>NC_092141.1:69056339-69363886 GCF_043159975.1 Macaca nemestrina
CCCGAGGAGGACAGGAAGGATTCTGACCACACCACTATCTGCCCGCCTGACCACCTGGGTCTGTCTCCTCCAGACTCGATCACCAAGATGCATGTGCCCTCCCCTGCCTGCATGCCCACATGGGCCCACTCCCACTTGCGTGTCCACACACATGTGCAAGTATGCCCGTGCCTGTCCCCTCTTCTCTAAGGACCCAGAGAAGAGGGCCAGGCACCAGCTTCTCCCAGGAGGAAGGCTAGATCTTCTCCCTGGCCTCTCTTCCCTTCACCCCCCTCGTGGGGGGTGTTAGACCCCAGCCGCATGGCCTGAGTGAGAAGTCGCAGCCCCTCCTCTGAGCCCATAGGCCCATCTTGTCTTCCCTCCTCCCTCAGAAGTGCTTCCTCTCCAGGCTTAAGGGTCAGTCAGCACTAAGCCCACCAGCCCACCCCTGCTGAAGGCCACCTCCCTTCCAGGTCAGACTCTGACCCCCGCCCTCCCACTCCAGGCCCATTCTTCCTCCTCCGGCCCCCACCCTGGCTCTGTTTTTCTCTCCTGCCGTGTCCCTCAGCCCCTCCTCTCCTGTACCCATTGTGGGCTGGGGACAAGGACCCCAAGCAGAGCCAGGCACAGTGCGAATGTGGGGCATGAGACACTTGGAGAGATCACACTAGGAGCAAGACTGGGCCCCATGCCCTGCTCTGCCCGCAAAAGCTCTCGTACCAGTGTCCCATTCCCTGTGCCTGACTCAGAAGCCCAGACCCCAGGGGTAGACTAATCCCCTCCTCCCTAGCAGGGCGGAGGACAGCAGGAATCACAGAAGGTTGGAGGCCTCATGCTTATCACACACCTGACCCACCTCTCTGTCCCCACCCTGAGGCCAGGGATGCGGACTCACACACACATACACACACACACCACACACACGTGTGCGTGCATATGACAGGTCACCAAGGGATATGCAACCAGGTCCCAGAGACAGGAAGAGCCTCTGTAAATTCCAGAGAGGCCAGAAACTCTGAGCCACCAGGGAGGAGCTGGGTGGGGAGGGGAGAGAGGAGGACAGGTGTGGAACTCAGGCCCTCAGCACTGCCCTGCAGGTAGAATGGGGGGCAGGGACTCCCTGTGCCCGGGGCCAGGAGTGTCAGTGTCAGGGCTGGGACTACAGAACGGGCAGCCAGCAACTCACCTGGCATCTCACCTGCTTCTCTTCCCCAGTAGGAAGCTGGGCCCCCATGATGGGGGTCTCCCAGGGAGCTCCAGCCCCAAACTATAGGGACTGAACAAACTCACACAGTTCCTGCCTGCTCTTAGCCACAGAAGTTGGCTCTCAGGCCCTGTCTGGGCTTCCCTTCCCCCAGCGAGAGGAGGTGATGACCACAGTGGCTCCCCAGTGGGGTCTGCCTCCCTCCACCACACCCTCATGCCTCTGAGAGGCACAAGGGGGAGGATCAGGGGAGGTTCTAGAACAAACCAGGTGCACAACACCCCTCCTCTCCCCACTCTGACCTCACTCTTCCCTCCCAAACCCTCATAGGAAGTGCTGGGGCAGGAGCAGGTGCACTAGGAAGACCCAGTCCTCTGGGGCTAGAGGCAAAATGAACGCCTCCAAACCAGGACTTGGTCCAGGAACTGACTCAGGGGCTGGTGAGGGGACACGGTGTCCTTTGTTGACTCAGTGAATGTGCTCTGTGCCACCCAGGCCAGGTGGAGGGGGGGCCGGAAAGAATGGTGATCTTTGCCTCAAGGAGCTCAGCTATGTCCACATGACAGGTCCCTCCCCCGGACACATGTTCTCCAGGACAGAAACTGGGTCTCCCCTTAACCATCCTGTCCTGACCCAGAGCTACATGTCCAGGGGCAGGATCGGGGGAGCTGGGGGTGACCCCACAGAGTCCTGGGCCTCAGGCCTCAGTAGGCTTTGGGGAGCCGTGCCTAGCCCAGCCCTCTGAGATTCTGATGGAAGTGGTTTGGACTGGGACCTGGGGAAAGTGTTTAATTTGAAGCCTCCTTGGGTGATTTGACTGTGCCTCCCAGGTGAGGCACCACGGCTCAGTATAATCTGTTTTTTTTTTTTTCTTTTTTTCCAATATGGAGTCTTACTCTGTTACCACGGCTGGAGTGCAGTGGCTCGATCTCAGCTCACTGCAATCTCTGCCTCCCAGGCTCAAGTGATTCTCCTGCCTCAGCTTCCTGAGTAGCTGGAATTACAGGTGCCTGTCACCATGCCCAACTACTTTTTGTACTTTTAGTAGAGACGGGGTTTCATCATGTTGGCCAGGCTGGTCTCAAACTCCTGACCTCAAGTGATCCACCGCCTTGGTCTCCCAAAGTGCTGGGATTACAGACATGAGCAGCCCAGCTGGCTTAATGTAATCTTATTGCATGGATGTAGGGGGAGATTCCAAACCTAACAGTTTCAGGTGAGACCCTTTTCTTGGGCTTGGGGCAGAAGCTTCCATTGATTCAAACGGAAAAAGAGTGGAGCTGGAGTCCAGAGACTTGGGCTCTTGTCTAGAACTCTACTTCAGCTGCCCGCCGAGCAGCCGCTTGAATTTCTGGGCCTCAGTTTCTTCATGTGTAGAACAGAGCTGTCAACCCTAACCCGTCACAGGGCTGCTTCTGTGAAAGAGCCACACGGGCCTTGGGTTTCCACACCCATGGGGATTGGGGGAAAGCAGGCCTGCACTTCCGCTTTTCTGGCTTCGGGTTTCAGTTGGGTGCCCTCAGCTGTGGACTCTGTCCCCAGTCTCTGGGTGACCTCATGGGGCTGCCTGCCTGGCCTGCTCCTCCAAGGCAGGGTGGGAGCTGGGGTGGGGCCTCCTCAGGGCTCACACTGCCTGTGCTCTAAGTAAGGCTGGCAGAGACCCAGCAGGGCTGCTGGGGCCAGGAGGGATCAGAAATGGTCCATGAGGGGCTGGGCGTGGTGGCTCAGGCCTGTAATCCCAGCACTTTGGAAGGCTGAGGCAGGAGGATCACTTGAGGTGAGAAGTTTCAGACCAGCCTGGCCAACATAGTGAAACCCCGTCTCTACTAAAAATACAAAAATTAGCTGGGCGTGGTGGCATGCGCCTGTAATTCCAGCTACTCAGAGGCTGAGGCAGGAGAATTGCTTGAACCTGGGAGGCAGAGGTTGCAGTGAACCAAGATCACACCACTGCACTCCAGCCTGGGTGACAGAGCGAGACTCCATCTCAAAAAAAGAAAATAAATAAATGGTCCATGAGGGAACCTCCCAGCCAGCGAAGCCTGTAGGGATGAGCCAGGCTAGGGAGGTGGGAAAATGAGACCAAAGAGTGGTCACCTTCTGCCCACCCCCTCAAACGTATCTGTGTTTGTACCCCCCATTCCTTCCCCCTCCCCCAGTGGAAGGCACAGGGCCCTGCCATCCAAGCCAACCTCCCCAGCCCAGGCCTGAAGGACTCCATAGCCTCCCACTTGCTCGGAAGTGGCCTCACCTCAAATCTCCAACCCTTCCCTTCTGACTACCTTTGTCCCTTTCTCATTTCAACAAACTCAAGGCCTCACTCTTTTTTTTTTTTTTTTTTTTTTTTTTTTAAGACAGCGTCTTCCTCTGTCGCCCAGGCTGGAGGGCAGTGGTACGATCACGGTTCACTGCAGCTTTGACTTCTTGGACTCAAGCAATCCTTCTGCTTCAGCCTCCCAAGTAGCTGGCAGTACCAGCCCACACCACCATGCCCAGCTTTTTTTTTTTAGAGACGGTCTCACTATGTTGCCTAGGCTGGTCTTGATCTCAAGAAATCCTTGAGATCCTTGGGCTCAAGAAATCCTCCCACCTCAGCCTCCCAAAGTACTGGGATTACAGGCATGAGCCACTGCATCCAGTTGGTCTCTCCATCTTAAAAAGAAAATGTTGGCTGGGCACAGCGGCTCACTCCTGTAATCCCAGCACTTTGGGAGGCTGAGGCAGGTGGATCGCTTGAGGTCAGGAGTTCAAGACCAGCCTGGCCAACGTGGTGAAACCCCATCTCTACTAAAAATACACACACACTCACACACACAAAATAGCCAGGTGTGGTGGCGGGCGCCTGTAGTCCCAGCTGCTTCGGAGGCTGAAGCAGGAAAACCACTTGAACCCCAGAGGTTGCAGTGAGTAGAGATCACACCATTGCTCTCCAGCCTGGGTGACAGAGAGAGAGTTCATCTCAAAAAAAAAAAAAAAAAGTTTGTTCCCTGGACCCAGCTCTGCATCCCCTTTTAACAACTAATTCCTTTTTCCTTCCTCCTTTTTGAGCCAACTTCTCTGTCCCCTCACTAAGCCAGCCAGCCCACTGCTGGCCTTCCACCACTTCCTTGATGACAGACCTGGTCCTTCTCTGGCCTGACTTCTCTCCAGTGTTTGCTCTTTAAAATCCTCTCCTTCTTGGGCTTCCTCAGGCCAGGCCTCCTGGTTTTCCTTCTTTTTCTCTGCTACTGCTCAGCAATTGGGCCCCAAGCTCCACCTCCTCTGCCATGGCCTCATGCTTGGTGTCTCACCTGGCTTCTCACTCCACTGCCTTGGGAGAGCCCAGCCCCACCGGCTGTAGAGGAACAACTCGCAGCAAAGTCTCCAGGCTCACATATCCCACTGCCATCTGGATGTCCTTTGTACATGTCAAAAGCTGTGTGCCCCAAATCAAATTTGTCCTCTCCCTCCTCCTTCCCCCATCTCAGCATCTGAGTGACATCTACCTCTGTCACTCAAGGTAGAATCATCCTTGCCTCCTGCTGGCTTTGCCTCATCTGACGCTGAGCCCCATTGATCCGACCAGCCTAAGCCTTGCAGACCTGCCTACCAGTTCTCAGGTAACACCAGGGTTAGAGGAAGATGGAAACACTGCTGCAAGGAAGCAGACACCTTGCAGGCAGGGCAATGAGTCAGTGTCCAGGCAGAAGGAAAGGGCGGGGCTCTTCAAGGGAGATTGAAGAGACAGCCAGATGCAAGGCATGGCCTTGGACAGGATCCTGAACCAAACCAACCAGCTGTGAGAGAAATGTTTTAGGATAAGGCAGAAATCTGATGATGGCTTAGGTCATAGATGGCACTAAGGAATTATTGTTAATTTTGTCAGATATATTAATGATAGGGTGTTTATGGAGAAAGACATCACTTTTCAGAGATGCATGCTGAAGTTTTCAAGGGTGAAATATATCTAGAATTTATAATTCATCAGCAATAAATAAATAAAAATAAACATGGCAAATATTGTTTTTTCTCTTTTCTCTCTTTTTTTTTTCTTCTAGTACAGCAGCCAGCAAGATGCTGGCTCCTTGCTATTGTTAAATCTAGGCAATAGGTAACTGTATTCTTTTTTTTATTTTTTATTTTTTGAGACAGAGTCTAGCTTGGTCGCCCAGGCTAGAGTGCAGTGGCGCAATCTCGGCTCACTGCAACCTCTGCCTCCCAGGTTCAAGCAATTCTCTGCCTCTGCCTCCTGAGTAGCCGGGACTACAGGCACCCACCACCATGCCCAGCTAATTTTTTGTATTTTTAGTAGAGACAGGGTTTCACAATCTTGGCCAGGCTGGTCTCAAACTCCCGACCTTGTGATCCGCCTGCCTCGGCCTCCCAAAGTGCTGGGATTACAGGCGTGAGCCACTGAGCCCAGCCCGTATTCATTTTTTAAAAATATTATTGGCCGGGTGAGGTGGCTCACGCCTGTAATCCCAGCACTTTGGGAGGCCGAGGTGGGCGGATCACCTGAGGTCGGGAGTTTGAGACTAGCCTGACCAACACGGATAAACCTCGTCTCTACTAAAAATACAAAAAAATTAGCTGGGCATGGTGGCCCACACTTGTAATCCCAGCTACTCAGGAGACTGGGGAATCGCTTGAACCCAGGAGGTAGAGGTTGCAGTGAGCCGAGATCAAGCCATTGCACTGTAGCCTGGGCAACAAAAGTAAAACTCTGTCTCAAAAAAAAAAAAAAAAAAAAAATATTTTTGGCTGGGCGTGGTGTCTTATGCCTATAATCCCAGCACTTTGGGAGGCTGAGGCAGACGGATCACCTGATATCAGACATTCAAGACCAGCCTGGCCAACATGGCAAAACCCCTCCTCTACTAAAAATAGAAAAATTAGTGGGGCATGGTGGCATATGCATGTAATCCCAGCTACTTGGGAGGCTGAGGCAGGAGTATCACTTGAACCCGGGAGGCAGAGGTTGCAATAAGACGAGATTGTGCCATTGCACTCCAGGCTGGGCAACAGAGCAAGAATTGGTCTCAAAAAACAAACAAACAAAAACAACAACAAAAATTCTTTTTGTCCAGGCATGGTGGCTCACACCTGTAATCCCAGCACCTTGGGAGGCAGAGGTAGGTGGATTACTTGAGATCAGGAGTTCGAGACCAGCCTGGCCAACATGCTGAAACCCCGTCTCTACTAAAAATACAAAAATTAGCCAGGCGTGGTGGCACGTGCCTGTAATTCCAGCTACTCGGGAGGCTGAGACATGAGAATCGCTTGAACCTGGAAGGTAGAGATTGCAGTGAGCTGAGATTGTGCCACAGTCCTCTAGCCTGAGTGACAGAGCAAGATTCTGTCTCAAAAAAAAAAAAATTATTTTTACTTTTCTTCATGTTGGACATTTTCTTTTATTTAGTTTTAAATTTAAAATGTATTTACTTATTTTTAATATCGAGGCAAGGTCTCACTGTGTTTTTCAGGCTGGTCTTGAACTCCTGAGTTCAAGCAATCCTCCTGCTTCAGCCTCCCAAAGTGCTAGGATTATAGGCATGAGCCACCAGGCCCAGCCTATTTGGACATTTTCATAATAAAAAGTAAAAAAAAAAAAAAATTCCCTCAAACTTTTTTACTATTCTCCATCCTTACTGTCGCTACCATATAAGCGTGTGGTCTCGGCTATTTGGGAGGACGAAGTGGGAGGACCGCTTGAGCCCAGGAGGTTGAGGCTGCAGGGAGCCGTGATCGCACCACTGCACTCCAGCCTGGGTGACAGAGCGAGACCCTGTCTCAAAAAAGAAAAGAAAAAAAATGGTTCATTATTTCTCACCTGGAAACAGACTGGCCCTTCAGCTTCCCCTGCTCCCGATGTGTTACAAAGTAGTTCCTCTCACTTTTAGACACAGCTCTGGAGCAGGCATTCTGGGAATAACACCACTTCAACATGCCCTGTTCCCCTCTGCTCCCAACTGTGACCTGCTACTGTCTAAGTCAAGCAGAGGCTGGGGCAGTGGGTGGGTGGGACCTGGCTGGCACAGGTGAAAGGCTGTGTCTGAGGTGGAGGCTCCCAGGGGAACGCTGGGGCAGGCTGGCCCCTCATGGGACCGCGGGCAGAAGGCAGGGTGGTTCTTGTATCCTTGTGCCCAGGAGCTCAGGGGTCCAAACAGGTGGGCCAGGTAGTCTCTACCCGTAAGGCCAGGGCACCAAGGAGATAGGGAGAATTCCTGCTGGTGTTTTGACATCACAGATGTCCCATGCCCAAGGCCCACTGGCAGAGACCACCATCCCTTCTCCACTCTAGGGCCCCCCCCCAACCAAGTGGGGTACTCCTGCAGCTCGACCCCAGCTCTGGGGAGCAAAGACATATAAACTCACTCTGTGACAGCTCAGCAGGGGGAACAGACAGAACCACTAAACCAGCTGCCGCCACCAGACCCCAGCACAAGCGGGACCCAGGGCGCACTAAACCGGCCGCTGCCACCAGACCCCAGCACAACTGGGACCCAGGACGCACTAAAGATGCCATCACAGGTCATGGGGAAAGACAAACTTGTCAGTGAAAGGCCACAGGACAACTGACTGCCCATCCAGAGATAAACAAATAAATAAACACGTATATAAATAAGGGAGGGTCTACATCTCACTCTGTCCATCCACAATAACCCTCAAAGGATTAAAGATTTAAATTTTTAAAAATGAAGCCATAAATATAATCAAAGAAGAAAACAAAATCTAATATGCTGTATGTATATACATATATATAAGCCTATATATTTTATGTCTATATATAAAAGACTTCAATATGCTGTATGTATATATAAACATATATAATATAAACTATGCTCTGTGTGTATATGTATAAAAGACTTCAATATGCTGTGTGTATATATATAAAAAATACTTTGTAACAAAGACTCAAAATATAAAAGCCATAAAATAAACGAGTGATACATCAGACTAGGTAAGTATACTTTAAGAAAACTTGCATGGCAAAATAATGCTATTAACAGAGTCAAAAGACAATCAGGGTGGGGGAGGGAATTACGACTGGTAATAACAGACAAAGGGCTATTTTCCCTAGTATAGAAAAAGGTACCATAACTCAATAAGAAAAAAACCAACAACCCAATACAGAAACAGGCAAAGGATATAAATAGACCATTCACAGAAAAAAAAAAGGGGGGGCGGGGAACAAACAGCCCTTAAATATATGAAAAGATAATCTTACTGGAAAGAGAAATGCAAATTTAAAGTACCTTAAGATAATACATTTTATGGTCAGGTTGGCAGAAAATAAAAGTTTGACAACAGTCAGTTGGCAAGGCTTTGGGGACTAGACACTCTAATTTGTGTTGGTGAGGGCAAATTGGTATACGCCTCATGGGACATACCCATCAAATATCTATTATTTACCTTTTGACCCCAAAATCCCACTTCTGGAACTTTTCCCTACTTCTACCTGTACATATGTAAAAGGGTATTCATTATGGCATTGCTGTAACAGCAAAATATAGGAAACATTCCACGTGCCTGTAAACAGGAGACTGGTAAAATGGATTATTTGTAGTTGTAGGGAAGGAGACACAACCTCTCTAGGTACAATCTCCAAGATACATTGTCAAAGAAATAAATAAAACAAAAAGTAAACAAGGTTGTTTTTTTGTTTTGTTGTGTTGTGTGTGTGTGTGTGTGTGTGTTTTACCTTGTTTTACACACAGGACAGTGTTGCTTAAGAGAGAGAAAATTAAGTAATCAGAGTCACAGTTATACTCGTTTGTACTCAGAAACTTTGGAAGAATTAAGAAACAATGAATGAAAGGGGTGACTTTTGAGTTGAGGGAGAACAGAGCAGGGAAACAGGATACACGTGAGATTTTTACTATAGACTTTAAAATATTGTTTTGACTTAAAAAATACCTGTAAATATACTACCTAGTAAAACAAATTCAAGGCTATTGGCAAAATAGAGGGGCTGGAGAACGCAATTACAACTTAAATGCAAACTCTTAAGGAGACTCTAATCAAGCAGAGTTTTTAAAAAGGACTGATTTTGGCCGGGCGCGGTGGCTCAAGCCTGTAATCCCAGCACTTTGGGAGGCCGAGACGGGCGGATCACAAGGTCAGGAGATCGAGACCATCCTGGCTAACACGGTGAAACCCTGTCTCTACTAAAAAATACAAAAAACTAGCCGGGCGAGGTGGCGGGCGCCTGTGGTCCCAGCTACTCCGGAGGCTGAGGCAGGAGAATGGCATGAACCCCGGAGGCAGAGCTTGCAGTGAGCAGAGATCACACCACTGCAGCTCAGCTTGGGCCACAAAGCAAGACTCCGTCTAAAAAAAAAAAAAAAAAAAAGACTGATTTTTAGAATTTAAAATATGTCATTGTACTAGTGGAAGGAGAAGAAATTCACTCTTGAGATTCAAATTTGCAGCCTGGAAGGTCAAGAAGAAATATCAAACCTCAAAGCAAAAAGTACACCAAGAATGAAATAAAGAGGCCAAAGATAAACGGGGGAACCCAGTCAGGAGTGCTCATATGCAAAGGAAAGAAAAGGTGGTGAAAGAAACAATAATCAAGCAACAGGACGGGCACGGTGGCTCACGCCTGTAATCCCAGAACTTTGGGAGGCGGAGGCAGGCAGACTGCTTGAGTCCAGAAATTTAAGACCAGCCCGGGCAACGTGGCGAAACCTTGTCTCTCCAAAAACTACAAACAAAATTAGCTGGGCGTGGTGGCGGGCGCCTGTATTCCCAGCTTCTCAGAAGGCTGAGGTGGAAGGATCACTTGAACCCAGGAGGTCGAGGCTGCAGTGAGCCGTGATGGTGCCACAGCACTCCAGCCTGAGCGGCAGAGTAAGACCCTGTCTCAAAAAAATAAAAAATAAAGAAACAAGAATCAAATCAAGCAACAAATAGATGTTCCTAAGCTGAAAAAAGACCGGAGTCTACAGAGTGACAGGTTCTGTAACTTCCAGATGAGGGTGCTGAGAAAAGAATCCCTATTGAGGCATGTGCTAAAGAATATGTGTTTGATTAGGAACCCCAGAGAAGAGACAGCTGCCAGTAATGAAATGCAAAGTGTAACAGGAAGAAAAAGGAAATGGATAACCAGATCAGAGGGAAAAAACGGCAAGGTAAACCAGTAAATGTAAAACAAGCCAAAGGTAATCAAATCAAGTACAGTAGATCAATTGTTAAACGAAATGTGAACAGATTGAATTCTCCCACTAAAAGACAAAGAGTCAGCTTGGGTTTAAAAATGCAGTGATAGGCTGGGCGCAGTGGCTCACACCTGTAATCCCAGTACTTTGGGAGGGTGAGGCAGGTGGATCACCTGACGTCAGGAGTTTGAGACCAGCCTGACCAATGTGGTGAAACCCTGTCTCTACTAAAAATACAAAAATTAGTTGGATGTGGTGGCGTGTGCCTGTAATCCCAGTTAATCAGGAGGTGGAGGCAGGAGAATCACTTGAACCTAGGAGGTGGAGGCTGCAGTGAGCTGAGATCGTACCACTGCACGCCAGGCTGAGTGACAGAGGAAGACTCCATCTCAAAAAACATACAAACAAAAAAACCATGAAAATAACAAAAATACAGTGGTGATGGGCAATATGAAGAAACTCCATCTCTACAAAAAATACCAAACAAACAAAAAAAATTAGCTGGGCATGGTGGCATGCTGGCCTGTGGTCCCAGGTTCTCAGGGTGCTGAGGCGGGAGAATTGCTTCAGCTAGGGAGGTTGACGCTGCAGGGAGCCATGATCACACCACTGCACTCCAGCCTGGGCAACAGAGGCAGACCCTGTCTCAAACAAAACAAAACAGTGATGTGACATATGCAAGGAATTAGTAGTTTCAAAAAATGATAATGGTAGAATATAAAATAATGCTAAGCAAGTGCAAAAAAAGGATAAAGTAAAATAAGAAGTGGTCATATTAACAATAGAAGGGCAAAATTTAAGGCACTATATTATTAAGGCACAAATTAAAGCACTATAATAGGATAAAGAGGGACACTGCGTAATGATAGAAAAGCACAATTTGTACCGACAGAACACTTTAAATCTGCATGCTCCCGACAGCACTGTAGTTAAATATAAAAAGCAAAAACTAGGAAAAGCACCAGAAGAGCTTTATAGAGAAAATTTGAGAGGAAGGTTTAACAAAACACATATCTATCAGAATTAGAGTAAAAGACCCCTGCCCCCAAGCAAAGGATACGAAGGAAATGAAAGTTTGAATAATATAATCAATAAACTTGATTTAATGCAGATAGTACCTTATATCCCTTAAATAGAAAATATGCATTCTTCCGGCCAGGTGTGGTGGTGCACACCTGTAATCCCAGCACTTTGGGAGGCTGAGGCGGGTGGATCACTTGAGGTCAGGAGTTCCAGACCAACCTGGCCAACATGGCAAAATCCCCTCTCTACTAAAAATACAAAAATTAGCCAGGCATGGTGGCACATACCGATAATCCCAGCCACTCATAGGCTGAGGCAAGAGAATCGCTTGAACCCAGGAGGTGGAGGTTACGGTGAGCTGAGACCACGCCACTGCACTCCAGCCTGGGCGGCAGAGTAAGACTACATCTCAAAAAAATAAATTAAAATTAAAATCAAAAAAGAAAATAGGCCGGGTGCGGTGGCTCAAGCCTGTAATCCCAGCACTTTGGGAGGCCGAGACGGGCGGATCACGAGGTCAGGAGATCGAGACCATCCTGGCTAACACGGTGAAACCCCGTCTCTACTAAAAAATACAAAAAACTAGCCGGGCGAGGTGGCGGGCGCCTGTAGTCCCAGCTACTCGGGAGGCTGAGGCAGGAGAATGGTCTAAACCCGGGAGGCGGAGCTTGCAGTGAGCTGAGATCCGGCCACTGCACCCCAGCCTGGGTGACAGAGCAAGACTCTGTCTCAAAAAAAAAAAAAAAAAAAAAAAAAAAAAGAAAATATGCATTTTTCTTACATGTCTATGAAACTTAGAAAAATCATTTACTTGGTCACAAAGAAATTCATAATAAAGTTTAAAAGTGGAGAGTTTACACATCTGGAGAAAATGAATGCTTTCCTAGTAAAATATAAAATGGCCAAAATTAACCAGAAGGTGAGTAGAAACTTAAATAAACTAATTACCACTGATGAGAAAAAAAATCTGCCACTGAAAAAGGCACCAGGTCCAGAGGGTTTCATGAGAGGGAACTGTAGAAACCTTTTGAATTCATCTCTGCCAACACCTTCCTCCTCCAGGAAGCACTCCTGGATTTCTCTCTTGCCAACAAGATTCTGGGAAGGCGGCTCCTCCAACATGCCCCCAACAACTCTTTGCAGACGAGTCATATCATATCATATCTGCCATACCATAACTGCCATGCCATACCATATCATAACTGGATCTGCTATTCAATTTCTCCTGGACAGTAAGCTACCTGAGGGCAGGAACCATCCTTTATTTTTCATTGCTCCCTAGTCACCAGTATAGCAGCTGACATTCACTGACTAGGTGAATACGGTAAATGAAAAAGCAGAAGGCACAATCGTCATTACTCTGATGTCTCTACAGGAGCTGCCTGACATACTCATAAGAAGGCAGAATAAATGGGAAGAAACCAACATGCTAACAGTCATTCGATTGAGATTTCCTCCTATTATTCAAATATTTGTAATGGAGTTAAGTGATTTTTATAGGGAGGGAATAGTAATTTACACATTTAACTGGGCCAAAGAGGAGAAAGGAAGCGGGAGGCTGGGAGGATTCTGCAGGCAGGCTCTTCTGCTACCTCTGCTTCCTCTCTCTGGCTCAGTCCCTGGACAGACATGGAGGCCTGGACAGGGGCCCCTGCCCCCCTCCCTTCATGCCTCACAGGGGACCCCCAGCCAGGAGAAGGCGAGGAGGCAGGGTGGGCACCCGCAGGAGCCTGGGCTAGACAGAAAGATCCTGCAGGCCCAGGCAACAGCTCTGGAAGTTCCCTCAACACCAGAATCCTTCTGCAATCTGGAAACACAGCTTCCCAAATTTTAGCAAGAGCACCTGTGCCCCTGTGCCCCAGAGCCCTAGTCCTGGCAGCCCTGTTTCCCCTTCAATATGAGCCAACAGCCACTGACCTCTCACTCCCCGGCAAAGATCCAGCTCCGAATCTCCCCATCATTCAGGCATGGAGCCCTGGCCACATTCCTGGTTAGCAGCTGCCCCCTGGTCATGATCATGGACCTTCCCATTCCCCAGGGCCTGGCACTGACCACCCATCCAGGCTGGCATTCAGTACGATGCCCACCCCTCCCTGTACTGGACACAGTCAGCTCTAAGAGGGGCAAGGAAAATAGGCCTATGGAGCTAAGCTGTGAGGACGCAAAGGCCTAAGAACGATATAATGGACTTTGGGGACTTGGGAGTGAGGGAAAGGGTGGGAGGGGTGTGAGGGATAAAAGACTACACATTGGGTACAGTGCACACCACTCGGGTGATGGGTGCACCAAAATCTCAGAAATCGCCACTAAAGAACTTATCCATGTAACCAAACACCACCTGCTCCCCAAAACCATTGAAATAAACATTACAAAAGATAGGTCTAGAGTGAGGCCAACTGCTGAGTCTTGGGAAGGAAGTGAGGGGCAGGTGGGCTTGTCCTGGGGCCCATCTCAGGCCCCTGGGGGCTGAAGAGAGCCAGGGACTAAGAGGTAAGAACCAGGCACAGGCTCCAGCGAGACCCCAAGAAATTAGGGGGCCTGCAGGGGAGCCGGGGGGTGAGGGTGGTGGGCAGGGAGATCTCTGGGGGGACAGCAATGTGGGGTGAGGGTGGGAGGGGAACCCAAGAAGCTGCTGTCTCCTACGTCAGGTCCTAGGCAGAGGGCCCCTGGGACAGCCCAGGGCTGCAGGTGAGCCGCTGGGAGGGAACTGGGTCAGGTGTAAGGAAACCGGCAGAGCCACCCCAGGGCGGCTGCCCCAGCTGGGGGGTGGGGGTGGGGGTTGCTGGAGGAGGGAGTGCGATCAAGGGGCTAGCTGGAGTCCCCTCAACTTGGCCTCAGCCTCCTGCTGTTACCCACCCCCCTTGCCAAAGGCCACCTAGCTGGCCCTGAAGGGGGACAGGTGGGTCTGTCCCAAGGCCAGTTCCTTTCTCTCAATCACAGTGGCTCTGGCTGCCCTCAGAGTTTGTCCTAGGAAGTGGGTGCAGGGCCTGGATCCAGACAGGAGGGGCCCGCAGGTGGGTTTTAGGATTCGGGAAAGGGAGGGGAGAGTGGGGAAACTGCTGTGGCCGCCCTCTAGTCCCCCAGGGGCGAGGGCTCACTCACAGTTCCCAGCAGAGGAGGAGGAATGAAGGCCCCAGGCTCCTTCCAGTCCCGGCTGCCAGCTCAGGTGCGGCGCCTCCAGGGCTGCTTGTATAAGAAGGTGCAGGGGCCTGGCTGGAACTTCCCTCCCAGCGGCCAATGCTCCAGCAACAGGGGCGGGCTCCAGGCCAGCTCCACCTGCCTGGGCCTTCCCACCCTGGGCGGGGATGGTGACCACACCCTGAAATCCCAGAGTCAGGACCACAGCCACGGGAAGAGTCCCAGAGTCAGGATCACAGCCATGGGAAGAGTTTCAGAGTCCCCTTTATTGCACTGGCTTTGGCCTGGCTTCCCAGGGCTCCCTGAGTGGCCTCTTTGGGGGAGGGGAGGAGTCATCCCTGCTTACCTCCCCTGTCTCTCTCTCCCCTCTCAGAAGGGTTTGCTTCTGCCCTCTCCTGGGCAGCAAGAGAACAGGAGATGCCCCTCTCCTGGGACATCAACTCTTCCACAGCAGGACTGGGCACACAGGATGCTCAGAAGAAGGAGCACATGCCTGCCTTCGGCTTGTACTGTTCTTGCCGAGGGGAACATGGTGGCCAATCCTAAAGGCCACCAGGCTGAAACTGAACCTGGTGGCCAGGGTGGGGCTTTGGGTCAGAGGGCCTGGAACTGTCCTGGACACAGCCACTTCCTGGCTGTGTGAGCTTCATCCTGTCACTAAACCTCCCTGAACCTCTGTACTCAGGGCAAATGGAGGTGTCCGTGCCTGCCTTCCAAGCTGCTGGGAGCTTAACACTGGGTATAAGCCTTTGAGCAAGAGCCCACAGGATTCTTAGCCCCTTTGGGACTGCGTCTTGCCACACTTTGTCCCCAGTGTCCAGAATAGTGACCAGCCCACCCCAAGTGCTCAATATGTGCGACTAGAGTGCATGGGGAGTGGCAAGGCTGTAAAACACCATCCACGGCAGGAACTCCTCTGTTCTGGGGGTCCCTGGCCCTGCCCAGTAGCCTGCCCTAAGCCCTGAGCTGCTGCCTGACAGACGGGTGTCCCCATACACTCCCCAGTGCCCCCATGGCATGCCATCCCCACATCCTGCCCCCTCTGTTCTGCACCCACTTTCTTCTGAGATCCCTTCTCAGCAACGACCTCCTCCCCATCTTCAGGCTCCCCATCTCCTGCCCACCCACCTGAACGTGGGGACCACGTTTCCATCCATGACCTACACCCCCTCTGGCCACACTGTGTCTCTCCTCCTGCCCGTTGTCCACACGCTCAAATTGCACATTCACTTCTCTCTTGACCACTGCTCTCTGCCTTCAGCACCCCCCGACCAGCTGAGCTTCTAGTGGCCACTTCGGATAAGTGTCATATGGCCTTTCTCTCACGTGACCTTCCTGTGCGTCCTTCTTCTGGACACTTCTTGGCCTCTGAGCCAGCACTCTCACGCTTCTCTTCCCTTCGTCTGGCACCTAAATCCAGGCGGCCCCATCTTTTCTCCACCCTGCTCCTCCCCAAGTCAGCCCCCCCTCAGTAAGCAGCACCACTGTCTGCCCACAAGTGCCAGCCGGGAATCTAAAACTCAACCCGATTTCCCTCCCACCTCCCTCGGCCCCCAGGCCCTGCCCATCCACCTCCCAAACCTCTGTTACCACCACATGCCCACGAGACCACCAAGAGCTTCGGCCGTGCTTGAAGCCCTGGCCACAGGGATTTTTTTCTCAGTCCCACTCCTGTCTCTGCTAAAAGCCTCACAGCGGCTGCAGGATAATGTGCACATTCTTGGCAAGCGCCCATGAGGCCCTGCCCGGGTGGGTACCCACTCCCAACCCCATGCTCCACTCTGAGCCCCGGCCCCATGTCTTCTCTTGCTGGCCTCCTATCCAAGTGGGTGAGTCCCCTAGGACCGTGGCTGTGCCTCAGTCCTCTCTAGATCCAAAGGCTTACCAGGGCTTGGCAGGTATTTAGCTAGTTCATGCCTAATGAACAAGTGAATGGGCCTGGAGGGTCATGGTGAGTAAATGCCACCTGGGACAACTAAGAGCAGGGGTGGGGTTCCCTTGCAGGGCAGGAGCAACTCCCTACCCTGGACTTTGATGGGGGTGGAGCACCAGGGAGACCCACAGCTGCCTCTTGAATAAAGCTCCGTGCAGGGAATGTGGTTTTATTGCACCCATCGCACCCATCGCACAGGGAAGGAAACAGGACCAGAGATGCAAGGTGACTTGTGGATGTCACACAGTGAATTAGGGCCACAAGCGGGGCCAGGGAGCTGCCTGTCTCTGGCCAATGTCCTAGCTCCCCCCTGGGTAAGTCCCCTACCCCCATCACCGGTGCCCCTCCCCCCAGATGCCACTGCAACTGGGAACCTGCTGGGAGCTGGAGGAAGGATGGGCAGAGGGGCCACCAGGCAGGCGCTCTGGCAGCCGGGGTGATCCGTCTTCTCAGGAGATGTCAGGACCTGGGCAGTCTCCTTCCTCTTTTGTCCTGGGGCCTTGGGTGTTGGCCCTTGGGCGGACCTATAGAGCCCTGGCTCATAGGTAAAGGGCTGCCACACCTCTGACCTCCTCAACACACACTCTCTGTGCACTCTGTCTGAGCCAGACCCTGGGCCAGATGCGAGGTTCAAAGAGCAAGGCCATTCCCCCACCTCCAGGGACTCCGTTCAGATGGGCAGGCACCCTCCCACCGTCACCAGGACAGAGAATGTGGAGAGGCCCGGAAGTGCGCCACCGGGAGCCTGCGCAGGAAACGGAGGGGTGCTGCGAGGGAAGAGCGCTGGGATCCAACCACCCATCCCAGAAAAGCTGCCTGGCCGGCTGGCAGGGGCGCGAGACAGGAACCCGCCGCGGTGCCCAGCCCCGCCCGCCGGATGCCGTTCTCCACTCTGGCCACAAGGCGGCGGGCTGCCGCTGCAGAAGCCCGAGGGAAGGCGGCGGAGACCCAGGGAAGCCAAACGAGGACGACCCAGTCTGGGTGGACTGCCTGCTGCTGCCAAGCGCTTCGAAGCCTTACCTCGTTTAAGGCTCACAACCCTAATCCTTAAGTATTGTGCTTACACCAGAGGTCGCTGGGCCTGGGGGAGCGTCCTCGCGTGTAAGTGGCTGTCAGCAGCTGGCAGGTGACCCAGCAGAGTCCAGTTCCCCTTTCCCTAGTCTCAAAACCTGAGCTCTGCATTGTAACCAGAGGGGCAGAGGGAAGACCCAGCAGCGGGCCTACGGAGGGGTGTCTCCTTCGTCTGGGCATCCCAGACTCAGTCCTGGCACACGGTGGGCATCAATGTTCATGGTAATGACATCAGGTACAGTGAAAGAAATCAGGGGCTCCCAAGGTTCAGAGGTCATCTGTCCACCCCCTCCCTTTGGACGCCTGACTTTCACATCCACCCTCTCATCTGACCCCAGGATCCTGGGAGACTGGCAAGGCGGTTGAGCAGGGGCAGGCCAGCAACCCCCCGTTCTGTGCCCAGATGCGCTTCGGAATACGCAACAGCTGGGACTTGGAAAGATAATATGGGGCACACACCTGCTATAGGTTATATAAGCTCCCAGCAGGGCTTGGGGCAGCAGCAGACCATCGAAGAACAAACCGAGACCCTGAGAGAGGAAGGGAACTGCCTCTAGATCATCACACGGCCGATGGCAGATGGCAGAACGGTTCTGAGCATCCTTTTTCCCCTCGAGCTGCCCCTCCCTGAAAAGTTCCTAAAGTTCAAAATGTCAGGGTCGCCCAGAGTGTTCTGAGGATGTAAGAAGTGCTCTATTTTCGATTTCCCGGATTAACACTACTGGACTCTGAAGAGGGGGGAAAAACAACCTCACTTAACCGGACGTCTTTCTGAAACAAACGCATCAAGAGTTCTTTAAAAAAAGGAACTGAAATGCTGGAAGCACCCTGAAAGGGAAGCAGACGCCTGACTTTCACATCCACCCTCTCATCTGACCCCAGGATCCTGGGAGACTGGCAAGGCGGTTGAGCAGGGGCAGGCCAGCAACCCCCCGTTCTGTGCCCAGATGCGCTTCGGAATACGCAACAGCTGGGACTTGGAAAGATAATATGGGGCACACACCTGCTATAGGTTATATAAGCTCCCAGCAGGGCTTGGGGCAGCAGCAGACCATCGAGCTCATTTCCTTTTCTGCAGCGAAACATGAATATTTACACAAGTGCGATAAATAAAGACCATCAGCAGCCTCACATCAGTTCAAGCGCAATTTTGCCACCAATCGGATTACGAAAAACCTCTGGACTTTCAGGGAACTTTGGGAATTGCTGATGAGGGACTGGGGGCCTGCACCGCTCGTTTCGCGGTTGGGGAGAGGGCGCTCATCCGCAGTCTTCAAACAGAGGTGGGCGTCGTGCCCGACGCTGAGCGGAGCGGGTCTCCTCGCGCCCCGGCTCCGTGCGGACGCGGTCGCCAGCGCGCCTCCCTGCCTCCGAGTCCCCCCGTCCCCGCTCCCGGGGTGGTACCTGCTCCGCGCTCTCCTCCCGCGGCGGGCCATGCACGTCCTGGATGACCTCGTAGACGTTCTCTGAGTCGCTGCGCGCCAGGGGCCGCGGGCATACCCAGGAGCCCGCCACGCTGCAGGCCTTGAAGCTGCCGCTGCTTCCTAGGAGGCCGAAGGGAGGCGAGACCGCGGCGCGCGCCAGGTCGTCCAGGGACTGCGCTGGCCGCACAGGCGCCGCGGGCCGCAGATACAGGCAGGCGGGCAGGCCGGGCGCCAGGCTGCTGCGCTGGGTCGCGGCGCCGCGTTGCGCAGGGCCGCACAAGGAGCTGGCTCGGCCTCGGGGCTCCGCGGGGGCGCCGTCGGGGCCCGCGGCCGCTGCTGCGCTCACAAACCGGTAGTCATGGGCCAGCGGCTCCGGGGCCGCGAGGCCTGGGTGGGGACCTGGCGGCGGGGCGGCGGCAGGGTTGCCCAGCGCGGGCAGCTCGCGCACGTACTGCGCGGGCAGGTAGAAGGGGCGGCCACCAGGCTCACGCCGCACGTGCCACCAGTGCTCGGTGCTGCGCCGCAGCAGCCGGTAGCGCTCATTGGGCCGGATGGCCACGCGGCGCCCGTCCTTGCCGGTGTACTCGAAGGGGTGCTCCACCAGCACGTACACGTCCCCCTCCACGTCCGCCGCCATCGCGGCCGCGGCGTTTTCCTGCAGGCAACAAGAAGGAGGGCCGCGGAGGTCAAGACCACCTAGCCCGGGATAGCCCCGCACTCGGGGACAGACTTAGGTTCGAGTCCCGATCCTGCACTCGCCGTTCGCCTTCGGGCCTCAGTTTTCCCATCTCTAAAATGGCAACTTGCATAAAATCACATCTAAGGCTTCCATTCTTACACTCAGTGCTGGAATTAGGACAACCCCTTCGTCCCGTGGGGTTGATTATAAGATTTGGCCCTTGCTTCAGTCCTGCGGTGGGGAGATTGTGAGTAGCCTTGGTCCAAATCGACTACGAGGGAAGCCTTGGCTTTAAAACAAGGGGTGATTGCCTGCTCTAAGGTTGACACCACGCTTGCTTAATAGTTGACTGAGCCTTATTTTTCCCGTCAGTTAAGTAGGAAGAACACCCCATTTACTGCCGCTACCCGGCCCTGTCCCACCTGGACGCCTCTCGCCCTCAGAGAATCCACAGAGGGTCTGGTAGCACTGCCTCCCTCCAGGAGCTTGCGCCCCGACCCCCTGGTCAGAGTTGGGATGCGGGCTCTGCAGGGGGCCCAGCGAACAGCTCTACCTGGGGGCTGTCCCTGCCCCGCTTAGTCCAAGGGCCTTGATGTAGAGGCCTCTGCTGCCAATGCGGGGGAACCGGTTCTCTCGGTTTCTCTTTCCTTCCCCAGCTGCATCACCGCAGACGTGAGCCCGAGCCCGGCCCGCCCAGCCCGGCCCGCGCCGCCCCCTGCTCTCTGGCTCTCACGCCGCCTCCTGAAAGGCCTGAAAGGCCCTGCCCCTGCGGCCTGCCCACCTGCCCTGTGACCTCTACAGTGTCCCCACGAGAGTGGCTCCTGGAGAATGCACTCTGAGACAGTGACTATCAGTGCGGAGTCCCAGAGCGGGGCCCCCCAAAGCTCTCTGGAGTGGTGGGCACATGCCCCGCTCCCGCCCCGGCTCCCGGTTGTCAGGGATGGGGGAGAGCCTAACTAAATCTGCCTGCGCCCCTCCACCAAAGCCATGAGTCGGTGGTCTTCTCCGGAAGTGCATGGCCCCTCCAAACTCCCACACTGACCACACTTCCTCCTGCCCCCTAAGCTGGCGGGGACCCGGGACCAGGAGACCGCCGCTTGCCGAGGCAGAGGGACCGAAGGAGCAGGGTCCAACCGGGGCCTCTGCAGGGCTCCTTCGACACTTTGTCAAGCGTTCCTCGACGAGGAAAGGGAGTAAACTGAGTCACTAAGCTAATTGGGCCCTGGAGGCGGGGTCATCGAGCTGCCCAGAGCTGAGCCAACAAACCCCAAGGAGGACACTCCCCCAGCGCCCCTTCCCCCTGGACCCCGCAGCGCACTCACGTCGGCTGGGCGGGCCTCAGGGAGCCCATGGGCTGGGTGGGCGGAGCCGGCGGTGGCAGCAGGTTAGGCCCCTACCATCGCCCTGGGCGGGGTTTCCAGGGGCGAGGCCGGAGAGGCTGCGCGGAACCGGAGCTGGCAAATGGAGCAAAGAGGGACAGGGACGCTAAGGAGTGCTGTCACCGATACCCAAAGCAGCCGTGTCTGGGCGGGGCGAGGAGGAGCCTGAATGCCTCTGCTGGGGACCTCGGGGGGCATTGGGACGAGGCCCAGAGCAGAAGGCCGGGACCCGGAGCCGCGACGGCTGCGTCTGAAGGGGCACTGGCGGGTCTCGAGTGGAGCCCAAGGAGGGTGGGACCGCCCCTGCTCCGCCTTCCCCCTGCCCCCCTCCCCCCCCAGATTGCTGTCTCGGAGTCCCTGCGTCCCTCCCGTGCGCGGCTCTGGGAATGCCGGGCTGGGGCTGGTTGTCTCGTGCGGGCGTTCCCGTTCCCGGGGAGGTCATTTGCACCCTGAATCACCCACTGCGAGCCCTTCCAACAGGATTGCAGACCCGCCCGCTCCGGGCCCACCTCCTCCCTCACCAGGGCCTTTCCCGAGGCAGCCCGGCCAGGCCTGGAAAAACTCCGAGCGGGATTCCCAGCACAGGGACGCCCACTGGAGCTCAGTGTCTCGGGCTGGATAAGAAGGGGACCCGGCCTCGGTTCCTTCCCCGACCCTGGGGAAACACAGAGAAGGGGAGGGATTGGGGGAGCAGGGAGGATCCCTGGAGCGCGAGAGCGCACCAGGAGCCAGGAGGTCCCCTGCATCCACTGCCCAAGCTACAGCGGCGTCAACGCCTGGGTCGGCGCTGGCAGCCTGGGCCTGCTCTCCTCCCGCCCCCAGATGGAGGGCAGCCCTTCGCCTACCTTCTCCTCCCCGTGGGATGCGGCCCGCGCAGCTCCCGCCCCAGCACGGAGACAAGGGGAGCAGGCGCGCGGAGCTACCGGGTGCGGACCCGCCACCTGCCGCACCCTTCCTTCCCCCACCCTGCCCCTTTCCCTACCCCCACCCCACCTCCCACCCCAAATCCCGCTCGGCGCCCCACTCCTGACCCTGCTTGCCCGGGCACCTCGGGGCGTCCGCTCGCCGGCCTCGCCTCCACTTGCCCCGGCAGGCGCGCGTGGGCTCGGCGTCCCGCGCTCCCTCCTCGACCGTGCGACTCCGGCGCTGCCGGGTTTCCTGTTCAACAATATAACCAGGGAGGCACCGGCGGAGAGCGCCCGGCAGAACTTCCTCCCGGACTGGGGCTGGGCTGTGGTTGCGAGAGACAATCCCCGGTGTCCTGGCTTCCTGTCCCCTCTGGGCCGGGCCAGCGCCTGACGAGCAAAGACGCCATCCCCTCCCCTGCACTTCCCGGGATCCTGGGCCACACCTGGCTGTCTCCAGGGAGGAAGAGGCTGCGGGGCTGAGACGGTGGGACTGGGGAGGGCGGGAGCCTCCCCCGTAGCTTCTCCTGGCCAGATTGCCCTCCCCCCATCCCCCACCCCCTCTTGATCCTTGTGGGTTAGGGGGGCCACCCTCCAATCCGTCCACAGGGTAAGCTCAGAACCACCTCCAGGAGTCCAGCCCCAGGGTCCTCGCCTTGGGGGTTTTCTGTTTGGGAATTTTCTGCCTCTCTGGACAAGCAGCCTCGCCCTGATCTGAGCCTGCACTTACTCCAGACGTTACAAGCCACAGCCCCAGCAGATCCCCCACCCTCAGGGGCCCCAAGGAACAGTTGTGCCTGTGGACCTGGCTGTGTGTGCCAGGAGCTGGCTGATTCAGGCCAGTGTTCTGGGAGGAAGAGGGGCCCGCACCCCAGGCCATGGCCCCTCTTGACACCACCTCCTGGGGGTCCAGGGTTGGGTGGGAAGCTGAATCTGGCCAGGCTCATTCTGGAACTCCCTTACCTCTGTATCTTTGCCTCTGCTAGGCATTGCCCACCCGTGAGTCCCCACTTCCTCTGAGAATCTCAGTGTGTCTGAGGCTTGGTGGCACCTTGGGACCCTCCAGGGTAGGCACACAGCAGAACTTGGCATTGGTCTTTGGTGCCTGACATGCTTAGAAAATATCTTCTCTCCCTCCCTACCTTTTAGGTGCCTCCCCACCTGCAGCACAGCCAGGCAGCGCTGGCACTGGCGATGGTCTTTGGTGGGATCAGGCTGGTATGATGCCCCACTCTGCTGCTTGGCGGCTGGTAGGCCTTGGGAGCTCTGCCTTATCTCTGTAGCTCAGTTTTCTTTCCTATCAACGGGATAGTAACACCCACTTCGCTGGATTACTGCGAGGATTAAATGAGGTCCACTAAGCAGAGCTTACCACATGCCCAGCGCACACAATATACCAGCTATTTTTTTTTTAAGACGGAGTCTCACTGTCGCCCAGGCTGGAGTGCAGCAGTGCGATCTCCGCTCACTGCAACCTCCGCCTCCGGGTTCAAGTGGTTCTCCTGCCTCAGCTTCCTCAGTAGCTGGGATTACAGGCATGCACCATCATGCCCGGCTAATTTTTGTATTTTTGTAGAGACGGGGTTTCACCATGTTGGCCAGGCTGGTCTTGAACTCCTGACCTTGGATGATCCAACCTCCTCAGCCTCCCAAAATGCTGGGATTACAGGTGTGAGCCACCATGCCTGGCTATATCAGCTATTATGACTACTTATATTATGTGATAAACTCTTGGGGGTTGGATTGGAATCTCCAAACTGCCCATCCTCCTTCAGGCAGAAGAGGAGAAGGGGAAGTCCCAGCTACTCGGGAGGCTGAGGCAGGAGCATCGCTTGAACCCGGGAAGTGGAGGTTGCAGTGAGCCAAGATCACGCCACTGCACTCCAGCCTGGGCATCAGAGTGAGACTCTGTATCAAAAAAAAAAAAAAAGAGGGGAGAAAGGGATACAGGTACCCTCAGAGGCGCTTTGCTGAGGCTGGAGAGGGCCTGAGCCCACTGGCAGGGCAGCACCAGGTCACATGCCATGGCCCTCCACTGGGCCTCCCTCCCCCAGTTTCTCTTCTCTGGGCCTACCATCTACTGTCCTGGAGGGAGGTGAGGCCCTTGGGGGAAGGTAGGGCACCTAGATGGGCAGAGGGTGCCACCTTGTAATCTGAAAAGGACCTTCAAGGACAGGAAATCACAGACCTGAATGTTGTCTGTTTCCATCCCATTTTACTGCAACCTGATTTCCCTGAGAATTAGTCTGTTTCCTGCTCCTGTTCTTAAAATGGACAGCAGTGTGGGTCTCCCCTTGGAGGGATCCCCTGGGCTTCTCCTGGAACTTCTGAGGAAGGTCAGCGGCCAAGTAAAAGTCATTTTGAGCCCTAAAACCATGAGCCCTGAATCGGGGACTCTGCTTAAATAACCCATCTTTCCTGAGCCCCAGCTCTCCTTTATTTCTCCTCTGAGAAATGTCCCCTGTATCCTGAGGTTTCACATGACCCAGTGTCAAGGGTCTGTGCTTTGACATTTAAGTCACAGGAAAAGAAGCCACCGGCATGGGATCAGCTGGAGTTGTTATACAAGTGTGAGTACCCCTCCCCAGAGACCCTGACTGCTGGGCTTGGCAAGGTGGCTTTCTTCCTCTCTTCTCCCTGCCCACTCCTGGCATGCAAGCCCTCTGCCTACAAGTGTTTGTCACGGACCTCCCAAGCCTTCCCCTGTGCCAGGGACTAACAGGAGGGTGGGGGCCCCTGACAGATGGTAACGATGGCTGGTGGTCTCCTCCCCGGCAGTGGCAGTGTTAGAATTCAGAAGCCAGACCAGTGATGAGAAAGATCAGGTCTTTACTGCAAAATCATTCAAAACTCACACGGCAGCAATTCCTTCAATATATTGCAAAGACTCCTCAGGGCCAGAGCCCTGCTCACTAGGAACAGTGTGTTGCATAAAATAACATTTTAAACATAGTGTGGGCACTACCTTTCTGCGGGAGGGGAGGCAGGAAGAGTCAACGCATCAGAAAGCACTGGCAGCTTCTGGGGAATGGGCCCCTCAGGGCCTCAACCCTGCTGCCTCCAAGGGCACCTTCAGAGAGAATCCTCACAGGCCCAAGACCTCCTCAGGCCAGGCTCCTGCCCACTCAGGGATGGGGCAATGAGGGTTCTGACTAGGCCGGGCTTGTGGTGGAGCGTTAATGTGGGCCATGGCGGTGCATAAACCCAGCTCCTGGCTTAGGAGGCGTTGGCGTCCGGGCACAGGTGTGCGCCATGACCGGGAGAAGCTGTGCGCAGCCTCCACCTGCCTGCCACCACCGCCTCTGTTCTGATGCACAGGGATCCAGCTCCAAGGCTGGGTGGGTGACTCAGCAGCTGATCGCCCCCAGGGAAGGGTGGAGGTGGGCTCATCTCTGACAGTGACATGCGGATCTCCACCTGAGGCCTCAGACTCCAAGCTGAGCGCAGGTAAGACAGCTAGGACTGAGGGCCTGCTGGGTCCAGGAGAGGTGGAGGATGGCGACAGAGAGACCAGCAAACCCACATTTCCCCAAAGCCTGGAGGGTCTGAACATCGCTTTGAAAACAATTCCAGGCTCCCACCCCAGCCTCAAGGCCCCTTCAAAGGCAGTCCTGCTCCAGGGAAGTTCTTCAGTCTCCAGTGTCCTGGCTGGGCAAGTTCAGTGATGCTGTGGGAATTCATGGCTTTGTGAGGCGGCAGCTGCATCCACAGGGCAGCTCCCCGGCACGCCCCGCACAGCTTAGGGCAAAGGACCAGGTCACTTCTCCACAGTGCAGGGCATGGCTGCCTGCCCTCTCTGGGGTCCTGCCTATCTGTGCCCTGGCAGGGGTTAGTCAGGCAGAGTGTGACCCCAGGCACCCACCAAGGTGGGCCTGGAGCATCTGCAGCAGCGCCCCTATCTGTAGAGGGGTGAGGAGGGCACGGGGATAGGGGGTGGGCAAGACGGTGACCCTCCCTAAACCGAGGAGGGCTCAAAGTGCTGACAGTGCTGGTTTCCAGTCATTTCTCCTTCTCCTAATGGGGCCAAGGCCCCCGGCTAGAGAAGAGCTAGGGGCTCTGACGCTGAGAAAGGGGTGTGCTCAGCAGGCGAGACGCACTGGGGTGAGGAGTAAAGAGACGGAGAGGAAGCGGGGTCACCAGGACTGGCCCTGCCCTGCTGAGGGGCGGTTTGGCACTGGCAGTGAGGGCCAAGGAAAGGCACTGGGTGGGCCCACAGGCCCTGTCCCAGCAGTGGCCTGCCCGCCAGCCACCCGCTGCCTCTAGGCCAGGCCTGAGTGGCTCCTGTGCACCCACTGGGGGTGAGAATGTCTTGATTTCTTGGGTGACTCGCGTAGGATCAAGAATAAAAAAATACTTTCTGTTGAAATATGAATGGGAAAAACCCACCTTAAAAAACTAGACCTTTTAATCAGGAATGTGGAATTGAAAATGCTCCCCAAGCCTCCTTTCCACAGTGTTTGGGCAGCCCTAAGAGGGGTGCCGGGACGCTGGTGAGCCAGGGCCTGGTGAGTGAAAGGCCCTGTCTGCCCGGAGACAGGGAGCATCTGGTGGTGGCCACGCCTCCTGCAGCAGAGGGGTGGTGAGGGGGCCAGGGGACATCACAGGGGCTTCCTGGGCTTTCTCTGGAAGGCCGGTGCTCTGGTCACATCTGAGGGTCTTCCTGACAAGGGGACACAGCTGTGACACGGTGAGTATCCTGGGCTGATGGCAAACCCAGCTGGGATGGCTGAGCCACACTCACCCCCGGCCTTCAGAGCGGGGTCAGCAGATGGGCATCAGGCGAAAACATTCTGTTCCTGGTATTTGCGCCGGCGGGCACAGCGGGGGCAGCCCTTCTTCACCACAGCCTGGCAGCTCTGGTGGAAGACGGTCTTGCACTCGGCACACCTGGGGAGAGAGCAGCACGCCTGCTGGTGCTGGCTGGGCTGGAGGTTGCCCTGTGGCCACGCTGGCCAGCGCTTTTGACCAGAACCCATGATACGGCTGTGACGTACTGTGTAACCCATGCACGCACACTGTACCTCTCCATTCCGGAACAGGAGATTCTCAAAACAGTGCTTACCCATATGTCACACAATGCACACTGATATTGTCTGTCCTACTACATTTTTTTATAAATGCTGCTTGAGAGTCATTAAAGATTTCTTGCCTGTATTTAAAAAACATTTACTTATTTTATTTATTTTTCAGAGTCTTGCTCTGTTGCCCAGGCTGGAGTGTAGTGGCATGAAATCGGCTCACTGCAACCTCTGCCCCCCAGATTCAAGTGATTCCCCTGCCTCAGCCTCCCAAGTAGCTGGGATTACAGGTGCCCACCACCACACCTGGCTTATTTTTGTGTTTTTAGTGGAGACGAGGTTTCATCATGTTGGCCAGGCTGGTCTCGAACTCCTGACCTCAAGGGATTCACCTGCCTCGGCCTCCCAAAGTGTTCGGATTACAGGCGTGAGCCACCACGCCCGGCCAAGATGGTATAATTTAAAAAACTCAGCCCCAGGCCCATTCAGGGCTGAATCCCGGCCAGTGGACACCGACAGAAAAAGAACTAATGTTCCCAGTTCAGTTTTCCACTCCCACATGGGTTGCAGGAAGTCTGGACACATTTTTCCATTGAGAGGTTGCTGATAATGAGCAATAACTGGAACAAGAGTGATCATTTCAGCAACAGAGGCAGTGGCAGTGGCAGGTACCACCCACCAGGTGCCCACTTTGTGCCTGGTCTCATGCCAACAGTACAGGGCAGTAACTCATACAATCCTCCTCAACCCATGCATACACTGTGGCTCCAGCAGGCTCCACTCAGAGAGCCAGCAGCCACCTCTAGGAAGACAGATGGTTCTGTAGAGGCAGAGGAGTCCTGGGAAAGCTTGTCTTGTCTCCTGAGCTGGACCGGAGCTGGCCATGACTGCCCAGGGCATGGGCCGTCCCAAACAACTGCACCATCCCTTGGCACGGCACAAAGCCGATGTTCAATACGCTCCTGCCCATAGAACGAGGCCTGCTGCCCTGAGTGCTTGGGCCAGGCTGTGGGTGTGGGGAAGGGTGGGGCTGGGAGACAGCTGGCTGGGTGTCCCACATACCTGACTGTGGTGTCAAACTCAAAGGGGAAGATGATGTCGTGGTGCCGGCAGATCTGGCAGATGAAGCCGCGCTGGGTGCACAGGTCGCAGTGGTAGACGTGCTGGGAGGCGAATTCGATCAGGGCCTTGAGGAATCCTTCATACACCCCGTCTGCAATCTGCGGAGGGCAAGTAGGAATCCTTCATACACCCTGTCTGCGATCTGTGGGGGGCTGGTAAACTGAGGCCCCAGGCCTTTCAAGCACCTGCACTGAGGCGCCATGGCACCCTGCCTGGAGAACTTCTACCCCCCGTTTCCACGTGGGCAAGAAAAGAAAACCTCGCTGAGTCAGGCTGAGCAGTGCCAGCGTCCAGCCCGTGGGCACTGAGGTCACTCAGGGCTAATGGGACTCACAGATGAGACCCGACTCCACTGTACCCGCCCCCTGGAGAAAGGAGTATTCCAAACTCTTCCTGTGATCCTGGGGTTGCTGGAGTGCTTGCTTATTCCAGGGTGCTGCGGGTATCCGTCCCTGCCCAGGAAGCCGGGGCAGCAGCAGGGCAACCCACCCTGAGCTGCAGAAAAGCTGCAGACTGCTGTCTTCAGTAAACTACAGACACCCCCCTCCCATCTTCCCTGCTGACTTCTCCGGGAATGAGGCCTCTCTGGAGGTCTGGGCGGGGGAAGCATGACACTCACCTGCTGGAGGTCAGCAACACTGAACCTATGCGGAGACTCCAGGAGATAATCCCTGTGGTTGAGCCTTCAAACAAAACACAAGCGATTCTTTAGAGAGGTTTCCAAGACCCGGGCCAACCTGTGTTGTTTGTTTTCATTCCCCTGGCACTGCTCACCAGGCAGACACCTGCCGCCTGGGCGGGGCAGGGGCTAGGAGCGTAATTCGGCCTGCCTGGGCTTGGGGCCTGGTCTTCAAGGTAACTAGCTGGTGGGACCTTGGGCAAGTTACTCAACCTCTCTGAACCTTGGGTTTCCCTCTCTGGGAAATGGAGTTGTCTGGATTAAGTAACTTATTTAAAGCATTTGACTTGGTGCCGAGCTCACAGTAAACACGTAATTAATCATAAGGAGGAGGATGGGTGCTGACACCTGGGACCCGGAACTGGGCTAAGAGCTTCATACGCATTCATTCATTTGATTCTCACAATAATCCTGTGAGGCTGGTACTATCACAATCCCAACTGAGAAGAGGAAATAGGTTAAATCACTTGCCTGAGGTCACACAGCTAGTAGGCGGGAGAGCTGGAGTTTGAACATAGGGGCCTGGCTCCAGAGCCTGCACCCCTGTCTACCTGGCAAATGCCTAGAGATGAAGGTTGTTGTCCTTATTGCCACCATTACATACCAGGGACAGTGCTGGGGACAGTAATGCACAGGATATGGCCTCTGCCCTCCTGTTTGGCCCCTGGTTTGGCTGAGGGACAGACATTAAAGTGTCTGGTTTCCGTGCTACACGAGAGCAACTGAGACGTGTCCTAAGTACAGCAGATCCCATTTCAGAGGTGGCCGGGGCAGCAGAGAACAAAGGCTCAGCCGCCAATGCAGCTCTAGTTTCCACTACACCAACGGGAGGGATCCAGGGGGCCCCATCCTGAGAGATGGAGAGGAAACACCTGCAGAAAGTTCCCTGGTACAAAACCTGCCTGGCCTGGCTGTGTGTTTGGGTGGGTACTGGCGGTGGGAGGTTACTCCAAGTCAGAGGATGCTTGGGAACCTGCCCCAGGATGCCCCAGACATCTGGGGACAGGATGGTGCCAGCCCTGGGTCTGGGCCTCCCGGGTGCAAGCTGTGGAGCATCTGGAATGGGGGCTTGGCCTTGTCCCAGCTGGTGGCCTCAGCTGTGGTCCAGGGGAGCCCAAACCGGGGAGACAGTAAGTCCCACCAAGCAGCCATATAGGCCAAGATGCCAACTGGCCCCTCAGTTTACCAAGCTGGTGTCCCCAGTAAACTTCCTGCACTCTAGGAAGGGAAGCTGCCATTTGTCACCAAGAAAACATGGGACACAGCAGGCTGGGGGGACACAGGTTGGCCCTGAGCTAGCAGGAGTGTGGGCTGATCTGGATGGAGAATTAGCTTTGCCATCCGTCCTCTGACCACAGTCGTGGAAGCTCTAGGAGCCCCTGTGCCCTGGGCCCGTCACCCTCTCAGCAAGGACTTGCAACTGGCTTCTCCGCAGTGCTCAGTCAAGGCCAGAGGGGAGAGGGTGCTGGCCCAGGGGTGAGAGGCCACTTCCCCTCCTGGCCTCCAGGAAAGAAATTCTCGTGCACTGGGGCACAGCCAGGCCTACTTGGGGCCTCAGTTTCTTCACCCACACAATGAGGAGAACCCTCTTTGTCCTCTGGTGTGAGGCTGGGAAAGAGACCACAGGAATCTGGAGGGCTCTCTAGGAGACAGGAAAATGAGGGGAGAGGTCAAATCTTAGCTCCTGGAACCGATGAAGTGATGGGGAAGGAGAGGGCCAGGCAAGGGCTGGAAGATTGGGGGGACATGGGTGGGGGCCTGGGTGCCACCTGTCTCCTGAGCCCCGACTCCTCCTCGGCCCACTGCTCCCTGGCCGTTGGGAAGGACACCGAGGTCTGGTGGGTGGACAGGGTGTGGGGCATTTCTGAGATGGCTTCCTCCCAAGGCTGGAGAGGACACTCTCAGGGGCTTCTCTGGCTCTTGGAGTCAGGTCCTAGGTCTGCTGGAGAGAATCCAGCCAGGCAGCTGCCATTAGTGCAGGACAGCTCCTCCCTGACTCCCTGACATCCAAGACCTGCCCATGCCTCAGCCCTTTCCTCCTCCTCTCAACCTTCCCTCTGGCTGACTTGGTCCAGGCCCAGCTCCCTGGAGTTAATTACTAACACCAGCTGCCACCCAGGGCTGTCCCCTTCACCAACTGCACTCTGCTGGGGCCAGAATGGTCTTTTTGTGTGTTTGTTTTTGAGACGGAGTCTCACTCTGTCTCCCAGCCTGGAGTGCAGTGGCATGATCTTGGCTCACTGCAACCTCTGCCTCCTGGGTTCAAGTGATTCTCCTGCCTCACCCTCCCTAGTAGCTGGGATTACAGGCACCTGCCACCACGCCCGGCTAATTTTGTATTTTTAGTAGAGACGAGGTTTCGCTATGTTGGCCAGGCTGGTCTCAAACTCCTGACCTCAGGTGATCCACCCGCCTTGGCCTCCCACAGTGCTGGGATTACAGGCGTGAACCACCACACCTGGTCTTTTCAGAGTGGTCTTTTCTAAGCCGTTGATCAGAAGTGACAGCCCCGTGCTCAAAACCCTTCAGTGGTTCCCCACAAGTAGCAGATCAAATCCGAAGGCCTCGAGGGCCCTTTGAGTTCTGGCCCCTGTACCCGAAGCCCAGCTGCCCAGAGCCCCTCAAGGGCGTCAGTGAGCTGTGCTCCGGCCAGCCTCTTGCTACTGGTCCCTTAGCCAGGAAAGCCAGGTTCTCCACTGCCCTTTTTACTCTTTCCTCATTTTTCTAAACCCCAGTTTAACAGACACACAATGCCACTGGTGTTGTGGCAACACGTGTGTGTGGATGGAGTGAGGTGCAGAAGCAGGTGGTGGTGGGCTCTGAGAAGGGCTGACTGAACGGTCTGCTTTATTCCCTTTCATAAATGCCCCTCGCTTGCAACACTGACCTTTGTAAAGAAGAAAAACATTTTAGAAGAAAAAAGGAAAAGAACTCTGCGTGCCCTCAGCTCAGATGCCATCTCCTCTGGAAGCTCCTTTGGCCCCTGCCAAGGCTGGATCAGGTGCCCTCAGGGCACACATGATGCTAACCCAGGGCCATCTGTGGCCCAGACTCTAGGTCCCTCACGAAGCCCTCACCACTGTTCAGGAGGCCACAGGAATGGAGGAATCACTGGCCCATTTTATAAATGGGAAAGCTGGACCCAGAGAAGTGAAGCAACTTTCCTGACGCACAGTGGCTGAGGGGCTCCCGTACTGTTTCCCCTGCCCCACGCTGTTTCCATGGGACTTCCACAGGCACGGGAAGCAGGCTGGACACATAGCAGGAGTACAGCGCTGCTGCCCAGGGACGGAGCAGGAGGGCTAGGGAGAGAGACAGGGCTGCCCCTGGTGCTCGCAGAGACAGGTCAGTAAAGCCAATGAACAGCAGGGTGGGGACGGGTGAATGGGGCTGGGGCCCACAACCCACCCCACAGGCACCTGGTCTACACAGGTCTGCAGGCCTGTGCAGGTACCTGGCTCCTTGACCAAGGAGGGTGATGAGGCCCCACCCGACCCCAGAGATTTCACCACCTGGTTAGGTGGGCAGGAGGACAGTCTCTCTGGACTCTCAGAGGTGGGGAATGAGTCAGCGCTTGCCAAGAGGTGGAGACCCAGTCACCCGCGGACGCTTGGGATGGGCAGAGCCTCCAGGGGTGAAGCCTTCTAGGGTCTAGGGTCCCACATGGTGGTCCGCGGAGGGCTTTCTGTTCTTTCAGGCCCTGCAGAGGAGACCAAGGCTCAGCTGGCAGCTGTGGGGCCAGATTCTCCTTTTTGCCTAGGGGAGAGCCCCCTGCAGCACCCCTTGAGAGCCCCTGGGGACCTGCTCGGGGCACACCCTGGTCCTGAGGAGGCCCGGCTCTGGGAGCACTGCAGCCAGGATGGAAGAGGCAGTCTTCAGACAGGCGCTCTCTAGGCTGGCCCTGTGGCGAGGGAAGGCCAGACGGAGGAACCTGGAGGGGCTTGTGAGCTGGTCCCTGCCCCCAGAAACCCAGAAGAGGCGGACTCGAAGCCCATGCTGGGCAGTAGGCACCGGCAGCCTGCTCCACATGAGGTCTGCCCTCCTGAGGGTGCCGGGAGAGCACAGCCCTGGGAAGACTGTGGCCTGGGCTGTGACCTGAGGACTAGGAAGCATTTATGACAGGAATGGAGAGACCTGAGTCCCTGTTGAAGCCCAGCATCACATCCCATTCCTGAGCACCAAAGGCCCCAGGCCCTTGGTGAGAGAAGCTTCCTGAAGGGCATCCTGAGGGCCCTGCCCCGATCACGTCTTCTTTGGAGAATTTCAGGAGGGAAGCTGGCATGGGCCAGATGACTGGCTGGGATGGGGAAGAGGTGGGAACATCTGGCCCTCGCCTGCCTCTCGCCACACTCCCCACTTCCCTCCTCACCATAGCCAAAGTTCTCCCTGGGCTTTCCACCGACGGTGCCTTTGTTCATGGCCTGTGCGTGCTATTCCTTCTGTCTGGAACGCTCTTTCCCCCTTTGCTTCTCCTTTCTAATTCTTCCTAATTTTTCAGGTCTCACCTTAGAAGTCACTTCCTCCAGGAAGTCTTTTCTGCTTCGTCCTCCTCTCATCTGGGCTGGATGTCAAGCCTCTGTGGTTCCAGGACATCCTGCCTCTCACCCTCACCCCCGGATGGAGTTGCTGACTTTCCCACCAGTCTTCCCTGTCAGGCCGGAGGCTTCCGGTGGGTCGGCCCTGGCTCTGCCCTGCTCAGTGTTGGAGCCCACATGCCTCGCCAGGTGTACAGTGCTTAGCATGTTCTCAGTCCATGTTTTTGAGTAAACAAACGGTTACATGAACAAAACCCCAAAGTCACCCCCAAAAGATGTGATTATTTCCCAGGCCCAGTGGGAAGATCTCTGCCCAGGTTTCCTCCAGGTGGACGCCTTGCCCTGGGCTGTGCCCCTGTGTGTGTCCGTGTGCACGAGTGCCTGCATGTGTGTACATTTGTGCACATGTGCATGTGTGTGCATGTCTATGCATTTGTGTGTACATTTATGTGTGTGTGTGCACGTGTGTCTGTGTGTACATGTACATATATGTATGTGTGTTTATGTGCACACACACGCATGCACGTAGAGGTTGCTCACCTCTTGCTGAGCTCCTTCAGGGCGCCGCTCCGGCACAGGCCCAGGTAATCCCCCAGGAGCTTCAGCTGCTCCCGGCTCCTCCCAATGAGGTGCATCCGCTCCACATGCTCATACAGAGACGCGTTCACCATCTGCAGGTTGATGAGGGGCTGGACCCGGATCTGTGTCAGAAACTTCAGGGCCTGCCTGCAGATCTGGGGGTGCCACCAGGCATTGGGGATGGGAAGGAATGGCTATTCAGTGAGCACTGCCCGGCCAGGTGCCACATGACCTGCTCACTTACCTGAGAGGCTATCTTCATTTTACAGATGGGAAATGGAGGCTCAAGGAGATCAGGAGATTTGGCTAGGGTCACCCAGCTTGTAAATGGTACAGTCAAGCTCTGAACCCAGTTTATCTGACTCCCAAACCTGCTCTCCCTTTAATGGCAAGGGTCGCTGCCCCTCCCCAACCATGCTGAGATGAGGGAGGGACTGCTCTGGTAACGCCCCCTCCCTCTGGGCCTCACAGATCCTTCCCACTCTTTCCTGTCCTCCTGGCCCCTATTTCCCCCACTAAAGGAAACAGGCACTCCCCTCTGTGCCCTGACTCAGGAACCAGGTGACGGGCTGAGCCAGGCTCCAGCCACAGGAAGCTACAGATCAGACACAGCTCACCAGCAGGCTTCCCTGAGCTCCCTCGGCTCACACCAGCAGCAGCACCGGGGCTCCGTGTACAGCTGAGTGATCCGTCTCAGTCTCTCCTGGCTGACAGGGTGCTGAAGGTTCTACCCTTGGCCCTGATCCTAATACCAACGCCAGTAATCAAGTGCCTACTATTTGCAAAACACTGGGCCAGGAACTTGACCACATTCTCCCTTCATCCTCAGAACAACCCGTTAGGGAGGGTGTCCCTGTCCCCGTTTTCTAGATGAGGAAATGGAGGCTTAGAGGAGCTAACGTGGCTTATACAACCTGCCCGCAGAACCTGTCAGGTCTGAGCTGAGGTGTCATCTCTGAACACCAGGCTGCTGCACTAACCAGAAGCCCCCTCCCCTGCAGTGGCCTCACTGCCTTGTAAGGACGGAGGAGCTGTTCTCCACAGCTGACAAGTGCATAGTGGTTAGAAGTCTGGCTTTGGCCTGGCTCAGATCTTTAACCTCTTAACTAGTCCTTTCATTACATATTTTATTTCTGGTGGCTTTGTTTTTGATACTATTATAAATGATTATCTTTTAAAATAGTAATTTGTTTGCCGATATATAGAAATGAAATTGATTTATTTGATTGTCATATCCAGCAACGTTTTCAAATTCTAATAAATTGTGTAGGCAAAAAAAAAAGTCTGGCTTCGGAGTCAGAACAGAATTGAATCCTGCCTCCACCACTTTATACCTATATGACCTGGTGAAACTTATCCCGCTCTGTGACTCAGTTTCCTCTTCTGTAAAATGGGGAAAATGAGAGCAACTAAGGCTCACTGGTTTGGGGCCTTTTCGTTCGCTGCCGCTGCTTTAGTGCTGAGGCCCGGCACTCGGCAGGATGTCAGCCCAGGACTGAGGCTTCTTTCTCATGGGATTCTTTTTTTTTTTCTTTTTTTTTTTTTTTGCGACGGAGTCTTGCTCTGTCGCCCAGGCTGGAGTGCAGTGGCGTGATCTCCACTCACTGCAAGCTCCGCCTCCCGGGTTCAAGCCATTCTCCTGCCTCAGCCTCCTACGCCCGGCTAATTTTTGTATTTTTAGTAGAGACAGCGTTTCACCGTGTTAGTCAGGATGGTCTCGATCTCCTGACCTTGTGATCCAGCCGTCTCGGCCTCCCAAAGTGCTGGGATTACAGGCGTGAGCCACCGCGCCCGGCCTCTCATGGGATTATTTTGAATTCAGATTAAGAGGTATTCCAGGAGAGCTCCTGGCACAGGGCCTGGCAGGTGGCACATCCCCAGTAAATGTGAGCTGCTATCAGTTGCTGTGTGAGTGCCTGGTGTGGCCCTGTTGTCCCCTTGAGGGCTGGGGGACGAAACTGGCCCTCAGGAGACCTGCCCCTGTATCTGGGGGCTGAGGGGACCTCTGACGTCTTGTCTCCCAGCTCCACCAGCATCTCTCACCTCCCCCAGCAATGGACAACCTCTTATTTTCCCGTAGCCTGGGGCCCTGAGGTACCAGCCCCCCAACCTAGGGAGAGCCCAATGGCAAACTCCTGGTGACTTGGGTCAAGCTGCTTTTCTCTAACCCTAACTCAGTTCTTCCCATTACTTGGCCCCAGGCCTTGGGTGAGGCTCTGATGAAATAACACACAGGAATGTGTGCGGAACACTGCCAAGCACTGCAGATGGGCAGGGGCTTTGTGCTCCCCAGCGACTGTTCCTATCCTGTGGGAATGGAGGAGACAGACAGAGAGAAGCCTCACCCCTGGGCTGACATCCAGCCAGTGCCAGCCAGGCCTCAGCACAAATGGGTCAGCCAGAACAGCAACGGTGAACAATAAGGCCCCAAACCCGTGGGACAGCCACTTTCTATCTTGAATTTCCCTGTCTTTCCTAGGCCAGCAATTTTTGAGAGGGAGAGCAAGCTGAGGATTTCCTGCTCTCAGATATGCCTAGAGAAGGACTGTACTTTTCTAGTTAGAGAAGGAAGTGGCACAAGGATGAGGGCAGTGAATAAGGAGATGGCTCAATGGAAGTATCAGGGTCCTGTAAATAGTGAACGTGTTTTATGATCAAAGGGCTGTTTGCATTTTTTGGTGATTTTGAGGTTTAATTTCCTCTATATGGTTAGATATTTAACACTGAGAGCAGAGGTGGGGACAAGGCAAACAACAAAAAAATCAAAATGAAGCCAACTTCTGCGGGGTTTCCCCATCCCAGGGAGGTGGAGGCTGAGGTAGAACTCACTGAAAGAGTCACCTTCCCTGCACTGTGATGAAGACACAGCCACACATCAGGACTACATAGCTGGCAGGCCTTGACTCTCCAGAGAAGCAAACAGCTTCTTCCTTGTGTTTGTGTCTGTCTTAGTAGAAATCTGTGCCTTTGGAAGAAAACCAAATTTGCACCCCTTGAGGCAGACACTGACCAAGTGAATTAGGTAGATGGGTGGGTGAATAGGCAGGAGGTGTGATAGGCCCCAGGGAGAGAAAGGACACTGTTCTAACTGACAGGCACATACTGCCACACCTGCCCTCCCAACAGCCCCGCCACAGACACTGTTGTTAATCCTCCTTTTACAGATGAGGAAACTGAAGCTAATTTGCTCATGGTAACATAGCTAGGAAAGTGGCTAAGTTCAGCTGGAGAAAAGGAAAATTCTGAAAGACTTTAGGGTATATCTTATTCAAAAGCATTTGGTGAACATAAAAAATTAGTATTATACCCAAGGTATAATATTAAGTGAACCAAGCTTCTTATAAAGCAGTATGAGTCCTGTCTGATCTCAACTTTATAAAAAATAGATGCATATGTCAATAAATGCACAGAAAAGGGTATACCCCAAAATGTTAATAATGGTGACCTCTGGGTTACGGCACAGAATTTTGATTGGTCTTTGGGCTTTTCTGTAATTTTAAAATGTTAAACAATAACCATGTATTATCTTAATAATAGGGGGAGCCACAGAAAAAGTGCTTTTCAAAACATGAAATAAATATGCCCATGCAGGGCCTGCAGGGGGGGTGCAGTCATCTGGGCCTCATAGGGTTGGCAAAGGCAAGGATGACTGCTCCAAGGTATAGCCAGCTCGCTGGCCAGCCCATCTACCTATCCACCTATGTATTCACCCATCCACCCAGCCATATACCCACCGTCTACCCATCTACCCATTCACCTACCCATCTACCCATCTACCTACCCATCCACCTACCCACCAACCCATCCACTCATCCACCTAACCATTTACCCATCTGCCTACCGAGGCACCCATCCACCTACCTATCCACCCATTCACCAATCTACCCAACTACCTACCCATCAACCCATCCACCATTCACCTACCCATCCATGTAGCCACCTGCTCATCCACCTACCTACCTACCCATCCACCTAACCATCCACCTAGCCACCTGCTCATCCACTTACCTACCTGCCCACCCACCTAGCCATGCATCCATCTACCTATCTAATCTATTCTATCTATTCTTTCTATCTATCTATCTATCTATCTATCTATCTATCTATCTATCTATCTATCTAACATTTATCTGCTGGTACCTTAAGCAGTTATGTTTGTAGCTGCAGGAAACCATCCTCAGACTCCCTCCTGGGGACCAAGACAGCCACCGACGGAGCTCTGCCCAGGGCTGTGGACAGGCACCAAGCTTTTCTCTTGGTTAGCTCCCCCACATCAGTGCCTGAACCAGTGACCCCGGCTTCCCTTGTTTAAAGGAGCCAAACTCCTCTAAACAGACGAACAGCAGCAGCAAAGAGGAGTGAACACCCCTCTGTCGCTCAGCAGCCCTGAGTGGCTGTGACAGGCTGGGCTTGAGACTTACCGGGCGCTTGGTGAGGTCCCAGTTGTGGATGATCCTGGCCGGAATCACTGAGGCATCGTCTTGGTGGCAGATGTCACAGTAATAGAGGCCAGAGAAGGCACAGAGCTTGGGTCGTACAAAGGAGAAGCCGATCTGCCGGGAGCAGCCTGGGGAGATGGGTAGAGAGTGAGTGGTGTGGCCAGAGTCAGCTCCTAGTAACTTGGGAGCTGCTGTGGTGGAAAGGATCTGCTAATTTTGTTTTTAAAGGTAGGTACAAACACAAGAATAACCACTCGTATTTCCACCACTCAGAACTCCCCTACTAATTAATCTTTACAACAACACACTATAAGAACAATCATTATTTTACAGCTGAAGAAATGGATGCTCAGAGAGGTTAGGAAATCTGTCTGGTCACATAGTGATGAAGTGGCATGGCTGGCATTCAGATCTGGGTTTGGCTGGTTCCAGAGCCTGCGTTCTGCTCCATTACTCCTTGCTGCCTGTGTCCAGTGTCCCCACTGCTGGCTTGGCAATGCCAGCCTCCTCTAGGTCCACCCCTCCACTCGGGCCCCAGAATGGAAGCAGCAGAGTAAGGGCTGTGACGAGCAGCGAAGTAGCTGGGGGGCAGGGACTGGGGTTGGGGATGGCAACAGGGAGTGGATGGGCAGCCAGCAGGGGGCAGGGGAGTCCGCACAGTGTTGGATGCCTCGGGACTGTGGGGCAGGACTGGCTTCGGCCCCCTTGTTGGAGGCGTCTCCACAGCTGGGGCCAGTGGGAATGGGAGTGGGGTGTGCCCTGGGCAAAAAGCAGAGGCTCTGACTCAAATTCTGAACATGTGTCGACTCCTCCAGGGGCAGGCAGAAGGGTCCCCAGGGCCTTGAGACCATAGGGCGGGCTGTGCTGCTCACCAGCTGCCTCACCCTGACCTTCATCTAATTTCTCAAAGTTCCATTTGAGTGACTGTAAAATTCAGTTACTACCAGCTATTTTGTGGGGTTATTACAAAGCTTAAATGAGACAAGGTTCTGCAAGTACCCTGCAAATTATGAAATACAACCCAGATGCCAGTGGTTGGTGTCTGCCACTGAACCATGCCTGCTGGGTAGAAAGGAAACCCAAACTCCCTGGTGGCACAGTCCCACCTGCTGGTGGGTGGCAGCCATGGTGAGAGTTACCCCCGCAGCATTCACACCCACAGGCGAGAAAGCCTTTCTCGCAAGCCCTGGAGTCCCGGCCCCCTCAGAGCCTGGCCCCACAGGCTGAAGAGCAAAGTGTGAGTGCTGGGGCAGGAGGGGGAGAGGCCAAGTGAGGCTTGCAGGTGTTCTCTGCAGGAAGCTCTGTTCTGCCTAGCTTCTCCCATCCTCCCGGGGCCAACCGCAGACCACTTCCTTTCAGAAGCTTGAAGCAGGCTTCCCTCCAGTCCGCGCCAACAGGACAGCTCCCAAACCAAGGCTCAGCTTCTTGCTCTGGCCTTCTGCAGCAGGGCAACCCCCTCACAGGTCACCTGAGGGTCCCATGGTGATAGGACACCATCTGCCCCAGATGGTGGGGGGAGTGGGAGGAGCTAACAATGGAATGTGGGCAGGAGGATGTCACGTACCCCTGAATAATACCCTAGAGGGATGCACTCTAGGGTCCTGCCTATGAGCACAGGCTCTGGGGCCTGACCGTCAAGGTCCCAATTCTGCCTCTGGCCAGGCATGGTTGCTGACACCTGTAATCCCAGCACTGTGGGAGGCTGAAGCAGGAGGATCACTTGAGCCTAGGAGTTCAAGGTCAGCTTGAGCAACATGGGGAGACCCCATCTCTACTAAAACGAACAAACAAATAAAAAAGGAAAATTCTGCCTCTGCCACTTACTAGCTGTCTGAACTTAGTGGCAGACACCAACCAGGTACTTACCAGCTCTGTGCTTCAGTGTCCTCCCCTATCAAAAGAGATGATAATAGTAGCACCTATCTCTACAGGGTTGTTATGAGACTTAAATGAGATAATCCAAATAAAGCAGCTGGCCCAGTACCCAGCACAGAAGTATTAGACTTGATGATGAGGAAGACATAGCAGATGTACTGACTTGGAATAACATCCACAGTGTAGGAAAAAACCAAGTTGCAGAACAATATATCCAGCGTTCATCACAGCAGCCAAGAGCCCCATGTGCCCCCTTTAAATGTAAATGAATTTAAATGGAAAATTCAATTGCTTAACCACACTAGCCACACTTTAAGCACCCGGTAGCAGCATGTGTCTCACAGCTATGGCACTGGACACACAGATCTAGGAAATTTTTATCACCACAGAGAGTTCTATTGGACAGCACTGAATAGCACCAGCCCATTTTTGTAATTTAAAAAAAAGGGTGTACACTTATAAAAGCAGCAGAAATATGTGGAAGCATACCATGCCCCTGCTCTGAAAGAACAGGATAGTAGAGCAAGAAGAAAATGAAGTGGGCTGGGACTCCCTGAGCAGCGCAGTGAGCAGCCAGCCTGCTGCCCATCAGTGGGAGGTGGCAGGAGAGGGATGGGTGAGCAGGGCCAACCGCCTATGAGCGGAGCACTGGCCCCAGCGGGGGCTGGGGAGGAGCAGAAGCTGCAGGGCAAGCCTGATCTGTGGCCTCATCCCTAAGGGAAGGATGGGGGCATTTGCAGGGAGGCAGAAGGGTGGGGAGCCTAAATCAGGAATCCGCAGGAGGCGGAGTGAGGCTGGCAGGCTGGGGGTGGCAGCAGAGCAAGTTGGCACCTGCGCAGAAGCAGCCTTGGGAGTCAAGGCCTTTCTCCATGGGGATGGCCACCAGGTACTGCAGCAGGAAGCCGTTTTCCCGGGTGGCAAATTTCAGAACCTCCTGACAGTTTTCATCCAGGCTCCCGCCCAGGGTCACCGCCTCCTCGGCCGTCTCCAAGTAGGATGCCAGGACTTTGCGGACCAAGTCCCTCCACAGGGCGGCCTCCTCCGCGTTCCCGGCCTGCAGCTTCAGGACGGCCTTGGCCGTGATGATTTTGAAGAAGGACGGGCCCCCAAGGCTCGTGTCTGGCAGGATGTCCCGGATGGTCTCCACGCCATGGCTGTCACTCAGCATCTTCTCATTGTTCCTGATGCGGAAACATTTCAGAGCCTCCAAGGACAGGGAAAAGATATAGGGCATCCAGGTCCTGTCCATGTACAAGTACAGCAGGGACTCCTTGATGGCATCTGGCTCTGGAACCTGGGCGGACGACCAGTCAAACTGCGTGCCCTGGAGGGCCGTGGGCTCCGACAGCAGGTCTGAGGGAGAGGGGCAGCCCTGGGGCGCCTCGGGGGGGTCCTCAGGCTGGTCTGGGTACTGCACGTTCACCCACTCATCCTCCTGCTGAGGCCGGACCTTCTGCAGGGCCTCCCGCACCCGGTCCAGCCAGTCCTCGGCTTCATCCTGGGAGGAGGCGCGCAGGGCCAGCTTCTTGCCAGAGAAGACCAGCTCGAAGCGCCCGTCACTGTGGGCCGGCCCCACAGACTCACAGCGCAGCAGGGAGCAGTTCTCCACACAGGTGCGCTCCTCGTTGCTCAGGTAGAGGCGGAACTCCAGCGGGGAGAGCTCACAGAAGAGCTCCTTCCAGATGCCCATTGCCCCCCGCCGCTCCACGGTACCTAGTTTCATGAGACCCCGGAACGGGTTGGACAGTCCTGGAGGCAGAGGCAAAAAGCACATTAGTTGGCGGGCCTGTCTCTGTCCTGCCCAAGGCAGCATCTGCTGCCTGATGCCCTGCAGTGCGTGTGGACAGTGACTGTCCCCAGAACACAGGCCAGCCACGGGCCCTATCACATGGGACCCTGAAAGCTGGATAGGAACATCTCCATTTGCACCTCCACTGCTGCTCTTGCGTCCTGTATTTCACTGAGAAAATAAAAGCACCCAAAAGATCACCTCCACATGCCCTGTTCCCTACACCCACGCCCTCCCTTCTGTTGCCAGGGATGAACCAAGTGTGCTTCTTTCCGTGTGAGGCCAAACCCTCCATTTGTGCAGGAGGTCTCTCCTTCCGCAACCTACTCAAGGACAAGGAGCAGTCCCTCTCTCCTCTGTTGCTGTTTCCTTGCTTCTCTATTGGGTGACTCCCATTGGCACACATGCACGCTGTCATTTCTCCCATCTTTAGAAACACCTCTTGTCTCCACAAAAATTAGCCAGGTGTGGTGGTGGGTGCCTGTAGTCCCAGCTACTTGGGAGGCTGAGGCAGGAGAATAGCTTGAACCCAGGAGGCGGAGGTTGCAGTGAGCTGAGATCGTGCCACCGCACTCCAGCCTGGGCGACAGAGTGAGACTCCGTCTCAAAGAAAAAAAAAAAAAAGGAAGCACTGGAGGACCTTAAACAAATAGCAGATCCTCCAGCCTGGCCAACATAGTGAAATACCATCTCTATTAAAATTGCAAAAATTGGCCGGGCGCAGGGACTCAACGCCTGTAATCCCAGCATTTTAGGAGGCCGAGGCGGGCAGATCACCAGAGGTCAGGAGTTCGAGACCAGCCGGACCAACACGGAGAAACCCCATCTCTACTAAAAATACAAAATGAGCCAGGCGTGGTGGCTCATGCCTGTAATCTCAGCTACTCGGGTGGCTGAGGCAGAAGAATTGCTTGAACCTGGGAAGTGGAGGTTGTGGTGAGCTGAGATCGCATCATTGCACTCCAGCCTGGGTAACAAGAGCGAAACTCTGCCTCAAAAAAAAAAAAAAAAAAAAATGCAAAAATAAGCCGGGCATAGTGGCAGGTGCCTGTAATCCCAGCTACTTGGGAGGCTGAGACAGGAGAATTGCTTGAAGCCAGGAGGCTGAGGTTGCAGTGAGCAGAGATCACGCCACTGCACTCCAGCCTGGGTGACAAAGGGAGACTCCATCTCAAAACAAATAAACAAACAAAACAAATAGCAGATTTGATTAAGCTCCCCCAGAGCTGTTACATAAACCAACTACTGAGGGTAAACAGCTTTGGAAGGACCAGTTAAAACACCTGGGGCTTCATGGAGCCGGATGTGCTCTGAGCTATAGGTGGAATCAAGAGTTTTCTATAATCATAAATTGCATAGTTTTCAGGGAAAATATTTTCCTATTTGACTGGTGAAACAGTATTTTTGTCCTCTGTAGGCAGTTTTGAGACAATATAGTACTTTTCCTGAAATGCTTCCCTGAATGAGCACGATTATGATGGCATTCTGGAATGAGGTTTTATAGTACTTGTGGGAACACACTACCTCTTTAGCAATGGAAAACAGGACTTCAGAGCTGCCTTCTGAAAGACCTGGTCCCTGCAGATGGGACCCACCCGGGACCCTCCTAGTAACCTACCCATCTGTCTCCGGTGTACCACCCGGAAGCTCTTATGCCCCTGGGATGGGGCTGCCTGGGCTTGCCTTCTTCCTGGGGAAGGTACACACGCTTGGTCTAATGCCCCTAGGGAGCAGCTTTTTCTTGGTCCTTGAGAAAAATGCCTGTGGAGACCAGGCCTTGACTCTGGAGTCCCCCTGGAAGAAGCTATTGGGTGGTCTGAAGCAATCTCCAGGGGTTGCTCCTGGGAAGGCCGGTAAAAGTCATCTTCTGAGATCCAGCTCTTGTTTTTCTGTTGGGAAAGAAGACAGCAGTTGTTTGTTTTAAAGTTTTTTTGTTTTTTTGTTTTGAGACGGGGTCTCGCTGTGTTGCCCAGGCTGGAGTGCAATGGCGCAACCTCGGCTCACTGCAACCTCTGGCTCCTGGGTTCAAGCGATTCTCCTGCCTCAGCCTCCCGAGTAGCTAGGATTACAGGTGCCCACCACCATGCCCAGCTAATTTTTGTATTTTTAGTAGAGACAGGGTTTCACCATGTTGGCCAGGCTGATCTAGAACTCCTGACTTCAGGTGAGCCACCCGCCTCAGCCTCCCAAAGTGCTGGGATTACAGGCATGAGCCACCATGCCCAGCCTGAAGTTTTTTTTTGTTATTTTTTTTTAAGTCTTTGTCTAGATATGGCTCATATATCATAAAATTAACCCGCTTAAAGTATGTAATTCGGCCAGCCATGGTGGCTCATACCTGTAACCGCAGCACTTTGGGAGGCCGAGGTGAGAGGATCACCTGAGCCCAGGAGTTTGAGACCAACCTGGGCAACATAGTGAGAACCTATCTCTACAAAAAATAACTAGGTGGGTGTGATGGCATACACCTGTAGTCTCAGCTACTGAGGAGGCTGAAGCAGGAGAACCACTTGAGCTGGGTAAGTCAAGGCTGCAGTGAGCCATGCAGCCTGGTCGCAGCCTAGGCAACAGAATGAGACCCCATCTCTAAAAAAAAAAATTAAACAGTGTCCAATTCAATCATTTTGGCTTAGTCACAGAGTTGTGCAATCATCGCCACCATCTAAGTTTAGCAAATTTTCCTCACCCAAAAAGGAAACCCCATACCCATTAGCCGTCATCCCCATTTCCCCTGGCCACTCTCGGCTCTAGGCACCCACTCATCTACTTTCAGCCCCTACATATCTGCCTGTTCTGGACATCTCATATAGATGGAACCTGCGACACGTGACGTTTTGTGCCTGGCTTCTTTCTCTTAGTGGAAGGTTTTCAAGGTGCATCCATGTTATATAAGCATGTGTAAGTGTTCATTCCTTTTTATTGCCAAATAATATTCCATTGTCTGGATCCACCACATTTGGCTTATCCACTCATCGGCTGATAGACATTTGGGTTGTTTCTACTTTTTGTCTATTATGAATAGTGCTGCTATGATCACTTATACACAAGTTTTTGTGTTGACATGTTTCATTGTCTTGGGCATATACTTAGGAGTAGACTTGCTGGGTCATGTGTAACTCTGTGTTTCCCTTCTTGAGGAACTACCAAGCTGTTTTCCAAAGTGGCTGCACCATTTTATATTCCCACCAGCAATGTATGAGGGTTCCAATTTCTCTCCTTGAGAAATATATTCAAATCCATCCAAATCTACTCAAATCCATTGTCTGTCTTAAAATGGGGCTGTCTTTTTGTTGTTGAGTTGTGTTGTGGGTTGAATTGTGACCCCCACAAAAGGACATGTTGAAACCCTACCCCCCAGTACCTCAGAATGTGACCTTTTTTGGAAATAGAGTCTTTGCAGAAGTAATTAGTTAAGATGAGGTCATGTTGGAGTAGAATGGGCTGTTCATCTCGTATGACTGATGTCCTTACAAGAGGAGGAGAAAAGCTACACGAAGACAGGAGAACACCAAGTGGAGACAGAGATACAGAGGATGAACGTGTGTGACAGCAGAGGGGAGACCGGAGTGACATGTCTACAAACCAAGGAATGCAAATGAGCGCCCGCAACGCCAACACCCAAAAGAAAGGCGGGAACAGATTCTTCCTTAGACTCTCCAGAAGGAGCCTCCAGAACTATCAGAGAATAAATATCAGTTTTTTTTTGTTTTTGAGACAGAGCCTCACTCTGTCACCCAGGCCGGAGTGCAGTGGTGCAATCTCAGCTCACTGCAACCTCCGCCTCCCAGGTTCAAGCAATTCTCCTGCCTCACCCTCATGAGTAGCTGGGATTACAGGTACCCGCCACCACGTCCAGCTAATTTTTGTATTTCTAGTAGAGACAAAGTTTTGCCATGTTGGCCAGGCTGGTCTTGAACTCCTGACCTCAGGTGATCCACTTGCCTCAGCCTTCCAAAGTGTTGGGATTATAGGCGTGAGCCACCGTGCCTGGCCTGTTTTGTTTTGAGGCAGGGTCTCACTCTTTGCCCAGGCTGGAGTACAGTGGCACAATCAGGGCTCATTGCAGCCTTGACTGCCCAGGCTCAAGCAATCCTCCTGCTTTAGCCCCACTGAGTAGCTGAGACTACAGGCAAGCACCAGCATGTCCAGCAAATTTGTTATATTTTTAGTAGAGATGGGGTTTCACCATGTTGGCCAGGCTGGTCTGGAACTCCTGGACTCAAGTGATCTGCCCACCTTTGCCTCTCAAAGTGTTGAGGTCACAGGCATGAGCCACCTGCCCAGCAATGTCTGTTGTTTTAAACCATCCTGTGTATGGTACTTTGTTATGGCGGCCCTAGGAACTAATACAAGTTGTAAGGTGCTTTATATATTCTGAATATGAGACCCTTATCAGATTTATGATTTGCAAATAATTTCTCCATTCTGTGAGGTGTCATTTCACTTTCTGGATGGTGTGCCCTCTGGAGCACATAAGTTGTTAGTTTTGATGAAGTCTAGTTTATCTATTTTTGTTGTTGTTTATGCTTCTGGTGTTGTATCTTAAAAAATCATTGCCTAAGTCAGTATCACAAAGATTTACTTCTGTGTTTTCTGCCACGAGCTGTATAGTTTTAGCTCTTACATTTAGGTTTCTGATCCATTTCGGGTTAGTTTTGTGTAAGGTGTTAGGAAGGGGTGTTATTATTTTGCATGTGGGTATCCAGCTGTCCCAGCACGTAGGGTTTCTCAGCCCTGCTTTAGGGTTTGTCAGTCCTGCTTTTGGGTTGAGATGAGGGAGGCCCGGTGAGCAGGCCTCAGGGTCCTCATTGGCCACCTCTGCCTCTGCCGCCCACTTCTGTGCAGGCCCCTGCGGCCCCAGGCAGCCAGGTCCTGCCCCTTCCCTTCGTTGTTCTCTTTTGAATCTGAAGCTGCTCACTGGCTGGGGGAGATGGGGTTGCAGGGAGCATCTGGGGTGAGTAGGCTTGTGGGAGTAGATTCCGGTTTCTTTTCTCCAGTACTTCAAATCCTCCCTGGCTTTCTGTGCCTCAACATGGAAGGGCAGAGGCAAGGAAGCTGGCTAGGCCACCCTAAGTGTCAGTGTACACAGAGGAAATGAGTCACACAGTGGGACCAGCCCCACTGTTTTGTTAAGTGCCACTAACCTCACCCTGACATCGCTATATCCGGTCCCTGAATCCAGATTGTGCTCCCTGCTTTGTAAACAGGGAAGGGTTGCTTTGGACAGTTGGATCCATTCAGATGCTATACAACTCCTCAAGCCAAGGGTGGCAAGTTTTGACTCAGGCGACTTGGGGGGTGGCTCACAGAACTAGGTCCCCAGAGACTCCTCCATGGGGCCTTCAGAACTGGCAGGTGCTTCCCCCTGCCAGTGACAGATGATGTGTCAGTCAGGGCGGCCACTGGGGACCATCCACAACACTAGATTCTGAGCAAAGCCTGCCTAGGTCATCAAGACCTGGGGGACCTCCCTGAGGAAAACGGGTGGAAGAAACAGCTCCCCGGCAACCATGTGGCTGTCCTGGCAGCCTCACATATACCTGGGAAGTTGTGTGATCTCCAGCCTCTGGCGGGAGAGGGCACTGTCCCTGAAGACTCAGCTCAGGAGACATCCATCACCTCCACCTGGAAGCTTCTCTCACCCTTCCCCAGCCTCCACCCCTTCCCACCCCCTAGCTGGGTTAGGGGATCCCACAATATTCTGTGCTTACCCTCATTCTAGCACCTATAAGGCTGTTTGGAATGGTTTTCTTGATATCTCCAGCAAGTGCCTGGCCCAGAGTCATACAAGATGAGGGTATAAATAATGACCATCCCAATGTCTTTAACATAAAATAACAAAGGTGGGTCAAGTGGACTGGAAGGAAGGAGACAAATGTAAATTTTAAGATTGTGGACATTCAGGATGGGCGTGATGGATTATGCCTGTAATCCCAGCACTTTGGGAGGCTGAGGTGAGAAAACTGCTTGAGACCAGAAGTTTGAGACCAGCCTGGCCAACATGGCAAAACCTTGTCTCTACTAAAAATACAAAAATTAGCTGGGCATTGTGGTGCATGCCTGTAATCTTAGCTACTCGGGAGGCTGAGGCACAAGAATTGCTTGAGCCTCGGAGGCAGGGGTTGCAGTGAGCCGAGATGGATAGAGCTATTGCACTCCCACCTGGGCAACAGAGCAAGAGTCTGTCTCAAAAAAAAAAAAAAAAAAAAAAGGTTTATGGACATTCACTGGGGAGGGCTTCTCTCTCCTTTGAGGAAAGAGACTGCTAGGAAATGTTCAGATACAGTCCACTGAGCATAGCTGCCAGGAAATGAAACTAGGGAACACCTTTTACTCTCTTAAGCAACTGGGAAAAACAGTGGAAACGTAGGTTCCTAAGAATTTCTGCACATGGGCTTGAACAGAGCTCTGAGGCTGTGTGCTCCCGGCCCCAGGTGGGTGGGGAGAGGGGAGAGGGTGTGAGAGAGAGTGCACGCACGAACACCACTGTTTCTCTCTTCTCTCCATTTTTTCTTTCAGAGATGGAGTCTTACTCTGTCACCCAGGCTGGGTCGCAGTGGTATGATCTCAGCTCGCTGCAACCTTTGCCTCTCAGGTTCAAGTGATTCTCCTGCCTCAGTCTCCTGAGTAGCTGGGATAACAGGCTCACGCCATCATGCCCGGCTAATTTTTGTATTTTTAGTACAGATGGGGTTTCACCATATTGGTCAGGCTGGTCTCAAACTCCTGACCTCAGGTGATCCACCTGCCTCAGCCTCCCAAAATGCTGGGATTACAGGCGTGAGCCACTGCACCTGGCCCCCTTCTCTCCCTTTTTCCCACCAGCATCCTACAACCTGCTCACTCAGGCAGGGTCCATGTCTGGCCAGCACCCTGCCCTTTATAGTGGAAGGAAACCATCACCGACTAAGGATCTATACCAGAGCTGCAACTGCCACCAGGGACCCAAGACAGAGGAATGCCACCTTGCATTACTAAAGGGTTCACGACACCATATACAACAGCTGAATCCCCGTGAGGAGTGTGGCTGAGGAGTGAGACGCAAGGTCCCTGGGCCACTTTCAGAAGGATGAGACTTTGTCCAGCCTGTCCTCATTATGTCAGGCAAATGAACTGCCTGTACTCATAACTGTGGGAGGGGAACCACATACCATGGGCAGCTGGTCCATGGAGACAGTGATTAAGACCAAGTCCTAGAACTCACACTGCCCTCTGGAAGTTAAACTGAAATGAACTCACAACCCCCAGATCCCAGACATGCGTCACCCTTGAGAGCCCCCTATTCCCTGCACCTCTCCTTCCCAGTGCTTAGCACAAGTGTAATTATGATGTGGATAATCATTTGTCTAACCTAATGTCTGTCCCCGAAGGGCCTTCGTCTGTCCTGTTGTATCACTCCACTCCTACCACCTAACATGGTGCTTGGCTTATAGTAGGTGGTTTGGGTTCAATGAATTAAAAATAAATGTTTTTAAAAGAAAGACTGAATGGGTCTCTACACTACAAAACTTGATAGTGGCCTCAATATCTCCCCCAAAATAACATCAAATAAAAAGCATGTGGCTAATTGACAGAAGCATAGAAAGATGAGGACCACAGGGGCAGACATGCAGGGCACAGCCTGGCACAGTCCACAGGCCAGGAGCCCAGCAGGCCCACGCAAGCTGGGTGACTGGTGGTGCCAGCAACTGGTGCCTGGTGACTACCTACTGAATGAGCAGTGAATGAATCCACAATCCAATGAATTCCCTGTGAGACAGACACAGGATGGGGGCAGGATCTGAGATTCTCACATCAGACTCAGCACCAAGCGCTCAGATGTCCTAAGCAACCTTCCAGCGATCAGAGTCCCCTGTAGCTGGCACAGAAGCAGAGCCTGCCATGATCACACCAACCTGACCACCCTGTCCACTTGATGGTACACTTCGATGACCCGCTTTGGCCTCCCAAAGTGCTAGGATTAGAGGCGTGAGCTATCATGCCCAGCCTGAATGTCCATAATTTCACATTTGTCTCCTTCATTCCAGCCCCCTTGACCCACCTTTGTTATTTTATATTAAAGACATTGGGATGGTCATGATTTATTCACTCATGATTCTGGGCCAGGTACTTGCTGGAGATACCAAGAAAAAGAACCATTCCAAACAGCCTTATAGCTAGGATGGGGGAACAAAATAAACTTAGGAGTTGGCATCTCAAGAGTCTCTTGTGAGTTCAAGAACTATTCACTGATGCCTACTCTCTCCCAGGTACAGTGCTTGGTGCTGACAATACAGAAGCGAACAGGCCTGGTGCTCTGTATCATAGAGCTAATATTCTAGTAAGGAAGATAGAAAATAAACAAGGAGACAAAGAGATAATATATTGTAATTGCACATAGTGATGAGTGTTATAAGTGAAGTCAAGCAGATGAATGGGACAGAGAGTCACTGGGGATAGTGCTTTTGAGCTACAGGGGTCCAGTCAGGGAAGGTTGAGACAATAATGAAGTGAGTTGGGAAAGAAGGAACAGCAAATGTAAAAGCCTGAGGCTGGGCCGGGCACAGTGGCTCCAGCCTGTAATCCCAGCACTTTGAGAGGCCAAGGTGGGCCGATCACTTGAGGTCAGGAGTTCGAGACCAGCCTGGCCAACATGGTGAAACCCTATCTCTACTAAAAATACAAACATTAGCTGGGCGTGGTAGTAGGCATCTGTAATCCCAGCTACTTGGGAGGCTGAGGCAGGAGAATCTGGGGTTTGTGAGTTCGTTTCAGTTTAACTCCCAGAGGGCAGTGTGAGTTCTCTGGGAGGCGGAGGTTTCAGTGAGCTGAGATTGCACCACTGTACTTCAGCCTGAGTGACAGAGTGAGACTCTGCCTCAAAAAAAAAATTTTTTTTTAAAGAAGCCTGATGTTGGAAGGAGCTCGCTTGGACTACAGAGCTGCAAGGAGGCCAGTGGGTCAGAGCTTAGTGAGCAAAGATGCTAGCTCGCTTGGACGACAGAGCTGCAAGGAGGCCAGTGGGTCAGAGCTTAGTGAGCAAAGATGCTAGCTCGCTTAGACTACAGAGCTGCAAGGAGGCCGGTGGGTCAGAGCTTAGTGAGCAAAGATGCTAGCTCGCTTGGACTACAGAGCTGCAAGGAGGCCGGTGGGTCAGAGCTTAGTGAGCAAAGTTGCTATCCTGTCCCATCAGCTTTGAGGCCCTGGCAAAATAAGATGCCTGAGCCAGCAAAGCAGAAGCTGGACCCTGGGCAGGAATGAACTCAACATGGTTAGTGACACTCTGGAGCCCTGTGGGGCGCACAGCCTGCATCCCCAGCAGACGTCACTCTGCCTCCAGCTCGAGGCAGGGGCTGCAGAGCTTTCCTCTTCAGCCTTCAGCTTGAGTTGGCAGGTGCATAGTCGCAACCTTCAGGGTCCTAGAGCATTCATTTTCAGGAAGTAAATCTTCAGGATGTACTGAAGCATCTTCAGAACAGCAAATACGAAGAGTCTGACCCACACTGACAGTTTTGTGATTTACATGGTCATATTCAAGAAACAGAGTGAGGCCAATCAGATAGCCATATGGAAAAATATGAGCTTTGACTTCTTTTTTTTTTTTTTTTTTTGAGACGGAGTCTCACGCTGTTGCCCAGGCTGGAGTGCAGTGGCGCAATCTCGGCTCACTGCAAGCTCCGCCTCCCGGGTTCACGCCATTCTCCTGCCTCAGCCTCCTGAGTAGCTGGGACTACAGGCGCCCGCCACCGCGCCCGGCTAATTTTTTGTATTTTTAGTAGAGACGGGGTTTCACTGTGGTCTCGATCTCCTGACCTTGTGATCCGCCCGCCTCGGCCTCCCAAAGTGCTGGGATTACAGGCTTGAGCCACCGCGCCCGGCCTAGTGTTACTGTATTTTATGTGTGACCCAAGACAATTCTTCTCCTTCCAGTGTGGCCCAGGGAAGCCAAAAGATCAACACTCCTGATCTAGAAGCTACTACCCAAAGAGAAGAGCACGAATAGAGCTGAAAATGCAAGACTAGACTTCACCCTGAGCCCCAGACCATGGCAGGGATATACTCCCAGCTTTGTGTCCGTGTATGCACAAGCATACAAATCCCTGCCTCTGCTTTCCATGACCCTATCTTGCCCTCCATGGTGTGGTTTAAATATGAAGCCAGGTTGGGCATGGTGACTCATGCCTGTAATCCTAGCACTTCGGGAGGTTGAGGTGGGAGGATCGCTCAAGGCTAAGCAACATAATGAAACCCGTCTCCATTAAAAAAAAAAAAAAGAATTAGCTGGGCAAGTTGGTGCCACCTGTGGTTCTAGCTACTCTAGAGGCTGAAGTGAGAGGATTGCTTGAGCATGGGAGGTCGAGGCTGCAGTCAGCTGTGATTGCACCACCGCACTCCAGCCTGGGTTATAGAGCAAGGCCTTGTCTCAAGAAAAAAACAAAACAAAATAAAAACAACTGTGAAGCTTAGAAAAAGAAGTAGTCAGAGGCACCTAAGCCTGTAAAGGTATTTATTCTCCCTCCCATCACTGCACCACCAGCCCTACCCGCACTGTCTCTTTCCTCTCTTGTGGACTTTCTCTGGAGCCTGCCCCTAGCATTCTAGAGCAATTGCTTTCCCTCACTCTGCTGGCTAGGCCGCTGGGGCTTGAACTGCAGCAGGGGCAGATAGCACACATATCTTTTTCCTACCCACAGTCAGTAAACATCAATAACTTTGGAAAACCACAAAGGCCAAACAAGAACAAATGGAAAAGACAAAAGAGCTCAAATTCACAGCCTTTGGCTGGTGCTTCATTGGGCCAGTAGTTCTCAAGCCTCTCTACTCACTTGGTTCTCTCAAGGAGATGCCCAGGGCTGGCTTCCCTCAGGGACTATGTTGACCCTGGCCTCGAACTTTTGGGCTCAAGGAATCCTCCTGCCTCAGCCTCCCAACTAGCTGGGACCACAGGCTTGTGTCACTGCACATGGCTGGATTGGCTTATTCTACAACAGCACTGTCCAATGGAAATATAGTATGAGCCACATATATAATTTTAAATGTTCTAGCAGCCACATTTTTTAAAAGTATGGCACATGTTCTCAAGATCTCCTAGGGCTGTGTTAATAGGCCATGGTTTAAACATAAATTTTGTTTTAAAGTAGAAAGAAATAGGTGAAATTAATTTTAATAATATATTTTATTTAATACAATATATCCAAAATCTTTTTTTCTCTTTCTTTTTTTTTTCTTTTTTTTTCCAGACAAGGTCTCCCTCTGTCACCCAGGCTGGAGTACAGTGATATAATCACAGCTCATTGCAGCCTCAACCTTCTGGGCTCAGGTCATCTTCCCACCTCCCTGGTAACTGGGACTACAGCCACACACTACCATGCCCAGCTAATTTTTGTATTTTTTTGTAGAGATGGGGTCTCACTTTGTTGCCCAGGTTGGTCTCCAACTCCTGGGCTCAAGCAATCTTCCCTCCTTGGCTTTCCAAAGCGCTGGGATTACAGGTGTGAGCCACCATGCTCGGCCCCCAAATATTTTCATTTTAACTTGTAATCCATAAAAATGAGATTTTCTATTTTTTTTTTTTTTATCATACTAAGTTGTTGAAATCCAGCACTTATTTCACATGGCACATCTCCATTTGGACGTGGCACATTTTAAGTGTTCAACAGCCACACGTGGCTGGTAGCTGCCATATTGGACAGCACAGCTCTAAAACCTGGGTCATGTTGCAAAGTGAGTATGTTCAAGGCCTAGTATTTTCTAAATATATTAATTTAATAGGCTGAGCGCACTGGCTCATGCCTGTAATCCCAGCACTTTGGGAGGCCGAGGCAAGCAGATTGAGACCAGCCTGGTCAACATGGTGAAACCCCATCTTTACTAAAAATACAAAAATTAGCTGGGCATGGTGGTGGGCACCTGTAATCCCAGCTACTCGGGAGGCTGAGGTAGGAGAATCACTTGAACCCAGGAGGCGAAGGTGGCAGTGAGCAGAGATTGTGCCACTGCACTCCAGCCTGGGCAACAGAGCAAGACTCCATCTGAAAAAAACCAAAAAACCAAAAATCAAAAAATATTAATAATAACAAGTACTAAGGAGAAAATAAAGGTTCAGAGAGCTGAAGTGACTTGCCCAAGGCCTTAGCTAGTGAGTGGCAGTGGTTAAAGAGCTGAGACTGTGGTCAGATGAGAACGACCTTCAGAGTCACGTGAAAATGACAGGAGATACACACGGGAAGTGAGCAGCACAGTGCCTGGCTTATATCTACAGCTCACACACCAAGAAACATGAACCCCATCATCACGATGCTATTAACACTATCACCATGCAGGGAGAGGAAGGCTAACAGGGAGAAGGCAGAGACCACTCAGGGTCACTAGCTGGGGAAACCCTGCGTCAGCTGACATTTCCCAAGACTGCCCCCTGAACGGCTTGCACCACTCACCGGACTGGTGGGTGAGGAAACTACCAGCTTCAGACCAGCTCCGTCATGAGCCTGGGCCTTCTGTGGGCCATTCCCTTGGCCCACTTCTCTGGCTGTCTTGCTGACGGTACTAGAAGGCTGCTGGCCTGAGGTGCTCTCTACACGCTGTTGTAAGTCCAGGGCGCTGGGCGCCCGGGGATGCGGCTCCTGCATGTGGACACCATCTTGAGTTCCAGAGGCTGCCTGGGCAGGAAGGGGCTCTGCAGGTGCCTCATAGTGCAGGTGTGTGCTGGTGTTGAGGCCATGGAGGGAGAGCAAGGCCTGTGGTGTGGGGCTCTCCGTTTCTTGGCTCAGTCCGTTGGTTGGCACAGAATTTACCTGGGCTTTGCTGAATTCCAACAATACCCTAGAAGTTTTAAACAAAGAAACCTGTGTGACAGGTTGTCTGCGACAATGCCCAAGGCTATTGGGGCAGAGGGAAGAATGCAAAACTGCTGTTTTATGATTTAAAACAACCCACACCTTCTTAATTATCCACTGCACTCCCCATCACACAGTCCTCCTCTGACACTCCCACCACGTTCTTCCTGGCCAGGATTTAGGCAGACTGGGTAGGCAGGTGATTTGTGGAGCCTGGGATCTCAGGTGAAAAAGCTCCCACAGCAGAGAAAGAGGACTTGGTATGAATGAGGACTTACTGGCATTCTGAGCAGGCTAGCTGTGGGCCTGGAGAGCTTGCTCAGCCAAACACACAGTTGTGTGGGCAACCGTTTTCCCAAATATGGTGTGCAGCAGGGCCTCCAAGGACAGTGTCTCAGAACAGGCCTCCTCCTCAGCACAGAGAGTTGAGGTGCCAGGACTCTGTGCCCTGGGGCAGGGACTAGGAGCAGCAAGGGCTAAACAGGTTTCCTGAGCGAGGTCATATTTTGTTCCTGGGCAGGCACTGGGACAGCAGCACTGGGGGAGGTGCAAGGGCTGGTCCCTTCAGAGCTGGACTGGGTGTGGAGACAGCAAAGCGTCACATCCCCAGAAAGTGCTTCTGGAGCTCAGTGTACACCAGGTGTGTGAGGGTGGATATGAGTACACATGAGATGTGCCCCTGCTCACTCTCCATGGTGCGACTGCCACTCCCTGTCTCCTCCGTGCTGCTTCCTGGGGCCACAGGGAGCAAATGTTACTGTCTTGGTACATGTGTGTGCACACACACACTCACACATACACAGTGCACAGAAACATGTCCTGGGCCCTCTGGAATGTGCACTGACTAGCAACTGCTCCTCTCTCTCCTGAGGCTTCTGAGGATCCAAGCTCCATTTCGAAAATAAACCCGTTTGCTATCTCTTCTGCTTATAAAACCAGTGGAGCATGTCATGGGCAAAGACAGGTTCAGATGGCCACAGGCTGTCTAAGGCCCCAAAGCCTCTATGCATCTGCCCTGATGGCTTGTACTGGATCCAGAAGATACATGAAGCTCAGCTTAATTTGGGCTTATGGAAATGAGGATTTTAGAATTCAAGTTGCTTACCTGATTGTCTTTCCCAGTGAGCTCTGCACCATCTTAACCCCAAACAACATTTCAAGACATTATAGTCAAGAATAGGTGGCCAATCCATATATAAGTAACTGATTTTGGCTGGGTGTAGTGGCTCATGTCTGTAATCCCAGCACTTTAGAAGTTTGAGGCGGGTAGAATTACAACGTCAGGAGTTCAAGACTAGCATGGCCAAGATGGCGAAACCGCGTCTCTACTAAAAATACAAAAATTAGCCAGGCTTGGTGGCAGGTGCCTGTAATCCCAGCTACTCGGGAGACTGAGGCAGAGAATTGCTTGAACCCGGGAGGTGGAGGTTGCAGTGAGCCGAGATCGCGCCACTGCACTCCAGCCTGGGTAAAAGAGTGAGACTCCATCTCAAAAAAAAAAAAAAAAAAAAAAAAGTAAATGATTTTCAACATAGACACCAACACACTTTAATGGGGAAGGAATAGTCTTTTCAACAATTGTGCTGAGGTAAGTGGATAATTACATGCAAAAGAAAAAAGCTGGACTGCTATCTCACATTGTATGCAAAAATGAACTCAAAATGGATTAAAAACCTAAAGGTAAGAGCTAAAACTAACTCTCAGAAGGAAAGAGAGGTATAAACTTCATGTCTTTGGATTAGTCAATGGTTTCTTAGACGTGAGATCTATAGCGTAAGCAAGCAATGAAAAACAAATTGTAATCCCAGCACTTTGGAGGCCAAGGCAGGTGGATCACCTGAGGCCAGGAGTTCGAGATCAGCCTGGCCAACATGGTGAAACCCCGTCTCTAATAAAAATACAAAAATTAGCTGGGCGTGGTGGTGCGCACCTGTAATCCCAGCTACTTGGGGGGCTGAGGCAGGAGAATCACTCGAACCTGGGAGCGGGAGGCTGCAGTGAGCCGAGGTCACACCACTGCACTCCAGCCTGGGTGACAGAGTGAGACTCTGTTTCAAAAAACAAAAATAAAAAACGTTTGTGGTTTTTTTGTGTTTTTTTGTGTTTTTTTTTTAATTTTTTTGAGACGGAGTCTGGCTCTGTCGCCCAGGCTGGAGTGCGGTGGCCGGATCTCAGCTCACTGCAAGCTCCGCCTCCCGGGTTTACGCCATTCTCCTGCCTCAGCCTCCCGAGTAGCTGGGACTACAGGCGCCGCCACCTCGCCCGGCTAGTTTTTTGTATTTTTTAGTAGAGACGGGGTTTCACCGTGTTAGCCAGGATGGCCTCGATCTCCTGACCTCGTGATCTGCCCGCCTCGGCCTCCCAAAGTGCTGGGATTACAGGCTTGAGCCACCGCGCCCGGTGGTTTTTTTGTTTTTTTGAGATGGAGTCTCGCTTTGTCGCCCAGGCTGGAGTGCAGTGGCGCCATCTCGGCTCACTGCAAGCTCTGCTTCCCAGGTTCACACCATTCTCCTGCCTCAGCCTCCCGATTAGCTGGGACTACAGGCGCCCGCCACAACGCCTGGCTAATTTTTTGTATTTTTTTTTTTTTGGTAGAGATGGGGTTTCACCATATTAGCCAGGATGGTCTCGATCTCCTGACCTTGTGATCCTCCCATCTCAGCCTCCCAAAGTGCTAGGACTACAGGCATGAGCCACCGCACCCAGCCAAAACATTTGTGTTTTAAAGGATACTATCAAGAAACTAAAAAGACAACTCAAAGAATGGGGGGAAATATTTTTAAATTATATAGAAGGGCCTATTATCCAGAATATATATAGAACACTCACAAATCAACAATAAAAAGACAAATAACCAAATTGTTAAATGGGCAAAGGATCTGAACAGACATTTCTCCAAAGAAGATATCCAAATGTTCGATAAGCACATGAAAAGATACTCAACATCATTAATCATCAGAGAAATGCAAATTACAACTACAATGAGATACCACTTTATACCCACTGGGTTGGTTATAATAAAAAAGAAAATAACGAGGGTAGGCAAAGATGTAGAGAAATTAAAGCTCGTATATATTAGTGGTGGGGATGTAAAATGACACAACTACTGCAGAAGACAATTTGGTAGTTCCTCAAAAAGTTAAACATAGAGTTACATATGACCCAGCAATTCCACCCCTAGGTATATAACTAAGAGAATTAAAAACATATGTCTACCCAGGCTGGGCATGAGAGGCTGAGGCGGGCAGACCACCTGAGGTCAGGAGTTCATCTGGCCAACATAGTGAAACCCTTTCTCTACAATAACTACAAAAATAAGCTGGGTGTGGTGGCGGGCCCCTATAATCCCAGCTACTAGGGAGGCTGAGGATGGAGAATCGCTTGAACCCAGGAGGTGGAGGTTGCAGTGAGCCAAGATCGCGCCACTGCACTCCAGCGTGGGGGACAGAGCAAGACTCTATTTCAAAAAATAAATAAAATATAGAATAAAATAAAATACAACAATACCATCATTTGAGCACTATTGATGCCTATGTGCCAGGGACTATTCTAAGTACTTAAATCTAAGTACTTAAACCCTCCAGATGATACCTATGCCACTCAGTGATCATTATAATACAGATCCAGTCTACACGGAAGGAGCTATTCAGGACAGTCAATTCACTAGCCCAACTGCAATTTGGTTTCTGCCAAACAGAACCGCTTTATATTAATACATTTCATTTTGAATGTTGTGTCTTTTATGCTTTTATGTTTAATTTGTGGATGTTTTGATTTTATACGTGTAATGATAAGCACAAGGAATTTATGTCTAATTTAAAGTTACAAATATTTAAATAATGTAATAACTTTGATGAACTCTAAGTGTCGGTGAGAACATTTTACCCTTGAAATACACACTTCAAGAAATGCTGGTCTCTGTGGATGCTCAAGGACTAACTTCAAGGCCCAGCTCTACGAATGCTGGTGCTGGCTGTGTGTTTGTACATCTGTATGTCTTAGATTTGCCAGTTCCTCACACCACCATCTGGCATTCGTCTATACATCCTGACCCTTGCCCCTCCAGTTTCCCCATACTAGCCGGGACAACACTTCCTGCACAGAGAGAATGGTTACTGATTCAGTGACCTTAAGCTGGAATTTTCCAATCACAAGACACATGAGATAAAAGCAAGACATATCACAAGGGGATGGCTGGCTGGTCTGCAGAGGAGGCAGACACACAGGAAGGGCTAAGACAGGTAAGTGAGCCTAGGTCATGCCCTGTGCCTGGGTCACACTGCAGGCCTGTCACACCACGGTCCCAGTGGTCATGGGAGACAGAGACTGTTCCTCCCCAATGTATTCTATCTAAATTCCTCCATTTAACATTTGAAAACTCCACCTAATGTGCTCAGAAGCTATTTCTGGGCCTACGAGAGAATTTCCTATATGCGTTTGACTAACAAGCAATGTGCCTGACATTCCTGGGCTTGTAAGTGGTGGAACAGGACTTGAAACTAGGTCTGCTCCAAGCCCAGTCCGCAACACCACCCAATGCTGGTGCTCTTCCTATGCTGGATGAGAACCCTAGAGGGACCTGAACCAAGGCAAGGGCATAGGATGAGTGGAAAGAAGGTCCCAAACACATGGGATCTTCTTTTCAGCTGATGGAACATGGGTCCAACTGAAGGAGGCTTTTAATAAGAAGTTCCCATTTTCCACCTATCAGATGAGCAAAGATCCAAAAGTTCGCTAATACCATCAGTTGGCAAGGCTAAGAAACAAGGACATTCCTGGTGGAGTGTAAATGGGCAATAATCTGTGAATATTCTATATTAGTCTGTCCTTTTGCTCAGCAATTTTGCTTTTGGGAGTTTACTACACAGAGATAGTTATGCAGAACTAAAAGACCACATACACAAGGTTATTTATGAACACATGGGCCCTAGCACCCATTAAATACTGGGCTGATTAAGTAAACTAAGGTACATTCATACACTGGAACAATATGCAATAGAAAAAAAAAGAATGAGGCTGGGCGGGGTGGCTCAGGCCTATAATCCCAGCACTTTGGGAGCCCAAGGCAGGAGTTCAAGACCAGCCTGGGCAACACAGTGAGACCCCCATTTCTACAAAAAATAAAAATAAAAGAATGAAATAGCTCTGATATGAAAAGATCTTCTCCAAGATAAGATATAGAACAGTGTGTATATACTGCCTTTGTAGGGGAGAAAGTAATAAATAAGGAGTAAATTTTTAAAATCTTTTTTTTTGAGATGGAGTCTTGCTCTGTCACCCAAGCTCCGCCTCCTGGGGCCACGCCATTCTCCTGCCTCAGCCTCCAGAGTAGCTGAGACTACAGGTGCCTGCCACCATGCCCAGCTAATTTTTTGTATTTTTAGTAAAGACAGGGTTTCACTGTGTTAGCCAGAATAGTCTTGATCTCCTGACCTTGTGATCCGCCCATCTTGGCCTCCTGAAGTGCTAGGATTACAGGCGTGAGCCACTGCACCCAGCTAAAAATCTTTATACTGGTATTTGTTGTAGATTAATTTAGAAATTTGGAAGAATATACAGGAAATTAATTATTATGGTTGTAGGGGTGGGAGGAAAGAACAGGGTAGAGGGAGAACAGGAATGGGAAAGGCTTTCACTGTATATGTTTTAGACTTTTTTTAACCATAAAAAGATTATGCAAAAAAATTTTTTTTTTTTTTGGAGACAGAGTCTTGCTCTGTCACCCAGGCTGGAGTGCAGTGGCGCGGTCTCGGCTCACTGCAAACTCCACCTCCCTGGTTCATGTCATTCTCCTGCCTTAGCCTCCCATGTAGCTGGGACTATAGGCGCCCGCCACCATGCCCGTCTAATTTTTTGTATTTTTAGTAGAGACGGGGTTTCACCATGTTAGTCAGTATGGTCTCGATCTTCTGACCTCGTCCTGCCTGCCTTGGCCTCCCAAAGTGCTGGGATTACAAGCGTGAGCCACCACACCTGGCTGCAAAAATTTTTTGAAAGGTTGTGTGAAGAAGGCTTTGCCCAGCTCTCTCTCTAGCCAAGTTCATCTGCCCCACATACTCTTCCACACATCTGTCTGTCCCCAGCTGTCCACCACCTCCTGCATGCAGCACTCAGGTCCTGTGTCCCCCAGGAGGTCTTCTGTGAAGTCATACCCTTATGCATTATGTTTCATCTATTTGTTGGAAGTTTTAAATGTGCTCTGACCTATTAGTTTCCTTCATTCTAGATGAAGACAACAATATTTTACACTATGCCTTATAGAAACTAAGTAACTTGGTTTGTTGTTGTTGTTTGTTTTTAGTTTTAGTGTTTTTTTTTTAAATTTAGAGGTGGGATCTTGCTACATTGCCCAGGCTGGCCTTGAACTCCTGGGCTCAAGCAATCCTCCTGCCACAACCTCCCAAGTGCTGGGATTTCAGGCATGAACCGCACCCAGCCCTGTCACCAGGGCAGAGCTGGAGCCCAAACCAGCTCTAAGCTGTTCTAAGTCCACTTTCTCCACTATGCCTGTATTGCCTGCTACAGCTCCCAGTGATTCCAGTCCCTGGAGAAGTCGATGTCTCCCTTGGCTTTCTTTAATTACTAACAGAGTTCAGTAACAGGCAATCACATGCCATAGGAAGAAAGGGAGGAGGAGAGGAAAGAAAGGAGGGAGGAGAGAAAATGGGAAGGAGTGGGGGCAGGGTACTCACTCTTGCAGAGACCGGTCTGAGTCCTCAGCATTTGCTGTGCCCAGGTCTGAGTCGTAGGACATGGGCTCCTCGCAATGGTCCGGACTCTTGGAGCCATTCTCTTGGAGTAAGCAGCTATCAGAGTTTAGGCTGCAGGACAGCTGGGATGAACTGGCCGTGTCCAGGCTGAGGGAGGAGGCAGTCAGCTTCTGGTTCCTCCGGATCTTATGGCCCGAGTGATGGACTTCGATGTCCTCAGAGCCTGAGGAATGGGAAATGGAATCCAGAGACTCCTTCCGCTGTAGTTCTGCACCAGAGGTAGAGAGAGGGTCCAGCTCAGAGAGCGGGCAAAGCCCAGACAGGGCCAGTGGGGTTAGCGTCCATTCATTTAAGATGGCAGACTTGTAGGAGAGTTCGAAGGACAAGGACGTGAGGCCCTGCAGGAAGCTAAGGAGGAACTCGCCCTCCTCGGCATCCCGGAGCAGGGCGGTGGGCTGGTAGTACTCGCGCAGGCGGGCCTGCTCCTGCAGCAGCAGCTTCAGATAGCACTCCATCAGGCCGTCGTTCAGGGCCAGCCGCAGCCATGCCCGGCAGCGGCCCACATCTGTGTTAACAAACGTCAGGTGCTCCAACTCCGAGATGATGTGTCTGGGAAGGGAGAACAGACATGTTTCAAGAAACCACCCCAAATCACAGAGATGTGCTTTTATCCACTGGTTAGCAGGAACCAGGAATAACCACTGCAAATAGATAAAGGCATGCAAAAATATTTGGTAATAGTGTTTTAGGCCAGATGTGGTGGCTCACGCCTGTAATCCCAACACTTGGGAGGCCAAGGCAGGTGGATCACTTGAGCTCAGGAGTCCGAGACCTGCCTGGGCAACAGGACGAAACTCCGTCTCTGCAACAACAACAACAACAACATAGCCAGATGTGGTGGCTTGCAGATGTAGTCCAAGCTACCCCGCTACTCAGAAGGTTGAGGTGGGAGGATAGCTTGAGTCTGGGAAGCAGAGGTTGCAGTGAGCCAAGATTGCACCACTGCACTCCAGCCTAGGTTATATATATAGTTTTAAAGGAAAAGTGTTTAAAGGAAATATTAAGCTATAACCCCCAACCTTCTGAGATTGGAATCGTGAAAGATAATTTCCATGTTCATTCCAACTACCACTGGGCCCCTGACATCATCTGCTCATCCAAGGCATGCTGTCAGAGCTCCCTAAGTGCAAAGTCCTTGCAGCAGTGAAGATGCAGGGTAAAGACATGGTCCCTGCCCTCAGGCACAAGGGACTGATGAAAAAAGGCATAAAGGGCAGGAAATCAACAACCCTGTAAGAGGACTGGGGAGAGCTCCAATTACAGCATGTGGCGGAAGAGTGGGTAGTTTGGTTGCAAGGCCAGGAAAGAGAGAGTCTTGAATATCAAACCAATAAGGCAACACGGGGCAATGGCTCCACACCCAGCCATGCACCAGAATCCCCTGGGGAACTTGAGCAGGATACAAGTTCTGGGGCCCCAACCTAGTGAATCAGTCTCCAGGCTGGCATCTGGGAGCCTGTGGGCTACAGATCTTTGTTTAGAAAAGTAACTTGACCACAGTCATGCAGACTGCAGGGTAGATGTTCTGCATAAGGAGATCAGACCCCAGGTGTACCAGACTCAGTCCCAGAATGCCTCGGTCTGATGTACATGCCCCTCCTCTGAGCTACCACAGTCCCTAGCGTGGGTTTATCTCCCCCATGGGAATGCAGACCGCATTCTACTAGGCTCAGTGAGTAAGCTCCAGGGAGCTTCACCTCAGTAAATGTTGACCAGATGACGGACTCAAGGAAAGACAGAGTGAGCTAAGGGGGACAAATAGAAAGCCAGTGTCACCCAGGAAAGAAGTAAAAACGTGAGACAGGGCAGTGGCAGTCAGCATGGAAAGGAAGATCAGAGACTGACAAGGCTTCTTTGGGCTGAAGGTGACATTTAGTAGTCCTTAGAGGCACAGTGCCAGCTACTTGCTCAAAAGTCCTGACACAAGAGATAAGTGTCTCAGGGTGAATATTCATATGCTCTTCCTGATTCCACTCTTTAATAAAAATAACCCCATACCTCCTTAAGAGATAACATTTATGGCCGGGTGCGGTGGCTCACGCCTATAATCCCAGCACTTTCGAGGCCGAGGTGGGCGGATCACAAGGTCAGGAGTTCAAGACCAGCCTGATCAACATAGTGAAACCCCGTCTCTACTAAAAATAGAAAAATTAGCTGGGCATGGTGGTGCGTGCCTGTAATCCCAGCCACTCAGGAGGCTGAGGCAGGAGAATTGCTTCAACCTGGGAGGCAGAGGTGCCAGTAAGCCGAGATCGCGCCATTGCACTCCAGCCTGGGTGACAGAGCGAAACTCCGTCCCAAAAAAAAAAAAAAAAAAAAACAGATTTACAACTCAGATGTTCGAATAATCTAAGGCAGGGTCAGCAAACATTTTCTGTAAAGGGCCAGATAGTAAATACTTTAGGCTTTGCAGGCCACACAACCTCTGTTGTAACTATGTAACTCTGCCCCGGTGTGACAAAAAAGGCTGTTCCTGCTAAAGGCGACCAGTCCCAGGGCTCAAAGCAACCACACGCTCTTGCCTGAGTGCTGAGGGTCTCAAGATCTGCTGGCACGCTGGCTGGGAAGCTTGATCTAGAGATAAGCCTCTCTAGAAAACACTTTCAACCCCTACCTCACCCTATCTCTATGCTAGAACACAGGGCACCTCTGTTGGCTTCCTGAACAGCTGGGGAGGAAAAGCTAAGTGTCCCATACTCTGCTGCTCCTCCCCAAAGCAAAACCTCTCCAGCTAAATCTCACTTGTGGGTGACAGCTTTCAGGAGGGGCCAGAAGACAGGCTGGGGCAGAGGCTTCTGGTGGGCACTTTTCTTCCTTTTTCCTCCAGCCTCAGCTCGGATGTGCTTGGCGTGCAGGCCATGGATAAACACAGCCTCCAGGGCGCTGCACATGGTGTTGGCATCTCCGTCTTCACTAGTGACCACTGTGTCCAGGGACACGTACTGCTTCTGCAAGGCCTTCACGGATCCCACCAGCTTCTTCTTGATGACCTAGGCAGCATCACACAGAACACAGACCTTTAGCGGAAAATGCTATGGAGAGTCCCTAGAGTGTAATCCTTTGCCTGATGCCAAATACATGTGCAACCACATGCACACACATCTATGGGTGTGTCTGTAGATTTCTTCTGTAAAATTAGCACATTGTTAACTATAGCAAAGAAAGATAAAGCATAGAGAAGAAAAGGAAAATCACACACTACCCAGAGATAATCACTGCTATTGTTGTTTTGCATGTCCTTCAGTGCAGACACTTTGTTTTTTAGACCAAACTTAAGTGAACTTGGAGTCACATAATCTTGTGTTTAAATATTGGCCCCATCATGGCTGCAGTGATGGGAGATTGGGTAAATCCATCTAGAACAAGGGTGGGGCTTCCTACCTTTTTCACATGGACAAGTTTCTGTAGAGAATCAATAAGCCAAGAGGCAAAAACAAACAAACAAACAAACAAAAAACACCCACACTGCTTTAGAGTAATAAAAACATGAGGAGAACAGGAGCATGGTTTACGTTAAGAAAGATCCTAGGCTGGGCGTGGTGGCTCAAGCCCGTAATCCTAGAACTTTGGGAGGTCAGAGGCAGGAGGACTGCTTGAGTCCAGGACTTCAAGGCTGCAGTGAACTATGATCACACCACTGTACTCCAGCCTGGGCAACACAGCAAGACCTTGTCTCAAAAAAAGAAAGAAAAAAAAAAAAAAGAAAGATCCTGGGCCTGGAAGCCAGAGGACTAGGCTCAGTCCTAGCTGTCAGTAACCAGACGGGCCTCCTTAGACCTTCCACTTAACTTCTTTGAGCCCCAATTCCTCATCTGTTAAAGTGGAAATAATACTTTCTGATATATAGTAATATGAGGATTCTCCTGAGGACAGGACTACCTTTTTTTGTTTTTTTTCAGGGAAGTGGTTTCTGGTAAAAACCAGAACGCCTACTAGATAAATTCTAAAAAGAGGCTGGGTGCGGTGGCTCACGCCTGTAATCCCAACACTTTGGGAGGCCAAGGCAGGTGGATCACTTGAGGTGAGGAGTTTGAGATCAGCCTGGCAAACATGGTGAAACCCTGTCTCTACTAAAACTGCAAAAATTAGCCAGGTGTGGTGATGAGCGCCTATAATCCCAGCTACTTAGGAGGCTGAGGCAGGAGAATCACTTAAACCCGGGAGGCGGAGGTTGTAGTGAGCCAAAATCGTACCACTACACTACAGCCTGGGTGGCAGAGTGAGACTCCATCTCAAAAAAAAAAAAAAAAAAAAAAATATATATATATATATATATGTATATATATAAGCTAAGTGTGGCACTAAGACTAGTGTTTTATTCATCCTTGTGTCAACACTTGGCACTGTGCCTGGCACATAGAAATAATAAATGTTTGTTAAATGAAGACATCACAAAATGTACATAGTCTTTTGGAAATATACAGTAAAAACTGAGCATAATTATAAGTATGTGAAAATCACGTAAGTGTTTGGAAAAGGACTGGAAGGGATTAAAGAAAAACTGGTTTGAATTGTTGGGTGATAGGATTATGGATACATATTTTAATCTTTTATTTTGATTTCAGTCAAAACTATGTTAACATTCTTTGAAAAGTTAAATTTGAAAAAATAGGTGCTGGAGAGGATGTGGAGAAATAGGAACACTTTTACACTGTTGGTGGGATTGTAAACTAGTTCAACCATTATGGAAAACAGTATGGCGATTCCTCAAGGATCTAGAACTAGAAGTACCATATGACCCAGCCATCCCATTACTGGGTATATACCCAAAGGATTATAAATTATGCTACTATAAAGACACATGCACACGTATGTTTATTGCAGCACTATTCACAATAGCAAAGACTTGGAATCAACCCAAATGTCCATCAGTGACAGATTGGATTAAGAAAATGTGGCACATATACACCATGGAATACTATGCAGCCATCAAAAAGGATGAGTTTGTGTCCTTTGTAGGGACATAGATGCAGCTGGAAACCATCATTCTTAGCAAACTATCACAAGAACAGAAAACCAAACACCGCATGTTCTCCCTCATAGGTGGGAACTGAACAATGAGATCACTTGGACTCAGGAAGGGGAACATCACACACCGGGGCCTATCATGGGGAGGGGGGAGGGGGGAGGGATTGCATTGGGAGTTATACCTGATGTAAATGACGAGTTGATGGGTGCAGCACACCAACATGGCACAAGTATACATATGTAACAAACCTGCACGTTATGCACATGTACCCTACAACTTAAAGTATAACAATAATAAATAAATTTTTAAAAAAATTTTGAAAAAATATAATAGCTTTAATGAGATATAATTCATATACCATAAAATACACCCATTTAAAGTGTACAGTTCAATTGCTTCTAGTCTATTAACACAATTGTGCAACCATCATCACTATCTAATTTTAGAAGATTTTTCTGGCTGGGCATGGTGGTTCACGTCTGTAATCCCAGCACTTCAGGAGACCAAGACAAGTGGATCACCTGAGGTCAGGAGTTCGAGACCAGCCTGGCCAACATGGTGAAACCCTGTCTCTACTAAAAATACAAAAATTAGCCAGGCGTGGTGGTGTGCACCCATAATCCCAGCTACTTGGGAGGCTGAGGCATGAGAATCGCTTGAACTCGGGAGGTGGAGTTCGTGGTGAGTCAAGATTGTGCCACTGCACTCCAGCCTGGGCGGCAGAGTGAGACTCAAAAAAAAAAAAAAAAGAAAAGAAAAAGAAAAAAGATTTTCATCACCCCAAAAAGAAATACTGATATATTAGTGATTGCCAGGGGCTGGGAGAAAGGGGAATAGGAAGCGAATGAAGTCACTAACCTATTTTCTGTTTCTGTGGTTTTTCGTATTTTGTACATCTCACATGAATAGATATGAACACAACATATGACCCTTCGAATCTGACTTCTTTCACTTAGCATAATATTTTCCACCATGTTGTAGCATGTATCAGGACTTCATCCCTTTTTATTGCCAGAATTTTACCACATTTTATTCATCCATTCATCAGTTAATAGACATTTGGGTTGTTTCTACTCTTTTGCTATTATCAATAATGCTGCTATGAACATCCATGTACAAGTTTTTGACTGGACTTATATTTTTAGTTCTCTTGGGTATATATCTAGGAGTGGAATTGTATACATAATTCTATGTTTAACTTATCAAGGAACTGCCAAACTATTTGCCAAAGTGGCTGCACTATTTTACATTCCCACCAGCAATATCTGAGTTCCAACCTCTCCACATTTTTGCCAACACTAGTTGTCGCTTTTTTTATTACAGCCATCCTAGGGGGTGTGAAGAAGTATCTCACTGTGGTTTCGACGTGCATTTCCCTGATGTCTAATGATAATGAGCATCTTTCCTGGCCATGTATGTATCTTCTTTGGAGAAGTGTCTATTCAAATCCTTTACCCATTTTATAACTGGATTATTTGTCTCTTTATTGTTGAGTTATAAGTGTTCTTTATATGTTCTGGATACTAGACCCTTATCAGATATTTGATTTGCAAATATTTTCTCCCATTCTGTGGGTTGTCTTTTCATTTTCTCGATAGTATCCTTTGAAGCTCAAAAGTTTTTAATCTTGAAATAGTTTAATTTTAAATGTTCTTTTAAATGCAAGATGTTATTAGTATATTATATTTAAAAAGCACATACACACTTCGTTCAACTGAGCACCTACTAGGTGTTGGGTTAGGGTATACAGGGAGAAGTAAGGCATACCCTCAAGAAACGCATACCCTCATGGAGTCAGTTTGTGCAGCTGTTGTTAGAAGGCTGAGTTGGCCAGGGTTCTGCACTAGCTCTGAAGGGTCCTGGGGTGGGATTCGGCCAGGGGTGGGAGAGTGGGGGTGCAGAGGGGAGGGAAGAGCCTCTGCATGAAAGCCAGCTGGGAAACAGGTGGAACCGGACTCTCCTGTGGCCAGGACGGGGAAAGGCACATCTCCGAGGGCTATAGTTTCTTTCAAGCAGAGAGTTCTCTGAGCTGGGAAGCAGCAGTAGGGAGGAAAGGGAAATCCTGGCTTCTCCCCGAAAGCCACCTCAGGATGCTGCTAAGGGACCAGCCCCAAAGCTACCTGACTTCCTGCCTTTCCAAGGGAACAGAGAGCTCCATCCAGAGTACCCAAGACAGCCCAGGAGGGTGCAAAGGGCTCTCCAATAAAAGGTCCTAGGGGGCTCCAGTGAACTGCTCACAAATAATTACATTTAGAATATCCTAGAAAATAGTAAGTGTTCAGATACATGTAAGTTACCAATTTACCCCCATTACTAAAACAACAAACCAGTGCCTGGGAATACCTGTTTCCCACCAATTCAGTGCTTTGGCCAGACTGTGACCAAATCATGGCCTAAGGGCTGAATGGAAATCCTTGGTCTTCAGGTTACTGATCTTAAATTCCCACTGCTTTTTGTAAATCTCCATCTTATCACCAATAAGGTGATCTAGAAAGGACAGGGTCTTCTTGGGGCCTGCTTGTGCTGTAACTTCTTCTCAGCCTGGCCTCTCTTGCAGGACAGTGCCCTTCATTTCGAAGTGAGCCAAGCAGATGAAACGACCGTCCCCTGCACCCCTTCCCCACCCTTGATCCTCCCTCGCCCACCTACCGGGATGGCAGCCTGGGGGTCCAGTCCATTCTCCACCGAGAGCATCTCCACTCACGCAGCTGCTCCCTCGGAGAATCACATGGCACCTGAAGAGACAGATGGCAGCCAGATGAATGGGCAGGCAACTATCCCCCAGCCAGAGTCCTTTCCCAGCAAGCAGCAGGAAGTCAGCCTCTCTTACTCAAACCACAGCGGAAGGCCTTTGAAGAGCACAAAAGTTAAAACTGATAATGGATTTGAAGGAAGGAAGCGAGGAAGGAAAGTCCAGGGGGCTCAGTCCTTGGGAGGCAAGGAGTCCTGGGTGCCGGGGGTGGGTCCACCCCAAGGAGTGGGTGGTAAGGGCGCTTCACATCAAATGCTGCCCAGAAAGCCAGGGCTCTGTAGGATCGAAACCTGTAGGCAGGGAATGACAGGCTGATTCGGATACGGAGCTGCGGGTTCGAGGGGAAGGCTGCAGCTGAAAGTGGCAGGAACCCACTGGGACAAGGAAGCAGGGGCTCACATTCAGGGGCTGGGTCCTGCAACACCCTGCCCCCACCCCTCACTCCTTCTTCCAGTCCAACGTCTGCCAGCTCAGCAGTAAAAAGTACAACTGTAATAGCTTCAAAAGGGAAGGGCTCCCTTGCTACACTTCTGCTTCTCAACAGGGCTTCGAGGGTCTGGTGTGAGCAGCACAGACAGGGACTTGTCTAATCAGGACAACCACAAGGTCTCATTGCAATTTGCCACTAACCAGGTAGGCATGCGGAGACCTCTCAGATGGAGAATGTGTAAACGCCTGTCACGGGGCTGGATATGTACCTGTACCTGATATGTTGTACCTGGTATCTGTCATCCCAGTGGATATGGCCACCTAAACCTACAGACCAAGAATGTCATCGCCTAAATGAGTATGCAGGAAGAGTTGAAGTCAGTGAGTGGTTAAATCCCTCAGGGCTGCCAGATTCCTCCTGGGAATGGGTGGGGTAGGGTGGGGTAGGGCCTGAGCCTGAGGGGGCTGCTGGCTGGCTTGGCCCCACCCCAGAAACTTGGACAGACTTGGGCTAGGCAGGCACATTCACACGTAAACAAATCTCTAGTGAACGCCAGTTTGAGCATCAGGGGAACGCTGGGGGAGGTGATATCACAGCTGTCTCAGCTCTCAAACAATCACCACACAAAGAAGTTAACAAAACCAAGAAAAGTTAAATGGGCTCGATTCTCTTTACATATATTGCCTAATTTATAGTCCTCCTAAGCACCCTAGGAGTGCTGTTTTATTGTCTCCACCTGACAGATAAGGAAATAGCAGCTGACCCAGGTCAAGAACATTCCTGAGGTCCCAGGGCTGATAAGCGGCCTGACTCTACCACCAGCCTCCAGAAGGAGGTCAACCCCAGCCCTAGGAAAACCAGATTGCTGAGTGAGTGCTGTAAACCAAAACTAAAATTCTAAGCCCCCAAACTGCCTGAATGGGCCCCCCTTGGCCAAAGGGATTTTGAAAAAACCTAAAAACTGAGTTCAGGCCATGACAGGAAGTGGGGCGTGGGCCATGCCTCATCCTAGCCTCTCCCTTTTGGAGCTTAGACACAACTGAGCAGCATTAACATTAAAACAGACTAAGACTGACAGAGCAGACTCTCAGCAATTAAGATACCAACTCCAACCTGACTCTGGTCTAACATCACATGGGAGATAACAGGCCCTAAAAGAAATCAAAGTATTTTACCACCAAGTATATTTCTTTGACATATTTTGGAATGGCCCTGCAAAGCCATCTCCTGTGGGGAAAATTTATATCCTGCAGAGATTCCCTTCCCTTTCTCGGCCTTTTCCTGATCTAGGAGAGATTTAACTAAGAGTCTGACACCTTAGAAACATTTACCATCTATTCTCTTGAAGGCTTCACCTACATAACATGAACCTTGGCTTCCACAACCCACCTTATCTTAACCCCAAGCTTTTCTTTCTGCTGACTTTAACTCTTTAGGCAAAGTTCAACTCTTTCAACCAATTGCCAATCAGGAAATCTTTTAATCCACTTTACCCTGCCCCCACCAATGTATACCTTACATGTATTAATTTATGTCTTTGCTTGTAACTTGGATAAAAATCAAGCTGTAACCCAATCACCTTGGGCACATGTTCTCAGGGCCTCCCAGGACTATGTCACGGGTCATGGTCCTCACATTTGGCTCAGAATAAACCTCTTCCAATATTTAACGGAGTTTGGCTTTTTCATCAACAGTGCCATCACCTCAGAGCTAGGATTCCAGGGGTAGTCTGGGAAGACCCCTTCGCTGGAGGCCGGGAACAGGGGGTGCAGGGAAACATTAAGGCCAGTGTGGCGGGAAAGGTTTCCTGGACAGCGCTGGAGCAGCATGAGGTTTGGAAAGCAGACAGGCAGGCTGGCCCTAAATGGTGGAAGGTGCTCTGATTGGATCTCTGGCCTCTGGGGATAGCAGAGGGCAAACAGGACACAGGGAGTCAGGACCCAGAGCCAACCTCCCTAAGTCAGGTCCCTTAGGAGGAAGCAGGCGTGTGTGGAGGACGGTTCTTGCAGACCCAGTAACAGGCCAGGCGCTGCAGACGGCCAAAAGAGCCCTTAGTCCTGACTACAGCCCCATCTGACTGCCTCACCCTTCACCATGGTCTGCTCCCAGCTACCCAGGGATTCTCAGGGCCCTCCTCCGGAGACCAGTTCCCATTCTGGCCACGGGGTGACAGGAAAAGGGGGTTGTATGCTATGGTGACTCTGCATCTAAGGTCACTTCCAGAAACAGGCCTGGTCTTGAGGTCAGGCTCTGTCAAGGCCACCGTTGTGCAGCTCAGCAGGCCACATCCAGCTTCTCTGGCTCCAAAACCCTGGGCTCCAATCCCAGTCCACAATTCCAGTGGTCTAAGGCCCTCAGGCCCACCCTTCAAGACAGAGCCCAAAGCCCCAAAGTTGCCCTTCCCTTGGCCAGCTACAGGGCGGGACCCTAAGGGCTTAAACCCAATAATTTGAATAATAGCCCAGGCCCATTAAGACCTCATTAACTAATTAACTGAGAATAATAGAGTATTCAGAGTATTCACTGGGAGGGACAGGCCATTGGTAAGTGGGTGCTCTGGCCAAGTAACCATATGCTAAGAAAACAAAATAGGCCGGGTGCCGTAGGCCAGCTGCTGTGGCCCATACCTGTAATCCCAGCACTTTGGGAGGCTGAGGCAGGAGGATCACTTGAGGTCAAATTAGCTGGGCATGGTGGCCCATGCCTGTAATACCAGCTACTCGGGAGGCTGACGCAAAAGAACTGCTTGAACCCAGGAGGCGGAGGTTGCAGTGAGTCGAGATTGTGCCACTGCACTCCGGCCTGGGCAGCAAAGCAAGAATAAATAAATAAATAATTTATTTCTCTAAATAAATAAATAATAAAATAAACTGAAGCTAAGAGAGACAGGGCCAGACAAGAGAAGGGTCACTTGGCCTAAAACAGAGTCAGAAATGCCACAAAATGACTGACAAGAGCTCAGATAAATCTAGCAGAAGAGCCACTTGAAAATTCACAGGATAGGACTGAGCCTCTAGGGTTCCGGCCACAATGCAGGACACCTCTGTTTGTAGGCAGCCATAGCACCCCACCTATCCGTGTCTGTTCCATCATGCTCAGGGAGGCAGGGCTCAGATGGTCAGTGACATAAGAACTCACTGCGGGATCGGAAGGAGGCTTTGTGTCTCTTGACTGTGGGGACAGCACTGCGTCACCCACCCTGGTGGCCCAGACTCTGAATTTACCATCCTATGGAACTGGTTCCACTTTCTGTCCTCAAAATGCTCTTCATTGACACCAAGAAACAAAGTGAAGAGAGGCGTGGCTTCAAGGAGACCTACCTGAAGGGAGTAAGGCAAAGTTGGGCAACACTACCCAAGGGCCCTTGAACATGACCGGTGAAAGCTTAGCAGGGGAAAGGTGATTGGTGCCATTTAGGAAGTCCCAAACCACACCAAGTCTACTGCCACCCTATGTATTGATTCACCCTCATATAGCTCTCCAGAGTGCAGAAAGCAGGCTTCTCTGATGTTCCTCTCTAACCTCATTTAATTCTTACAGCAATCCCGTGAGAGAGTAATTATCCATTTTACAGAGGACAAAACTGAGGCTCAGTAGCAATGGGTCTCCGGTAAAGGACAGAACTCTCTGGTTTCTTCATCCCAACCCCTGCATCTTTCCCTGGACCAAAAGGCCTCAGGTCTTTGGCTCAAATTCAGGCAAACTATTATTTCTTCTTCAGAGGTACTCGGAAGCTCCACTTCATCACAGAAGGTCTAAAACCAACAAGAAACAGTTCTGTCAATGAGATTTATAGCCCCAACCAGCTGAGCCCAGGTCCTACCAATGCTCCTGAAGTCTCAGAGCTATACTTTCTTAAATGTTCCAACATAGTTAGGAAGGAACAGTTCCGGTTGGTTTCCTGCATTATACTACCTGGCCTTCTCTATATGTCCAATTTCACTTCCTCCAGAGATCAAGGAAGCAAAAAAAGAGAATGACTTGGATGAGACTTACATTAAAAGAAGAAAGGTATAACCTGGTTTCACCACTCTCAAAACACTCCACCATCAGTGAACAGCAACCTCTTCTCTTGAGGGACTTCTCAGCCACTCCCCACGGCCTTCTCTCCACTGCCTGAATTGTGTAACTGGCTGTTCAGAGCCACAGCCTGGCTTTAAGCCATCCAACTGCTGTACCAATTGATGAGTCATGTTTTTTCAATTGGAAAAGAATGACAAAGTTATCCTCTGATTCAGAAAGGCAGCTGATCTTTCAGGCATGTTAGTGCTGACTGAGGAAACTGCACCCCTGTCCACCTGAGGAAAGCTGGATTTCTGTGATGGGTGGGGTGGTGGGGGTCGGAGTTTTGAAGCAATTAAATACCAGATGAAGGGTGAGAAACTTCTAGCTTGTGATTCCCAGACTCAGGGCTAGTGGATGAGGGCAGAATTGTGGAGTCAGTGAACACTGGCTATCTTTCTTTCCTCCCTCCTTCCTTCCATCCAATAACACCCATCTTCCCTATATTCTTGTCCCATATCCCAGAGGATTCTAACAAGGACCAAACTCTGAATGAAAACAGGACTGTTGCCTCACCCATTCACCAATGTATTTCTAGTACCTAGAACAGTGCTTGGCAAACACTGGTGCTCAAAAAATAAGCTGTTGAATGAAGTGATTAATAAAAACAAGACACAGGGCAGGTATCTTGATTTCACCCAATGTGGGAAGTTGGGGTATAACAACTGTTAAGTGCTGGGGCAACTGTGGAGCTCCTGTCATTAAGCCAAGCTGCCAATAAGGCTGAAAACGACTTAAATATACTGCATATTAATGGGAGGACATTGACGGTAAACAGTATTCACTTTTTCAAAGGAGTACGACTATAAATGGCAAGCAGAGACAATGTTCTTTGGGGCCCTTTAAAACTGCAATCAGCCAGACACCGTGGCTCACGCCTGTAATCAATCCCAGCACTTTGGGAGGCCGAGGTGGGTGGATCACCTGAGGTCGGGAGTTGGAGACCAGCCTCATCAACAGAGAAACCTCTATCTCTACTAAAAATACAAAACTAGCCAGGCATGGTGGTGTATGCCTGTAATCCCAGCTACTTGGGAGGCTAAGGCAGGAGAATCACTTGAACCTGGGAGGCAGATGTTGTGGTGAGCCGAGATCGTGCCACTGCACTCCAGCCTGGGCAACAAGAGTAAAACTCCATTGCAAAAAAAGAAAGAAAGAAAGAAAGAAAAACACTGCAATCAAATGGCTCACCCATCTGATGCCGGGTCCTCGGGATTCAGAGAAAATGTGTACCAAAAAGCCCCCTGGAAACTATAAACGCTGAGCATGAGACTTGGGTGCCTCTGGAACGTCCTTCTCCCTCAGCTACTCTGAGATAACGTGGTTCCTGTGTTCATGGAACCCAAGTGGCCAAAAGTCAATGATCCAGCACTTGCAAGAAAAGAAAGCGATTCAAGAGCCTCTGTACCCACCTAGACCTCAACCTCCCCAGGATCTACTCACCTATACTCTTCACAACAGGTAACACTGCCTCTGGCACCCATCATATCCCCTGAATTCAGCATCAGGATTGATCTGCCATCAGCTCTGGCAGGGAGAGGCCCTTACAAGTTCCTTACAGGAAAAGGAACATGAACAATGTTCTGTGACCACAGCCAACACCACGCAGAACTTCCCAGAGGCTCTCCAGGGCCAGAACACCAGCCAGAAGGAAGTGACAGCTTCCATCATTCTGTGCTAAGTGAGCTGAGTAAGTGGCCATCTCTCACCTTCCAGATATTTGAATGATACCTACCATTCCAGCAGCCAGCACAAGTCATTTAATATAAATGCCAGAAACACAGTCCCTGAGGACAGGTACAGGAGACCAGATGCCAGGAAAAACCCTGGCCCCACCCAAGAGTTGGGGAGAGCCCACTGTTCCTCCACCCTTATTTACCACCTGAGCCCCTACACCCGCCAATCATGCTGCTCAGTCTCTAACTGAGGGTCTGAGTGAGCACCTACATTTGGCTGTTGAGGGGCAGCTGGTGGAGTTGGCAGGAGACTCTGCACTAAAGTTCTCAGGTTGAATGGGAGTTGGGTCCAGGGAAGGAATGGACGCAGAGTTGGGGTGAAGAGTTGCGGTCGGTCAGCGGGGGTGAAAGGACATGGAGATGCCATTTTTAACAAGATTGGGTGAGGGTGGTAGGAAAGGAGGCAGCAAGAGTTAGGGATAGTTTGGCAAAGACTTAGGGATGGGGTGTCCTCAGTACGGCAGGAGACGCAAAGGAAGGTATACAGAGGGCTAGGAGACTAAGGACGAGAAGACACAGTTAAGACTTGGAATAAGGCTGAGATCGGAGTTATCCGGAAGAAAGCGGTGAGCTCAACAGGGCACTTACTTTGGGGGTGGGTCTTAGATGAGAAGGCAGAGGTAGAGTGTTTGGGATGAGCAGATCTTGGGGAGCTGGACAGGGGATGGGGGTGACTGGGATAAGAAAGCTGAGCCAGAGAAGGGGAAACCTGAATGGTGGGTCTTGGGGACGTGAGCGAGGAGCATCGTGATTACCAGAGGGGTCGGGAGAGACGATGAGATGTGTCAGGGCGGGGCGAAGAGACGTGGCCGAGATCGGGGTTGGAACTAAGGTAAAGTGGGGTCACGAGTGAAGCTGCATTTAAGCAAGACCGCCGGTGAGGGAATGCGGGCGCGGGTTGGGGGCTGGACAGACGTGGGGCACGGGGCCACAGCGGCGGTGCAGGGGGAAGGCTGGGTGGGAGCGGGGCGGGCGCAGGCTGGGCAGAGCTGAGGGCTCTGAAGCCGGGCAGTCTCAGGGTAACCAGGCGCTGGGGATCGCGGAGGGAGCAGGAGGCCCACCGCCCGTTCGCGCCTCGGCCCCGCCGCCCCTCCGCCGCCCTCCTCGCATCTTGACCCCCTAACTCACCAAGCGGAGCGAGGAGCGAGGCTGGGGGCGCTCCCGGCCGCGGCAGCTCCTCAGCACTCGGAGCAGACGATGCGGCCTCTCGGCCACTGACAACAGGAAGCGGCGCCCGCGGCCCCTGACGCCATCACGTTGGCTCGGCGCTCCGGCCCTGCCCCCGGCCCGCCGTGCCAATCGCGCGGCCCGAAGGAGCCTTGGGGCGGGGCCAGCTGCTCCCGGAAGTCCCTGGGAGCTGAGCCCCAGGGCAGACGCGAGGTGTAGGAGGCTGGGGAACCGGGAGCGCCTGCGGGGCGCAAATAGGCCAAGGCACCGGTGTCGGGGGAACGCGTCCGTTACCGCCCGCCTCCCGCAGGTCTACGTCAAACTAGATCCTGGCTTCTGGGTTCCTGACCTCGTTTGGCCTCAGAACCATCTATGCAACTTTGGGGCTGTCACTTCGCCTCCCTCAGTTGAAGAGTTCCCACTTGTGAGTGGGACTAACAACGCCTGCCCTATCTTTGCCTCCCCGAGGGCAGCAGTGCAGCCCGTGGGGCGGAGCCGGGACCCAAACTGGAGCCTCCGCCTTTCGCTTCAGGATAAACATAGCTGTTTTGACCATGCCTTATCCCAAGGGAACGCCTTGAGGTCCCCTTGGGCACTCTCCCGTGTGTAACTCGCCCATTAGCACCGCCTGGCACGAAGCTTAGGGGCCCGGTTATTCTCTTCTAGCCATGTAGAGGATTTCTTTGTTCCTTTCTGTTTTTGTCTTTGAGACAGGGTCTCACTGTGTCGCCCAGACTGGAGTGCTGTGGCGGCTGACTACCTCCCACGTCAGCCTCCAAGTAGCTGGGACTACACGCGTGCACCACCACGCCCAGCTAATTTTTTCATTTTTAAAAATTTATTTATTTTGTAGAGACGGGGTCTCACTGTGTTGCCTAGCCTGGTCTCCAACTCCTGGCCTCAGGCGATCCTCGTGACTCGGCCTCCCAAAGCGCTGGGATTACAGGCATGAACCACCACACCTGGCCTGTATGTCTCCTTTCTAACACAAAAGTGACATTGCTCTTTCAGATGAACTCGGGACAAAATGTCATCAGTGGTGACCACAGCTAGTGAAGAGCAGGGCAGGGAGTGTTGGCAGGGACCCATGCTCTGGACACTTTATCCTTGCAGGCTTTGGTCAATTGGGAGCCTAGGGCCTGAGTGTGGATGAGGAGAGGTGCTGCTACATGCCAGTCCTAAGTGGGCACAGGGGTTGGCTGGGGAATGGACCAGTTCTTGGAAGCAAGCTTCACTGCCCTCGGCCTGGGCGTCCTGTGCTCTTTTGGCTTCTCTGGGTAGGAAGGTGTCCCTCCTATCTCTGCAAAGGTCAGAGTCCTGCTGTCTGCTTTCAAGTATAAAACCAGCACTTGGGAGTGTGACTCCGGACTGTATGAGGGCCACCCTTTCAGTAATTCTCCAGGAGTGAGAACCTCCCCTTCTCAATTTTAGACTAGATGGGTCTGAGTGTGTTTAGTGCGGTTAATGGTTGAGCAGGAAGATTAGAAATAAGGACATAGACACAAACTACTCTCTTGGTATTAAACTCATTTTAAACAAAGTGGAAAGTAAGGGATTTAGTAGGGAAATCATTTCACCTTGGCAAAAGGATAGTATACAACTGGCACAGCATGATCCTTGGTGGCTTGGCACAATCACTCCCTGTCCCCCATCAAGCACATAATGTCCCTCAGTAATTCCACTGCGTTTTTGTGCAGCGGCTGTGTGCTGGCGCTGTGGGGAACCCCTCGGTAATCTCTTGTCTGCTTTTTAGGAACCCCTATCTCCTCGTCTTCTCTTACTTCCCAAGCCACCTCGCTTCTGTGAAAGGTCTGCAGGCTTGTCTACCTCCTCTCAGCTTGCTCTGCATGCCTTGGGGAAGCTGCATAAAGCATGGATCATGAAGGAGGGGGAGCGGAGAAGAGGAAAATGCATGTTTCCACAAATGGACCATGAGCCCACCAGGCAGACTCCAGATGGGGAAAAAAAAAACCCTCACATTATCATGTGACTTACACAAGAAAAAAGGTACCCGCAAAGGGCCAAGGGACCAGAGAGGAGAACTTGAGAGGTATCCTGGAGGAGGCGACTTTTGATGTGAGCTTTCTAGGTGAGTAAAGGGCATCACAGGTGAAGAGACTGGCTGGTAAGTGGCCAGCAGACAGGAATACCAGCTGAGCTCAGGGGAGGGTGCACCCAGAGGTGGGGAGGAAGGTAGGAAGTGGAAAAGGAGGCTGGGCGCGGTGGGTCATGCCTGTAATTCCAGCACTTTGGGTGACTGAGGCGGGTGGATCACTTGAGGTCAGGAGTTCAAGACCAGCCTGGCCAACATGGTGAAACCCATCTCTACTAAAAATACAAAAATTAGCCAGGTGTGGTGGTGTGCGCCTGTAGTCCCAGCTACTAGGGAGGCTGAGGTATGAGAATTGCTTGAACCTGGGAGGCAGAGATTGCAGTGAACCAAGATAGTGCCACTGCACTCCAGCCTGGGTGACAGAGTGAGATCCTGTCTCAAAAAATTTTTTAAATAATAATAATAAAATAAAAAATAAAAATAAAAGCAAGTGAGAAAGGAAAGGGTAAGGGGAGAGGGCCGGAATGGAAGGGGAGCTGAAGACAGACTGAGCAAGGCAGAGTTGGAGGCCAGTGCAGGAAGGGCTCAAAACATTTGCAAGGATGGTTCACATCCCACTGGTCTGTCAGCTTAGATTTAAAACACTACCCAGAGTTACTCAAAGCCAGATAGGAGAACTACAAGCATCAGAATGCCCTGGGGACAGGTCCAAAATGCAGATTCCTAACCCCACACTAACCCTAAAGAGTCACTCTAGGATGAGGTCCAAGAATTTGGGCTTGACCCCACCTCTCTTGTCCCCTGCCCTCACCACTGGGGACCTAAAGGATAATAAAAGGGGGGGATCTCTGCCTTAAATAATCCCTTTTGGCAGTTACTTTCTGTTTTCAAACTTCAAGTCTGTCCTCCGGGACTAACCTAGGAGATGAGGGGTAAGGGAATTAACATTTATGGAAAATGGAGGAACCCACATAGGCACCTGTGTTCACCTTATATTCCTTATCAGCCACCTGAAAGGTGTGTGCTACCATTATCTCCATTGTGTGGATGAGAAAATAGGTTTAAAAGAGGTTAAGTGGCCAGGCATGGTGGCTCATGCCTATAATCCCAGCACTTGGGGAGGCCGAGGTGGGTGGATCATGAGATCAAGAGATCCAGGCCATCCTGGCCAACATGGTGAAACCCTGTCTCTACTAAAAATACAAATAATTAGCTGGGTGTGGTGGCACATGCCTGTAGTCCCAGCTACTCAGGAGGTTGAAGCAGGAGAATAGCTTGAACCCAGGAGGCAGAGGTTGCAGTGAGCCAAGATCACGCCACTGCACTCCAGCCTGGTGACAGAGCGAGACTTCGTCTCTAAAAAGATAAAATGAAAAACAAAAAAAAAGAGGTTAAGTAACTTGTGGGGGGCCACAGCCACAGATCTAGTAAGTGCTAGAAGTAGGATTCTCACCTAGTTCTTTCTGATTCTAGTTGCAGCTTTGTTCAGTGGGTTTTAGAGCCAGAGCTGCTTAGGTTTGAATCTGACTCTACCCCATATTATTTGCTGGGACTTCCTTAAAACAGTGTGCGGCCCAGGGCAACCCAATGAGTATGGGGCTAAGACAGCTGCCACAGAGTCAGCATTTTTCACAGGCCCCTTGAGATAGCACTTAAGACAGAAATTTCTAAATTGAATTTTACTGATGTTCAGGAAAGAGAAGTAAGTCACAACGCCCCTTGGCCCTCAGCCCCAAGCAGAGAGCCCAGAGTGTGTGACCTCAGGCAAGTGCCAAAACCTCTCTGAGCCTCAGTTCCTCATCTGTAAATTGGGGCTAATGTCAGTTGATGTGAGGATCAAATATGATGCTATCCTGGCTGGGCACAGTGGCTCACGCCTGTAATCCCATAACTTTGGAAGGCTGAGGCGGATGGATTGCTTGAGGCCAGGAGTTCGAAACCAGCCTGACCAACATGGTGAAACCCCATCTCTACCAAAGATACAAAAATTAGCCAGGCATGGTGGTGCATGCCTGTAGTCCCAGCTACTTGGGAGGCTGAGGCACAAGAATCGCTTGAACCCGGGAGGCGGAGGTTGCAGTGAGCTGAGATTGCGCTACTGCACTGCAGCCTACATGACAGAGTGAGACTCTGTTCCAAAACAACCACCACCAAAAAAAAAGAAAAAGGAAAAAAGAAAAAGCTGATATCCTTAATGCAAGTTCTGGCCTGTAGTTAAGTGCTCAAAGATGAACAGCTGTTACTATTCCAGTTCTGGCTAATTTTCACCCTGCCAGTTGGGCAAGTCCTTGCCTTCCATTGCTCTTTTAAGCACTTGAATGAGAGCCTTTCTTGTCTGAACCCCAGATACATCCTTACTTGGCATCTGATTGAAATCATGAAACTAGCGTTAATGCACCCTCCTCTCTGGACCCTGGAATCACTGGTGTGCTCTTCAGTTTTGTTGTAGGAAGCTGTTTCTTTCCACTCTCTCTTTTTTAAAAATTTGGATTGGCCGGGCGCGGTGGCTCAAGCCTGTAATCCCAGCACTTTGGGAGGCCGAGACGGGCGGATCACGAGGTCAGGAGATCAAGACCATCCTGGCTAACACGGTGAAACCCCGTCTCTACTAAAAAAGTACAAAAAACTAGCCGGGCGAGGTGGCGGGCGCCTGTAGTCCCAGCTACTCAGGAGGCTGAGGCAGGAGAATGGCGGGAACCCGGGAGGTGGAGCTTGCAGTGAGCTGAGATCTGGCCACTGCATCCCAGCCTGGGTGACAGAGCGAGACTCCGTCTCAAAAAAAAAAAATAAATAAATAAAAAATAAAAAATAAAAATAAAAATAAATAAAAAATAAAATAAAAATTTGGTTAAAAAGTGTTATTATACACATGGTTTACAATTCAATCAAATGAAGCGGAATGGGGATGAAACATAACGAAAAACAGCAGTTCATTTTCCCCACCCTTCTGGGGGAGCAGGCTTTCAGCAGAATCTTCTGGTGCTTCTCCCTGCATCTCCTGCACGTCTCATTGTTTTTACTTTATTATTATTATTTTTTTTGAGACACAGTCTTGCTCTGTCACCCAGGCTGGAGTTCTGTGGCGCCATCTTGGCTCACTGCAACCTCTGCCTCCTGGATTCAAGCAATGCTCCTGCCTCAGCCTCCCTACTAGCTGGGATTACAGGCACATGCTACCACGCCCAGCTAATTTTGTATTTTTAGTAGTCGCGGGGTTTCACCATGTTGTCAAGGCTGATCTCAAACTTCTGACTGCACATGATACACCCGCCTTGGCCTCCCAAAGTGCTGGGATTACAGGCGTGAGCCACCGTGCCCAGCTGTCTCATAGTTTTAGACACTATCTATTGCCTTCCTAGTAAACCAGGCAAGGACTTAGCTCTTTTATACCCCAGCCCTGTCCATTCTTGAGGTTTGGTTATGCCACAATTTGTAGAAAATTAACAGTGTTTACAGAATTGTGACTATATAAATATTATTTACCACAGAGCTTAATAATGTGCTGTGAGGTCAGGCTTGGTGGCTCACGCCTATAATCCCAGCACTTTGGGAGGCCAAGGCAGGCGGATCACCTGAGGTCAGGAGTTCAAGACCAGCCTGGCCAACATGGAGAAACCCTGTCTCTACTAAAAATACAAAAATTAGCCGGGCGTGGTGGTGCCCCCCTGTAGTCCCAGCTACTCGGGAGGCTGAGGCAGAGAATGACTTGAACCTGGGAGGCGGAGGTTGCAGTGAGCCAAGATCATGCCACTGCAATCCAGCCTGGGCAACAGAGTGAGACTCCATCTCAAAATAAAATAAAAAAAAAATAAAATACACTCTGATGATGGCTGCTTCCCCCAAGGGTGCCTCATGCTCTTTCCTTTTCTTTCAGTGTCATCTACCATTATCATGCCCTCGTTCTCCTCCAGTGCTCTGGCAGAGCGGGTGGGGCCCATGCCCGCAGTGCCCTCTCCGAGTTCTGTCCTCCATGTGCTCAAGTTATCCCCTAAACTTGTCACATGTGGTCATCCTGGAATTTGCTTAACTGCTTCCTGGGTTGGGGCCTTTATTTCCTGGCTCTCTTCTCTTCTTGCTTAATTTCCCCTGCCTTTGCGGCAGCACATACTCAGTTAAGAATCCCTTTCTAACATTAAAAAAAGAAAAAGAAAATAGTTCTTGGACCTCCTCATGATAGAAGTTATATCTTTAGGCCAGGCATGGTGGCTCACATGTGTAATCCCAGCACTTTGGGAGGCCGAGGCAGGTGGATCACTTGAACTTAGGAGTTCAAGACCAGCCTGAGCAACATGGTAAAACCCTGTCTCTACAAAAAGTACAAAAATTAGCCAGGTGTGGTTGCATGTACCTGCAATCCCAGCTACTCAGGAAGCTGAGGGAGGAGAATCTCTTGAACCCAGGAGGCGGAGGTTGCAATGAGCTCTGATCATGCCACTGCACTCCAGCCTGGGCGACAGAGTGAGACCCCGTCTCAAAAAAAAGAAAAAAAAAAAGTTGTATCTGTAATATCTATTAACTGAAAATAAAAATAAAAATAAGGACCAAAAATTACCACGTGGACACACCTGCTTTTAAGTGAATTTGTGTGTTATTTATCACAGTCACATTTATGAACTTGTGAAAAACTGTTACTGGTTTAGGCTTAAGGGTTTGCCTGGTCTAGCTTCAATCTTAAATGGTGGGTGCGGCGGCTCACACTTTGGGAGGCCAAGGTCGGCAGATCGCTTAGTCCAGGAGTTGGAGACCTGCCTAAGCAACATGGTGAAACCCCATCTCTATAAAAAATTGAAAACTTAGCCGTGCGCGGTCACGCGCGCCTGTAGTCCCAGATATTGGAGGGTGGTGAGGGGTGGCACTGAGGCGGGAGGATTACTGGAGGTCAGGAGGTCAAGGCTGCAGTGAGCCGAGGCTGAGTCACTGACTGCACTCCAGCCTGGGTGGCACGGCAAAACTCTGTCAAAAAAACAAAACGAAACTAACCAAACAAACAAAAACCAAAGTTGAATGCAGCGGCTCATGTCTGTAATCCCAACAACTCGGAAGGCTCAGGCAGGAGGATAGCTTGAGGCCAGGAGTTCAAGACCAGCCTGGGCAACATAGTGAGGCCCTTGCCTCTGAAAAAATTAAAAATTAATAAAAACGAACCCTAGTAGCTTCAGTCTTTGATTCTCCATCCCTCATTTCATCCCTTTGTCTTCTGGTAATAGAATTTCCTTCTTGTTTTTCTTTTGGGATAAGTCATCTTCGCTCCCTGGGATTCTGCTGGGATTGAGTTACTGCCTTCCAGGCTCAAGCGATCCTCCCACCTCAGCCTCCCAAGTCTCTAAGACCACAGGCGCATGCACTATGCCTGGCTAATGTTTTGTATTTTTGTAGAACCAGGGTTTTGCCATGTTTCCCAGGAATTTTTCCTTTAATGTTATCCTGCTACTTACTAATTCACTTTATCACCCTGTGAGCTCATAAGCAGAGAGAGAGCAACAGGAGCTAAGAAACTCTAAGCTGTGAAAAAATATTAAATATGAAATCATGATAGCTATTACCTTAATTTGTTTTAGGCAAATTGCAAAGTAGTTTTTTGGGAACCACTGTCCCACTGCAGTGATTCCATATGGGGATTCCTAATTCCCAGTTTGTTTTTAAAATAATTTGTAAACACCTAATACAAATACATGATATGAAATTCAAGAGGTACAAAAGGGCATACAGCCCTGCACCCTCCCAGTTTCCCTCCCCGAAGGCAATCACCATTACCAGTTTCTTGTGTGTGCTTCCAGAGGTTGTCTAACAGAACTTCGGTGATAAAAATGGTCGCCCGTGCTGCCCAGTTTGGTAGCCATTAGCCACACGGGGCAGTTGAACACTTAATATGTGGCCAGTGTGTCTTAGGAGCTGACTTTAAAAACAAAAATTTCTTTTTTCTTTGAAGACACAGGGTCTTGCTCTGTTTACCAGACTGGTCTGCAGCCATGTATGAACATGGCCTCAAATTCCTGTTTATTTTTTGAGACAGGGCCTCACTCTGTTGTCCAGGCTGGAGTGCAGCGGTGCAGTCATAGCTCACTGCAACCTTGACCTCCTGGGCTCAAGAAATCCTCCCACCTCAGCCTCCTAAGTTGCTGGGACTACAGATGCACGACACCATGTTTGGCTAATTTTTACAGTTTTAAATTTTTTGGCCGGGTGCAGTGGCTCATGCCTGTAATCTCAGCACTTTGGGAGGCTGAGGCGGGCAGATCACCTGAGGTCAGGAGTTCAAGAACAGCCTGGCCAACGTGGCGAAACCCTGTCTCTACCAAAAATACAAAAATTAGCTGGCTATGGTGGTGCGCACCTGTAGACCCAGCTACTTGGAGGCTGAGGCATGAGAATCACTTGAACCCAGGAGGCAGAGGTTGTAATAAGCTGAGACTGAGCCATTGCACTCCAGCCTGGGTGACAGAGTGAGACCTGTCTCAATGATAATAATAATAATAATAATAATAATAATAAAAAATAAATAAATTTTTTCGTAGAAAAGGGGTTTCACTATGTTGCCCAGGCTGGAGTGCAGTGGCTCAGTCTCAGCTTATTACAACCTCTGCCTCCTGGGTTGTCCCAGTCTGCCTCATTTTTAAAAAACTGCTGCATAATATCCTCTTGTAATCCACAAAGGCAATCCCAGACCCAGCCTGGAGAGCCATGGGTCATCCCTTTTTATAACAAGCTCTAAAATCTTCCACATATACCATAACCAAGGCACATCAAAACAACCCTAGGTTCCTCATGCCTCTACTTTTATCAGCCTGGGCCTGACATAGTTGGATATTGAGTAGTCACTTTTGGTGGCTGGCGGAAATAATTTACCATGAATGACTGCCCTAAAATATACTCTCCACCCACGTGGCCCATGCCAGGCATTCAGTGGTGCTGGTGGCATTCTTTTTTTTTTTTTTTTTTTGAGACGGAGTCTCACACTGTTGCCCAGGCTGGAGTGCAGTGGCGCGATCTCGGCTCACTGCAAGCTCCGCCTCCGGGGTTCCCGCCATTCTCCTGCCTCAGCCTCCTGAGTAGCTGGGACTACAGGCGCCCGCCACCGCGCCCGGCTAATTTTTTGTATTTTTAGTAGAGACGGGGTTTCACTGTGGTCTCGATCTCCTGACCTTGTGATCCGCCCGCCTCGGCCTCCCAAAGTGCTGGGATTACAGGCTTGAGCCACCGCGCCCGGCCTGCTGGTGGCATTCTTTAAGGTTGCTCATATCTCTAAGTGGTTCTCCTTCATAGAGCAAAGTTTCCTGGGAAAGGTGGCCATTACGCAGAACATCTGGGGCTGAGCTTGCTTTTGCCCTGAAAGAGGGGCCAAAGGACTTAGTAGAGCAGCAGGGGCTGTGACGGTGAACCTCATTGTTTTCAAAATTATTCTTAAGAGGCCAGGTGGCCAGGCGCGGTGGCTCACGCTTGTAATCCCAGCACGTTGGGAGGCCAAGGCGGGCGGATCACGAGGTCAGGAGATCAAGACCATCCTGGCTAACACGGTGAAACCCCATCTCTACTAAAAATACAAAAAACTAGCTGGGCGTGGTGGTGGGCTCCTGTAGTCCCAGCTACTAGGGAGGCTGAGGCAGGAGAATGGCGTGAACCCAGGAGGCGGAGCTTGCAGTGAGCCGAGATGGCGACTCTGCACTCCAGCCTGGGCGACAGGGCAAGACTCCATCTCAAAAAAAAAAAAAAAAAAAAAAAAAAAGGCCACGTGTATTGGCTCACACCTGTGGTCCCAGGACTTTAAGGAGCAGAGACAGGAGGATCATTTGAGTCCAGGAGTTCAAGATTAGACTGAGCAACACGGGGTGACCTTATCTCTACAAAAAATTTAAAAGAAAATTAATTGGGTATGATGGCATGAGCCTGTGGTCCCCGCTACTCAGGAGGCTGAGGTGGGAAGATCACCTGAGCCCAGGAGGTTGAGACTTGCAGTGAGCCGGGTTCACACCACCGCACTTGAGCCTGGACGACAGAATGACACTGTCTCAAAAAAAAAAAAAAATTGTCCTTAAGTCCATGTGGACCCCTGACTAGGTTTGCGACCTAGACAGTCTTCCTCTGAGGGCAATTCAGGTGGTGAGACTCCAGCTTTAAATGGCCTCTAGAGAAATTTCACTAACCTGCCTTGGTATTTGACCTTATATAACCCCTTTCTTCTGGAGTTCCCTTTGGGTGGCAGTAGATATGGGATTTGGTGTCTGACAGATCTGGGGACAGCTCCCAGCTCCAAATGGCAGAGTCTCTTTACAGATTACAAGCCAAATACTTCGCACTATTTGCTGATCTTCAGGAAGTCAGTCTATATTTCATAACAAGTCACATGGGGATAACGCAGGAATGGCCTAAAATGCTCTCAGTACTATTCCTGAGTCATCCCTCAGGGCGGGGCTTGGTGTTAGGCATGGGGGGAAGAGAGTGTGGGGTTAGGCATGGGGGGAAGGGAGTGTGGGGTTAGGCATGGGGAGAAGGGAGTGTGGTGTTAGGCATGGGGGGAAGAGAGTGTGGGGTTAGGCATGGGGGGAAGGGAGTGTGGGGTTAGGCATGGGGGGAAGGGAGTGTGGTGTTAGGCATGGGGGAAAGGGAGTGGGGTTGTGTGCAGAGGAAGATGTAGTTCTTGCCTTGCAGGGTCCCTGACCTGATGGCGACCCGTGGTGGAGTCTTCATAGTGACAGACACCACTGTAAAAGCAGACCCAGGCTGTGGAACCCCCAAAGCAGGTCTCCTCACTCACCGGGATAGATAGACAATTAGCCCCAATTCCTCAGCCCTACCTGCACCCACCGTTTGCCATGGTTTCGTTGTGGGTGGGGGGTACTTTCCCGCCCCCTGACTTCGGGCTTGCCCACGTGACTTGCACTAGCCATGGAATGAAGCAAAAACGAAAGCCTGCCAGTTCCAAGCCCACGTCTGAAGACGCCTTAGGCGGTTTCGCGGGCCCCGTGCGCTTCCACCTTCACCCAGAAGCCCTTCTCTGGTGCAGCCGCTGCTTCTTCAGCCTCGGCCCGGAAGGAACGGAGCCCCCTGGCCGATCCGCAGGCCTTCAGGGAGCCGCAGAGCGCAGCGGCCGGCCCAGCGTTGAAGCCCAAGCACAGGCCTGCTAGAACCTTGTTCCAGCCGCCGTTTGGGACGGTTGATTAGGACGCGCGTTGCTGTGGCGGTAGCTCACCAACCCAATGCGTGCACCCGCTCCTCTATTAGGTATAGGGCCAGTAGCTCCCACGGGGACCTGATACAACAGTGCGTTAAATAAGGAGCTTATTGAGCTCTCATGTCTTAAGTCGGTGGGTCTCGTGTGGGGGCTCCGGCGGGGGCTGTGGCCCCCATCCGCGTGGAACCTCCCCACGGTTCGCAAGTCTGGGTCTTCGGAGCCTTCAGCCCTGCGAGCCCGAACAGTCCACAGGGCGGCGCCAGACCCTCTTTCGAAAGCCACTCTCTAAAGCCTCAGCTCCAACCGCTTCCACTTCTGCTTCAGGCTCAGGATTTTCACTCTTCTGGAATGGGGGTGGCCCTCCCCCAGTCTTCGGAGTCGCAACAGCATCTCCCTCCCTCCAGGACCTCAGAGCCAGAGCTGGGCGAGAGGCCCTGACCTCCGGGATAGGGGTGGCAGCGTCCCTGTGAAGGTGCGGTCCCGCCTCCCACCCCCAGGCTCCCGGCCTCTCCCACCCTCAGCGCCCTGTTCACCTCCAGCTGAAGACGCCGGGGCACCTCTGCTTCCTCCCTACCCTCTCTGCAGTACCGCACGCAGAGTGAACACAAAAGGGTTTAATATAGGATTTGCCGGGCGCAGGGACTCCTGCCTGTAATCTCAGTATTGGGAGACCAAGGTGGGAGGATCACTTGAGGCTAGGAGTTCAAAACCAGCCTGAGCAACAAAGTGAGGCCCGTCTCTAAAAATAAAAATAATAATAAAATAAAAGAAGTCCCTTTTTCTGGGAGACTGATGTGGGGGAGTGCGCGTGTGAGTTAGAAGGGAGGCATCGAGGATCAGTCATTTAAAGCAGCATCCAAGGATGCTCAAGGCTAGAGATCCACAGATGTATTTTCAGAAATTGAATTTTCTGGCGGGGCGCAGTGACTCGTGCCTGTAATCTCAGCACTTTGGGAGGCCAAGGTGAGCAGATCACTTGATGTCAGGAGTTCAAGACTAGCCTGGCCAACATGGTGGAATCTGTTTTTAGAAAAATCCCAGCTATTCAGGAGGCTGGGGCAGGAGAATCACTTGAACCCAGAAGGCAGAGGTTGCAGTCAACCGAGATCATGCTACTGCATTCCAGCCTGGGTGACAGAGTGAGACTGTCTCAAACAAAAACAAAAACAAAAACAAACAAAAAAAACAAGCTGGGCGCGGCAGCTCGCACCTGTAATCCCAGCCATTTGGGAGGCCGGGGCGGGTGGATCACCTGAGGTTAGGAGTTCGAGACCAGCCTGACCAACATGGTGAAACCCCGTCTCTACTAAAAATATAAAAATTAGCCTGGCGTGGTGGTGCATGCCTGTAACTCCAGCTACTAGGGAGGCTGAGGCAGGAGACTTGCTTGAACCCAGGAGGTGGAGGATACAGTGAGCCAAGATCGTGCCATTGCATTCCAGACTGCGCAACAAGAGCAAAACTCCATCTGAAAAAAAAGAAAAAACAAACAGACAAACAAAACCGCTGAATTTCCCTGTGGACACCTTTTCTCTGGCAGCCTTTTTCGATGAGGGCTATGTTTTCTCCAATACTATATGGCCTGCAGACTGCTCAGCTTTCATTCCAGTGAAAACATTCTAGAACAAACTCCAGGTCAATCTCAGGTGTTTCTCCAATCAACTCAGGGCATGATTGTGTGTCACCTGCTGCCCAGCTAGAGTGACACCTCTCCAGGCCTCTGACTTAGCTAGGTCTCCACCATGTGACTCCACCGTAGACTCCCCGCCTTCTTATTTTGCAAAGCCTCGGACATCCAAACACCTACCAAAAGTGAGTAGAGCGCCAGGACACATCCAATTATAAGTGGGGTTCCCCAGCACGCCTGAATGTGGAAGTGTGCTGCAGGGTGGTGGCTGCTCGTGACACTCATTTCACCCCTTTGTGTGCAGCTGCTGGAAGCCCAGGAAGCACACATCAAGGCTCCCTTGCCAGCGGGGTGCTGCCAATAAAATGGAGTCACGTGGGATTTGGAATGTGGAAAGGAGGTAGAAGTCATCCTTTCCTCCCCCGTAGCAGCACATGTGCAGGCTCTGGTCAGCTGAACTCCATACTCCCCCACCAGTCACCAGCCTGGGGACCATGGGGCTGCAAGGACCTCAGCAGCGGTTTCCCGAGTTTCCTGACTTCTTCCACCCTCTGGAAATCAGCTGTGGTAAAGCAGCCTGAAAGCCAGTGGTGCAACCTCCTCCTCCCCAACCTTCACCACCTCTAGCCCCTCCAGTGATAAGCACTAATTGCCTATATACAACCCCTTTTTGTTTGAAATAGCTAGGGTAATTTCTGTTTTCCTATCTGGGGTAGTGTAATATAAGAAGACATATATATATATATATATATGGTCTCTGCCCCCAGTTCCTAACACAAAGCTCCTAAACCCTTTGGAAATTCCTGAATGATGGGGGTGCTAAGAGCGTTGTCTTCTTTTTTGTTGTTAATTTATCATTTTTCTTTTCTCCCAGGTGTTTTTTCCTTTTTAAACTTTTATTTTAGGTTAGGGGATACATGTGCACGTTCGTTATATAGGTAAACTTGTGTTACGGGGGTTTGTGGCACAGATTATCTCATCACCCAGGTACTAAGCCTAGTCCCCAATAGTTTTTTCTGCTCCTCTCCCTCCTCCCACCCTCCACCCTCAGCTAGGGCCCAGTGTCTCTTGTTTATGAGTTCTCATCATTTAGCTCCCGCTTATAACTGAGAACATGCAGTGTTTGGTTTTCTGTTCCTGTCTTAGTTTGCTGAGGATAATGGCCTCTAGCTCCATCCGTGTTCCTGTGAAAGACATGATCTCGCTGTTTTTTATGGTTGCACATCTTTTATTCTAACATTTGGTCCTTGAACCTGGTTCCTGACACAGAGCTCCTAAATCCCATGGAATTTTCTGGGTGATAGAAGCGTCCCTTGTTCTCATGAGGTGACTCTTGGTGGGCTCTTTATTTGGGTCTGGTCACCAGAAAGACCTAACTATGGGTGGAAGCTTTGTGCTTTCAGCCCAATTCCCCAGCCTCTGGGGTAGGGAATGGAGCTGGAGCTCAATCATGCCTGCATGACAAAGCGTCCAGAATAATCCTTAAAAGACAGGACTTGGAGAGCTTCCGGGTTGGCAAACGCATCCATGTGCTGGGAGGGTGGTGCACCCCAACTCCACAAGGACCTTTCCAGACCTCACCCTGTGTATCTCTTCATCAGGCTGTTCATTCGTATCCTTTAAAATATCTTTTGTAATAAATCAGCAATAGTAAGAAAACTGTTTTCCTGGGTTCTGTGAGCTGTTCTAGCAAATGTTCAAACCTGAGGAGGGAGCTGTTGGGACCTCCAGTTTATAGCCAGCTGGTCAGATGCATAGGTGATGCTTGGCCTTGCACCTGGGGTCTGATGTGGGGGCGGTCCTGTGTGACTGAGCCCTTAACCTGTGGAGTCTGGTGTTCACTCTGCTTAGGGCTTCTCTGCCTTTGTAGTGTCCTGTCAGAAGGCCTTTCCTTCCTCTTGTCAGCTCAGAAAACTTTTCTTCCACTTCCCTTCTTCTAAGCCATCCCTTACATCTACTCCTTTCCAGCCAACCAAGAGAAGAACCAGGGCTGGCTCCACTGCCACCGTGCCATCCCACACTGTCTCCTCAGGATGTATTCAGATGTCCGGCCCTCCCCCGAGTCTAGGAGCCCTTTGAGGAAAGGGATGCTGTCCTAGTCAACTCTCTCCCAGCACCAGGCACAGCGTCTGGCACGTTCCATCTTTTTCATGGACTCTCCCCAGGTGGCCTGACCTTCCCTCCTCTGAACCGCTGCATTTCTTGTCTGCATCAAGTTTGCCCTAATCAGATACCGCCTTATTTAACCATCTTTTAAAAAATGCTTTATTTATCTGGCAGGTTTATTGGAATCAGAATTTTCATTCATTTAGCTGTTGGCCTTGTGTCCACCTCTCCCTGGCACTCATGTCTCACTTAAGAGCTGGCCCTCTGAGCTGTGGTTTGCCGTCAGTGAGATGGAGACAGAGGTAGCCCTAGGCAGTCTTGTTTTGTTCCACGTGACCCTGGGTGCCCCTCTCCCTCCCAGGCTACAGAAAGGGATGGGCACCGGCCTGGGAGAGAGAGCTCATCCACAGGCTGGCCCAGCAGAAATTCTGGGCTTAGACAAAACTGCTTAATTGAGGACAAACTGGGCAAAGTAGAATCTTACTTTGGGAGTTTTTAGAAATATGGTGGGATAGCATTTGGGAATAATAATTGTAGCCAGGCATGGTGGTACACACCTGTAGACCCCCGGCTACTCTGGAGGCTTAGGCAGGAGGATCTTTTGAGCCCTACAACTTGAGGCTGCAGTGAGCTATGAATGCACCACTGCACTCCAGCTTGGGTGACAGATCAAGACCTATCTCAAAGGAAAAAGGCACACATTTGAGATACGTAAAAAATGTTTTGTTATATAAAATAATTATCTAGGCATTAAAATGTGAAATTATGTAAATATGCCAAAATAGGAACCTGGAGGTGCTCAGAATCCAGACTTTGGGAGCCCAGCAGTGCAAGGATCTCTAATTTTGGCTTCTTTTTTTTTTGAGATGGAATCTCGCTCTGTTGCCCAGGCTGGTGTGCAGTGGCCCCATCTTGGCTCACTGCAACCTCCGCCTCCCAGGTTCGAACAATTCTCCCTGCCTCAGCCTCCTGAGTAACTGGGATTACAGGTACGCATCACCACCCCCAGCTAATTTTTGTATTTTTTAATAGAGACAGGGTTTCGCCACCTTGGCCAGGCTGGTCTTGAACTCCTGGGTCCACCCACCTCAGCCTCCCAAAGTCCTGGGGTTACAGGCATGAGCCACCATGCCCAGCCTGATCTTGGCTTCTTGTCAGCTCCCTGCTTATGTCCAACACTCACCCCTATTACAGAGCTGGTGTGGGGAGTTTTTGTCCTGGTGACTTAACAGTGGAACTAAAGTGCGTAGCACTGTACCTGACCACAGCTGGTGCCCAATAAACAGCAGCTGCCATCATCCTCACCATCCGTATGTTATCGTTATTGACTCTTTGATGGCAACCATGGCTTATCCCCCTCTATCTCCCTGTGCCCTACAGCAGGGCAGTGGAATGGTTAAGAGGCTTTGAAGTCTAACAGTCCTGGCTTAAAACCCTAACTTGTCATTTGGATGTGTGGTCTTGGACACTTGGGCAGGTCACCTAAGTCAGATGATGATTTTAAAAACTATGCTTCCATGGATTGCTGGGCAAAATGATATAAGACTGTAAAAGGCCTAACCCAGGGTTTGGCATCAAGAAGGCAAATTGTAAATGTTAGCTGCTACTCTGCCTATAACTATTTAGTCTTGTGCTTTAAACTCAAATGTTTGCTGGCCCACTGAAGTCACCACACAGAGAAAGATGCTTTTCATTCTCAGTAAATAACTTTGGGAGATAACTGGGGCAGACAGCTAGACAACAGGTGTCTTTTGTCCAACATCAGCAAACTCATCGGAACCGATGGATGGCTGACTTTGCTTAGAAATCTCACCAGCATGCATGCACACCAGCATGAACAGCCCAGTGTGACGGGGCTGCTTCCCAGTCACACTGCTCCTGGGAAGGTGGGGGGCAACTGTTCTGCAGTTAGCGCCGTTCTTTACCTCCTATTACCAACTGCCTGAGTTCATTTGTGTTCAGTTAGGTAGATTACCAATTCTTGTTCATTCTGATTTTCTTTTGCTCAATAATGTATTTAATGTTCACTAACCTACCAAATGTGATTTATTAGTGACTTTTTCCTTGAAGATGGAGTGGAGGAATCCTTGCGCCTTCTGCAACATTCTACTGCCGTTGTGGAACTGTGCAGCTATGGATGTGCATCCGTGGGGGATGGGGAGAGGCTGGGGCAGTAAGTGTGAATGGAGAGGTAGTCCCCCAAGTGTGTTTTCTGAAATACAGTCCCGCGGAGGCCAGTCTTGGGAAATTACTGCTCTCACACTCTTTTGACCCTACCCCTCCAGCACTTCCCTGCTATCCAAGGGTTGGGAATTTTTTTTTTTTTTGGTCTTTTTTTTTTCCTTTTTGTGGAGAACGGGGTCTCGATATATTGCCCAGGCAGGTCTTGAACTCCTGGGCTCAAGCTATCCTCCTGCCTCTGCCTCCCTGAGAGCTGGGATTACAGGCGTGAGTCACCGCACCCAGCTTAAGGTTGGTATTTTTAAAAATAAAAACAAATTATGAAAAAACCAATGTGAATTTTCCACCATCTTGTAAGGGTGAAAAGCTCCCACCAAGTCTGGATGAACATTCATGCGTGGGCTTGAGGGCTTGGGAAAAAGACGGGGCTTGGCCCCACAGTGCAGGCAGGCCCAGTGATCCCATGAGAGGGGCCAGGAGGTGGGAGGTCGCCTGTGGGCAGGAGATCAAGTATGTGGTATTTTATGACTGGTGCTTGATGAACCAAGGGAGAGGGCACGGAAAACAACGGTATTTAATTGTAAAATCTCCACCCCTGAGGATATGTTTTCAGGCCTGGGTGACTAATTAGACTGGGAAACAAGGGAGGGAACCAAGGCCCTGTGCTTCCTCTGCCCGCTACCTCTGTGGATGTGTGGGCCGCTGGCTTCAGTCCTGCTTTTCTTTCTGATGGCCTTTGCTATTTATGCATAAATATTTAACTACACATTTAATGTCTTACTGCATGTCTATAATTAGTTATATATATTCTTTGATAAAAGAAAAATAAAAGCAGCTTTGGCTGCCGAAGGAGTGGCAGTGGTCAGGCAGCCCAGCTTCTCGAAGGCTCTCGGCACAACGCGGCCCGAAGGCACCTGGCACGCGCCTTCCCCGCTGCCAAGATGCCCAAGAGGAAGGTCAGCTTCGCTGAACGGGCCGCCAAGGAAGAGCCCAAGAGGAGACAGGCGCGGTTGTCAGCTAAACCTCCTGCAAAACTGGAAGCGAAGCCGAAAAAGCCAGCAGCTAAGGGTGAATCTTCAGAGAAAAAAGTGCAAACAAAAGGGAAAAGGGGAGCAAACGGAAAACAGGCCAAAGTGGCTAACCAAGAAACTAAAGAAGATTTATCTGCAGTGGCTGGGCACGGTGGCTCACGCCTGTAATCCCAGCACTTTGGGAGGCCGAGGCAGGCAGATCACCAGGTCAGGAGATTGAGACCATCCTGGCTAACACGGTGAAACCCCATCTCTACTAAAATTACATAAAATTAGCCGAGTGTGGAGGTGGGCGCCTGTAGTCCCAGCTACTCTGGAGGCTGAGGCAGGAGAATGGCGGGAACTCGGGAGGTGGAGGTTGCAGTGAGCCGAGATCGCGCCACTGCACTCCAGCCTGGGCCACAGAGTGAGACTCCATCTCAAAAAAAAGAAAAAGAAAGAAAGAAAAAAAAAAAAAGAAAAAAGATTTACCTGCAGAAAATGAATGGGGAAATGAAAACTGAGGAGAGTCCAGCCTCTGATGAAGCAGGAGAGAAAGAAGCCAAGTCTGATTAATACCATATACCATGTCTTATCAGTGGTCCCTGTCTCCCTTCTTGTACAATCCAGAGGAATATTTTTATCAACTATTTTGTAAATGCAGGTTTTTTTAGTAGCTCTAGAAACATTTTTGAGAAGGAGGGAATCCCACCTCATCCCATTTCTTAAGTGTAAATGCTTTTTTTTTTTAAAGGCGAAATCATTTGTTGGTTATTTATTTTTTGGTACAACCAGAAAATAGTGTAGGATATTGAATTCTGGGAGGCTTTGACTGTCTCGGGTGTCAGCTTAACATTCCATAGATGGGGGGTTAGTTTTTATATCCTAGAATACAAAGCATATTAAATGGCAATATGGAGTCAGTCCTGCATTTAATGTCTTGAACATTTTAAATTACTTCTATTCCCATCTTGCTTTTTAGTAGAATTGTTTCCTAAAGAAAACCACTCCTCGATCATGACTCTCCCTGTCGGAATTGTGTGCAGTCTGTAACATGTTTGGCTGTGGTAGTCCTGTTTTCCTAATAACTTTGTTACTGTGATGTGAAAGGTTAAAAATTGGAATATGTAGTGTACATGCTATTCAGTTGTGAACTGTGGGCCGTATACAACAGCTTATCAACATGTGAAGATACTGGTACTTGATAGCCTCTTAAGGAAAATTTGCTTCCAATTTTTAAACTGGAAAGTCACTGGAAGAACTTTAAAAAAGAATTACAATACCTGGCTTTTTAGATTTTCGTTACGTATAATAAGAATTGTGTACAAATTGAAATGTCTGTACTGTCAGTCCTCCGAGCCCAAGCTAAGCCATCATATCCCCAGTGACCTGCACGTAAACATCCAGGTGGCCTGAAGCAACTGAAGATCCACAAAAGAAGTGAAAATAGCCTTAACTGATGACATTCCACCATTGCGATTTATTTCTGCCCCACCCTAACTGATCAATGTGCTTTGTAATCTTCCCCACCCTTAAGAAGGTTCTTTGTAATTCTCCCCACCCTTGAGAATGTACTTTGTGAGATCCACCCCCTGCCCACAAAACATTGCTGCTAACTCCACCGCCTATCCCAAAACCTATAAGAACTAATGATAATCCCACCACCCGTTGCTGACTCTCTTTTCGGACTCAGCCCGCCTGCACCCAGGTGAAATAAACAGGCTTGTTGCTCACACAAAGCCTGTTTGGTGGTCTCTTCACACGGACGCGCATGACACTGATCCTCAACCAATAAAATCTCAATTATGAAAGAAAAAAAGAAAAATATGTAATTTTGCAGGAGCCCTGAGGTGGGCTGGGGTTACTCTCCTCCCCCTCAGCAGCTGATTCTCCTGTTGGGGTCTTCTCTGTTGGGGTTTCGCTGTCCCTGGGATAAGAATAACAATGCCAAGGTTTTGATTCCTGAAAGGAGCAATTAAGCTTCTCACCCCCTCCTCATTTTAGATGGGAACCATGAGGGCCCGTCATTTACCCAGCGTCCCTGTTGAAGATCTCATCCTCGTTGGAAGACTCCTTGTTGTGCAGCTTCATGGTTTTTGTTTGTTCTGTTTTGTTTGAGATGGAGTTTCCCTCTTGTTGCCCAGGCTGGAGTGCAATGGCGCAATCTTGGCTCACTGCAACCTCTGCCTCCTGGGTTCAAGCGATTCTTCTGCCTCAGACTCCCAAGTAGCTGGGATTACAGGCCTGTGCTACCATGCCTGGTTCATTTTGCATTTTTAGTAAAGATGGGGTTTCACCACATTGGTCAGGCTGGTCTCGAACTCCTAACTGTTATGTGTGTTCATGTGAAGAGAGTCCACCAACAGGCTTTGTGTGAGCAACAAGGCTGTTTATTTCACTTGGGTGCAAGTGAGTTGAGTCCACAAAGAAAGTCAGCAAAGGGAGATGGGATGGGGCAGTTTTATAGGATTTGGGTAGGCAGTGGAAAATTACAGTTAAAGGTGATTATCTCTTGTGGGCAGGGGAGGGGTCACAAGGTGCAGGGTCGGGAGATCATGAGACTCATTGTCCAGGGAAAGAATGTCACAAGTTCGATTGATTAGTTGGAGTGGAGCATGTATATGTGTGGGTCACAGGGGTTATGATGGGGTTAGCTTGGGCTCAGATGTCTGACACTGAGGATCCTTCTTTTTTTTGTGGGGGGGGTGGTGGTGGGGGATGGAATCTCACTCTGTCGCCCAGGCTGGAGTGAAGTGGCGCAATGCTCAGCCTCCTGAGTAGCTGGGACTATAGGTGCCCACCACCACGCCTGGCTAATTTTTGTATTTTTAGTAGAGACGGGGTTTCACTATGTTGGTCAGGCTGGTCTCTAACTCCTGACCTTGTGATCCACCTGGCTAGGCCTCCTAAAGTGCTGGGATTATAGGTGTGAGCCATGGCGCCCGGCCGAGGGTCCTTCTTTATCTTCCTCTGATGCCCTTCTATGAGAATGGATCTGTTTTGGAAGAAAACACAATTAAGATTATCCATCACAACAACCACTATCTCCAAATCTGTATTCATTCCTTTTATTCATTATAAGTCTCATCTACCTAATGAGATAACTTTCTTGAAGACAGGAATTGTATGTTGTTCAACAGAGCTTTGACTCTTCCACAGTTCAGTCATCCTTGCTATCTTGCGGGGCACTCGTTCTAGGATACTGCCCCCACACCATACCAGAATCTGTAGATGCTCAATCCCTTACATATAATGGTGCAGTATTTGCATATAACCAACACACATCCCCCCATATACTTTATTTACTTACTTAGAGATAGGATCACCCTCTGTCGCTCAGGCTGGAGTGCAGTGTCACAATCACAGCTCACTGCAGCCTCAACTCCTGGGCTCCAGTGATCTGCCCACCTCAGCCTCTTGAGTAGCTGGGACTACAGCTGCATACCACCATACCTGGCTAATTTTTTTATTTTTATTTTTAATAAAGACAAGGTCTCACTATGCTGCCCAGGTTGACCTCCCAAAGTGTTGGGATTACAAGTGTGAGCACAAGTGCCTGGCCCCATGTACTTTAAGTCATCACTAATAAAATGTATAGGTGTTGTACAATGGTGACAGTTGTTATACTGTACTTTCTATTTGTATTTTTATTGTTTCTTTTTTCAAATATTCAGCCTCATTCAGTTGAATCTGAAGATGTGGACCTGCTCATGAAGAGGGCTGACTGTGTCTAACTTAAGGTCTTTCATGCAGCTGGCACTTAATACCTTTTATTGACTGTTTTAGCTAACATTCAACAGACAATTCCCAATTAAAACAAAACAAAACAAAACAAAACAAAAACAGCTCTTAAAAGTAGGAAGAAAAGGAAACCTGAGTCCTTCCTCTAAAGAGGCACAAAATCCAGCCTGGACAGCATAGCGAGACCTTATCTCTACAAAAAAATTTTTTTAAATTATCTGCTTGCCTGTAGTCCCAGACACTCAGGAAGCTGAGGCAGGAGGGTCCCTTAAACCCAGGAGTTTGAGATTACAGTGAGCTAGATTACACCATTGTTCTCCAGCTTGGGTGACAACAAGGCCCTAAGAAAGAAAAACAAAGAAAGAAAAGGAAAGGAAAGGAAAGAGGAAAGGAAGGAAAGAGTATAAGTATTGAAAAGGAAGAGACAAAACTATCATTATTTGCATATGAAATGATAAATGTTAGACAGCCAAAGAAGCCTAAGAGAATCAACTAAGATTTTACTGGAAGTAATATGATAATTCAGTATGGTATGTCAGCCTGGGTGACACAGTGAGATCATGTCTCAAAATTTTTTTATTTACATAAGCAGAATAGGCACAAAAAACTATCTGAAATATTATTTATTTATTTAGACAGAGTCTCGCTTTTGTCAACCAGGCTGGAGTGCAATGACACGATCTCAGCTCATTGCAACCTCTGCCTTTCCAGGTTCAAGTGATTCTCTTGCCTCAGCCTCCCTAGTAGCTGGGATTACACGTGCCTGCCACCATGTCTGGCTAATTTTTGTATTTTTAGTAGAGACAGGGTTTCACCATGTTGGCCAGGCTGGTCTCAAACTACTGACCTCAAGTGATCTGGCGGCCTCAGCCTCCCAAAGTGCTGGGATTACAGGCATGAGCCACTACGCCTGGCCCTGGGCATCTTTTTAAACTGCAGGCACTGATTCAGTAGGTCTGAGCTGTGGGCTGAGACCCAGTACTTGTCTAATACGCTTCCTCTGAAGCCAGGCTGCAATTCTGCACCACACTTTGAAGAGCAGGTTCAAGACCAATGTATCTTCTGCCATTTCAAACTACTCAAAAATCCTTCCTCCTATCTCAAGGTCTGTCTCAGTGTAATTCCAATTGCAGCCCCACCACACTGGTTGTGGCTACTTCCTGCAGAACCACATGGAACAAATTTAATTGACCTGAACTTGATAGCCTATCAGCTATGTTAAGGCAGCTAGCTGTTAGGGTCCCCTGAGTTTTCTTTCCTTTTCTTTTCTTTCTTTTTTTTTAGGCAGAGTCTCACTCTGTCACCCAGGCTGGAGTGTAGTGGCACAATCGTGGCTCCCAGGTTCAAGCAATTCTTATGCCTCAGTCTCCCCAGCAGCTGAGACTACAGGTGTGCTCCACCACGCCTGGCTAATTTTTGTATTTTTTAGTAGAGATGAGTTTTCGCCATGTGAACCAGGTTGGTCTCAAACTCTCAGCCTCAAGCAATCTGCCCACCACAGCCTCCCAAAGTGCTGGAATTACAGGTGCAAGCCACTGCGCTCAGCTGACAATTAGACATCTTTGAAAGAAAGACTCTATAGCAGTTGATGATAACGCAGAAGTTCTTAGTTTTAGTTTACTGAAGTGACCCTTCTCCTATGTAACCACTTATCTTCCTCTTCCCATTCATCTAAAATGGGGTGGTATAATATGTGATTTTACCAATATAATTCTAATATATGCTTTTTGTGGAAAATTCAGAAAATATTGAAGCTAAACATGAAAATTTGCCGGGCAAGGTGGCAGCACTTTGGGTGGCCAAGGCAGGCAGATCACTTGAGACCAGGAGTTTCAGACAAGCCTGGCCAACATGGCGAAACCCTGTCTCTACTAAAAATACAAAACTTAGCCTGGCAGGGTGGTGCAAACCTGTAGTCCAAGCTACTTGGGAGGCTGAGGCAGGAGAATCACTTGAACCCAAGAGGCGGAGGTTGCAGTGGGCTGAGATTGTGCCATTGCAATCCTAAAGCCTGGGTGACAGAATGAGACTCTGTCTCAAAAAAAAAAAAAGTTGAAAATGAAAATCTCATATGATGCCATCATCTAGTGGCAGCCACTGTTGACATTGGGTATATTTCTTTTATTTCTTTTCTATTTGCATATTTTATCTTGCTAAAACTCAATATCTTACCTGTTTTAACAATAGATGTTCATTATAGAAAAAAGTGGAAACTACAAATATGCCAAAGAAGAAATAGAAATCCCCGTGGTCCCACTACCCAGAAACAACTTCTGGTTACATTTTGATGTGTTTCCTTGAAGATGTTTAAATCGGACACGCGCGGTGGCTCACTCCTGTAATCCCAGCACTTTGGGAGGCCGAGGCAGTTGGATCACCTGAGGTCAGGAGTTCAAGACCAGCCTGATCAATATGGTGAAACCCCATCTCTACTAAAAATACAAAAATTAGCTGGGCATGGGTGGGCGCCTGTAATCCCAGGCACTTGGAAGAAGCTGAGGCAGGAGAATCGCTTTAATTCAAGAGGCAGAGGTTGCAGTGAGCCGAGATTGTGCCACTACACTCCAGCCTGGGTGACAGAGTGAGACTGTCTCAACAACAACAACAACAAAAAATAATAATAATTAACACCAATTCTACCCAAACTCTTTCAGAAAATAGAAGAGAACATTGCTGAATCATTTTAAGAAGTCAGTATTCACTCTGATGCCAAAACCAAAGGAAGCACACACAAAAAAGGAGAAAACTGCCAACCAATACCCATTGTAAATAAAGATGCAAAATCCTTAACAAAAGATTAGCAAATAGAATTAATCAATATATGAGAATTACACAACATGACAAAGTGGGGTTTACTACAAGGATACATAGCTGATTTTGTATTTGAAAATTAATCAATGTAGTCTACTGTACTAAAAGGCTAAAAGAAAAAAAATCATGTCAATTAGTTTCAGAAAAAAAGTATTTGACAAAAATTCAACACCAACTCATAATAAAATGCAGATAAAATAGGTATATGGGGGCCAGGCGTGGTGGCTCACACCTGTAATCCTAGCAGTTTAGTGTAATTTCTAATATTTTAGATTCTTAGGTAGGAGAAGTAGAATAAGAGTACTCCTCCAGAACATTTATTTCAGACCTTTTTATAAATTTAATGTTTTTGTATGCTGCTTCTCATATTATTAATTTCAAAGCCCTTGGCAATAAGGAGGTTAATCTTGTCTATAATGTAAGGAAATTTAACTTTAAAAATTTCCCTTTAGATATGCTAGCGTCTTAATCTTGTTTCATTACATATTTTATTAATTCAAGGCCTTAAAAATTACAGCTTTATTCTGTTACACAGGTTTTTAAGTATGCCTGTACACCATAATGACGTTATTTATTTATTTATTTATTTATTTATTTATTTATTTATTTATTTGAGATAGAGTTTCGCTCTTGGCTAAAGTGCAATGGCACGATCTCAGCTCACTGCAACCTGTGCCTCTCGGGTTCAAGCGATTCTCCTGCCTCAGCCTCCCGAGTCGCTGGGACTACCGGCGCATGGCGGCTCGCCCGGCTAATTTTTTGTATTTTTGGTAGAGATGGGGTTTCACCATGTTAGCCAGGATGGTCTCTATCTCCTGACCTCGTGATTCTCCCGCCTCTGCCTCCCAAAATGCTGGGATTACAGGCGTGAGCCACCATGCCCAGCCGAGAAATTTTTTTAAATGCAGAAAGTTATCTAGCCACTTTGTATTTACCACTAGATGTCTCACTAACTTCAGAAAACCTGATAGCTTTTGACCACACGAGAGTAACTTGGCTCTCAAGTTAAATTTTTGTAGAATAATATAATCAGGTTAAGTTGAAACCTATTTTTTAAATTAAGATATTGAACTTGTATTTTTCTTTATTGTGTTATTTAACAGAAAGGAAACATAAAAGGCTGTGACTTTCCTACTTAATTAAAGATCTGGAAGCCACATTTTGTATGGAAAAAGTTATTTTTCTTTTCTTTTAATTTTTGATTTCAGTAGGTTTTGAGGGAACACATGGCATTTGATTACATGAATAAGTACTTTAGTGGTGATTTCTGAGATTTTGGTGGACCCATCACCCAAGCAGCGTCCACTGTACCCAGTGTGTATTCTTTCATCCCTCATTACCCTCTTACCCTTTCCCCCAGTCCCTATAGTCCAGTGTATCATTCTTTTTTTTTTTTTTTTTTTTTTGAGACGGAGTCTCGCTCTGCCGCCCAGGCTGGAGTGCAGTGGCCCGATCTCAGCTCACTGCAAGCTCCGCCTCCCGGGTTCACACCATTCTCCTGCCTCAGCCTCCCGAGTAGTTGGGACTACAGGCGCCCGCCACCGCGCCCGGCTAGTTTTTTGTATTTTTTAGTAGAGACGGGGTTTCACCGTGTTAGCCAGGATGGTCTCGATCTGCTGACCTCGTGATCCGCCCGTCTCGGCCTCCCAAAGTGCTGGGATTACAGGCTTGAGCCACCGCGCCCGGCCCAGTGTATCATTCTTATGCCTTTGCATCCTCATAGCTTAGCTCCCACATGTGACTGAGAACATACGATGTTAGGTTTTTCATTCTTGAGTTACTTCACTTAGAATAATAGTCTCCGATTTTATCCACGTTGCTGTGAATGCCATTATTTCTTTTTATGGCTGAGTAGTATTCCATGGCGTATATATATGTGTATGTGTGTGTGTGTGTGTGTCTGTATACACATACCACATTTTCTTTATCCACTCATTGACTGATAGGTATTTGGACTGGTTCTATATTTTTGCAATTGCAAATTGTGCTGCTATAAACATGCATGTGCAAGTATCTTTTTGGTATAATGACTTCTTTTCCTCTGGGTAGATATCCAGTAGTGGGACTGCTGGATAAAATGGTAGATCTACTTTTAGTTCTTTTTTTTTTTTTTTTTTTTTTTTTGAGACGGAGTCTCGCTCTGTCACCCAGGCCCCAGGCTGGAGTGCAGTGACGCGATCTCGGCTCACTGCAAGCTCCGCCTCCCGGGTTCGCGCCATTCTCCTGCCTCAGCCTCCTGGCTAGCTTGGACTACAGGCGCCCACCATCACGCCCAGCTAATTTTTTTGTATTTTTAGTAGAGACGGGGTTTCACCATGTTAGCCAGGATGATCTCGATCTCCTGACCTCGTGATCTGCCCGCCTTGGCCTCCCAAAGTGCTACTTTTAGTTCTTTAAGGAATCTCCACTCTGTTTTCCGTAGTGGTTGTACTAGTTTACATTACCACCAGCAGTGTGAAAGTGTTCCCTTTTCACTGCATCCATGCCAACACCTGTTTTTTTTAAATTTTTTGATTATGGTCATTCTTGCAGGAGTGAGGTGGCATCACATTGTAGTTCTGATTTGCATTTCCCTGATACTTGGTGATGTTGAGCATTTTTCCATACGCTTGTTGGCCTATCTTGGTTGGTACATCTTCTTCTGAGAATTGTCTATTCATGTCCTTAACCCACTTTTTGATGGAATTTTTTTTTTTCTTGCTGATTTGTTTGCATACTTTGTAGATTCTGGATATTAGTCCTTTGTCAGATGTTTTTCTTAATCCGTAATTTTTTTTTCCCCTGAGATAGGGTCTTGCTTTGTCAACCAGGGTGGAGTGCAGTGGCATGATCATGGCTCACTGCAACCTCAGCCTCCCAGGCTCAAGTGATCCTCCCACCTCAGCCTCCTGAGTAGCTGAGACTACAGACATATGCCACCACCCTTGGCTAACTTTTAACTTTTCTTGTAGAGGTGGTTACTATGTTGCCCAGGCTGGTCTCAAACTCCTGGGCTCAAGTGATCCTTTTGCCTCAGCCTCCCAAAGTACTGGGATTACAGGCTTGAGCCACTGTGCCTGGCCAATTTTTAATTGTTTTTATTTTAATTTTTTTAAAAAAGCCAGAAACCAGCAGACTTAATTCTTCAACTAGTTTAATAACACTCAAAGAGAAAGTGTAGAAATGTGATTTTTTGTTTTTCCTTATAAACATAAATTTATCTGTTTAAATAATAGAGTGAAAATAACAAGATAAAGTGAATTCTTCCTAGGAGGAAATACTTCATGAATTGAGGGTGGAGGTAAAAACATTCTTCTATTGAACACGTTTATAAATGGTTAGGTGTTACTGAAATACTATGCATAGCACTCGGCTTCAAGAACAATATAGTCAAATAGATTTAATACCCTAACTTACCAAGTTTCTTTGAAACATAACCCTTAAGTTTTGGTCTTCCTTTATTATTTGAAGGTGATAGATCACAGAATCATAGAATTGGGGAACTGATAGGTGAGTTGTCTGTCCTCAAAACTTGGCAAATTAGTATCTTAAAAAAACTAACACTGATACCAACATGCAAAATTTCTCCAGTCACAAACATTTAATGCTGTTTTGTTCTAGTATTTTTAGCTGTCCACAGGAAATCTACTCTATCCCAATATGTCTTACATGTAAAGTGTCATTTTTGTCTAACATTTTTAGTTCCACCTTTTACATTTTTGTCAAAACAATCATTTTCATTATTGCTTTGGGCCGAAAACTGTATTGTCATCTTTGACACAAGTGTCTTACTGATTTGTATTAGATCTTTCAGAATAGCTCTCTTAATTTTCATTTCCTTTCCCTTTCCATATGACTTCCCTCATTCAGGGTCTTTTCATCCTACTGTTGGATGATTACAACAGCTTCACATATGGTCTGCCTCTAACCTTTCTTTCTCCTAGTGGGCCCTGAATACCACTGATAGAAAAAATGACTGTAGTTCCAGCCATGCTCAAGAACCTGAAATGGCTCCCTGTTAATCTACCTCAATCAGTTCAAGCCCTATTGTCTGACTTTTAAGCTTCTCTTACTGGATCATTCATATTTCCAACACTATTTACTTTTACAGCTTAGCACAAACTCTTTGGTTAGACTCTTCAAAGTCTTTTAAATACTGTATTGTCATACCCTCCTTGGCACTCTTCCTGTTGCTAGGAAAGTCCTCCTTCTCCTGTATGTCCTTTAAAGCAGCAGCCCCCAACCTTTTTGGCACAGGGACCGGTTTTGTGCAAGACAGTTTTTCCAAGGACATGGGGAGCAGGGGATGTGTTGGGATGAAGCTGTTCCAGCTCAGATCATCAGGCATTAGATTCTCGTAAGGAACGCACAACCTAGATCCCTTGCATGTGCAGTTCACAACAGGGTTCCAGCTCTTATGAGCCTCTAATGCTGCCGCTGATCTGACAGAAGGCGGAGCTCAGGCCGTAATGCTTGCTCTCCTGCTGCTCACCTCCTGCTGTGTGGCCCGGTTGTAACAGGCCACAAACCTGTACCGGCCCATGGTCTAGGGGTTGAAGACCCCTGCTTTAAAGCCCAGATGAGTTCCCCTCTCCCCCAAAGCCCTTTCTATACTGTCCAGATTCACACTGTTCTCCTGTTTATCTGAGCTCTTGTACTCACTGTTGAATCACATAGTAAATGAGAGGTGAAGTACAGCATAGTGGTTAAGAGCATGAAGTCGAGAGCCAGACGGGTTTAGCATCTATACTTTAGACCCTGGCTCTGCCACTTACTACTGTGTGACCTTGGGCTACTTAGTTGACCCCCTTGTGCCTTAGTTTCCATGTCAGCAAAATAGGGAAAATAATAGTATCTACCTCACAGGGTTATTGTAAGGATTAAGGATGAATGTTAAGTATTTAGAATAGTACCTAACATAGTGATACAAGTGTTTGCATTATAATCAATATCACTAAGCACTTGTTTATTCTCAGGTTTTTTTTTTTTTTTTTTTTTTCCGTGTATAGTATTTTTTTTTTGTTTTTTTGTTTTTTTTTTTGAGACGGAGTCTCGCTGTGTCTCCCAGGCTGGAGTGCAGTGGCGTGATCTCGGCTCACTGCAAGCTCCGCCTCCCGGGTTCACGCCATTCTCCCGCCTCAGCCTCCCAAGTAGCTGAGACTACAGGTGCCCGCCACCACGCCCGGCTAGTTTTTTGTATTTTTAGTAGAGACGGGGTTTCACCATGTTAGCCAGGATAGTCTCGATCTCCTGACCTCGTGATCCACCCGCCTCGGCCTCCCAAAGTGCTGGGATTACAGGCTTGAGCCACCGCGCCCGGCCGTGTATAATATTTTTTATCTTTCCACTTAGATAGTAAACTCTTTCAAGGCAGAGTGTTACATCTTTTGTTTTGGTCTCATTTTTCCTGGTAGTTATTAAGCAAAACCCATTTGCTAATTTGATTTCTCTGTAGCCTGTGTTCCTGTATAAAAACCTTTAATAATCTCTCCTTTAAATGAGCGACTGAGGGAGACATTTGGAAAGAAAAAGCCATGAATGGTTCCAAGAATTCACCTTCCTGGGGTCACAGGGCTGGTAACAACCTACAAAAACTTCCACATTATGAAGTAATCTCTAGATTTTGGTAGTTTAAACTGGGAATATTTTGAGACAGAAACAAGAAAAAATGTAGTTTTGGTATTTTATTTAGAAGTAACTTTTAGTCTTTTTTTAAAAAATGGACTATTCATTTATAGCTATTAAACTTTTTAAAAATAATGGAATAATCTTTTGTAGCAAATGGAACATTTATATAATTAATCTTCTATCTCATGTGTCAAATTATTAATTTTAAAAAATCTTTTTTTCATAGGACTTCCTGATCCATTTGCTAAGGTGGTGGTTGATGGATCTGGGCAATGCCATTCTACAGATACTGTGAAGAATACGCTCGATCCAAAGTGGAATCAGCATTATGACCTGTAGGTTTAAATGATTAGTTTGAAATGAAACACATAATTATTACTTGATATGGTCTTTGAAAAGAATCATGGGAAATGATCTGAGTTTCATCTGTGGTATAATTTGGTCTTCACAAAAGGCGTAAAGAAAAGCCCAGTGGGAATGTGCTTTGGTTTACAGACAGGTTTTGAAAGATGAGGTATCCCTAAAATTCTGTGAAGAACAAAATGAAACTGGCTCACAGTAAAGCAGTCCCCCCAACTTTTTTCAAATAAATAAAGGTATTAATTCACCACTTTAGACCAATTATAAAACCAGAAATCAGAATTTGGATTGCACTGAATAGGCATTCTTTTTGCTTTTATATAGATGGTTTCTTTCTTTTAAATTTTATTTTAATCATAGGAGTTTATGCACCTCTTTAAAAAGGCAAAAGATACTATAAAGTTTTTACTGGAAAACAGCAAGTTCCCTGCTCCATTCTTATTCCTGATTCCCATCCTCAAGGCAATTGCTTTAATAACTTTGGCTGTTTATTCTGGTATTTTCATGTTTCTAGATATGTTCCTTATTTTATACCATCAGTTTTCTTTTTTTAGTTTTAGGTAGTTTTGTTTTGTTTTGTTTTGTTTTGTTTTGTTTTTGAGACAGAATCTTGCTCTGTCACCCAGGCTGGAGTATAGTGACACCATCTTGGCTCACTGCAATCTCTGCCTCCTTGGTTCAAGCAATTCTCCTGCCTCAGCCTCCCGAGTAGCTTGGAATGCAGGTGCCACCACCACCATGCCCAGCTAATTTTTGTATTTTTAGTAGAGACGGAGTTTCACCATGTTGGCCAGGCTCGTCTCCAACTCCTGACCTCAAGTGATCTGCCCGTCTCAGCCTCCGAAAGTGCTGGGATTACAGACGTGAGCCACCGCGCCCAGCCTAGTTTTAGGTATTTTCGAATTTCCTACCTAGAAGATGATTCAGCTTTATTTTTTATTAAAAATTCTTTAAAAATTAGAGACAGTCCCACTCTGTTGCTCAGGCTGGAGTGCAGTGGCATAATCATAGCTCACTGTAGCCTCAAACTCCTGGACTCAGCTGATCCTCCCACCTCACCCTCCTGAGTAGCTGGAACTACAGGTGCATGCCACCATGCCCAGCTCATTTTTTTTTTTTTAATTTTCTGTAGAGATGGGGTCTTGCTATGTTGCCCAGTCAGGTCTTGAATTCCTGGGCTCAAGCAATTCTCCCTCCTTCGCCTCCCAAAATATTTGGATTATAGGCATGGACTGCGATGCCCAGTCCGGTGGTTTGGCTTTTAAAATTGGTATTCATCATTCCCATTCCCATGACACAAGCCCCTTCCTTTCTTTAGTCTTCCAATATATTACATGAACCTTTTTGGTTAAACCATTGTTCCATGTTTACATTATTATGATTACGTAAATATCCATAGTTGGGTCACATGGTTACAAGAATTTTTTATATATATATATATTTTTTTTTTTTTTGAGACGGAGTTTCGCTCTTTTTTGCCCAGTCTGGAGTGCAGTGGCGCCATCTCAGCTCACCACAACCTCCGCCTCCCAGGTTCAAGCGATTCTCCTGCCTCAGCCTCCCGAGTAGCTGGGATTACAGGCATGTGCCACCATGCCTGGCTAATTTTGTATTTTTAGTAGAGACGGGGTTTCTCCATGTTGGTCAGGCTGGTCTTGAACTGCCGACCTCAGGTGATCCACCTGCCTCAGCCTCCCAAAGTGCTGGGATTACAGGCGTGAGCACCACGCCTGGCCTAGTGTATTTTTTAGATGGTCAGATTATCAAGTATTAAACTTAATGTGGACTTCTCAAACTCCTTTGTATATGAATATACTCTTAATATGTTATGCCTCTTCTTAAGTACAGTAGTGACTCTTCTATGCACCATTACTAAGGTAAAAAAGGAATTAGGCTTCTTCAATGAACATGGTAAAGGGTACAAAACTTTAGAATTCTAATATTACTCCTAAAGGGAAAAATCTATGGGAAAAGAAATTATAAATTTTAGTAGAAACCGAAGAGGTCATTCTAAAGTATTAAAATAAGCTAAGCCAGATGTCTTCTAAAGATAGAAATTTTTGATTGTAATAATTCTTTCTAGTTGTATGAATCTTAGTAATATTTCTATCATTTAATAGTAAATCTTCAGAGACCGAATTGGCACATGAGGACAAGTTGTGGACTGCAGTCGTTTATTCAATAATGATTTACCAGACTAGTAAGCTAACATCACTGAAATTGTTAGAGAAATATATAGATAATATCCTTAAAAGAATAGAAATAAGTTGGTGTTTATTGTATATTGAATGTAGATTTTCCTTGTAATGGTAAAATTAATGGAGGATCTTGTCACAACAAATTTATAAAGTAAGTCACAAATTAGATGTGTTAAATTTAGTTATTAAGAGTTTCGACTAGGAGACAAATGAAATTTCCTGACAAATATAACTCTCTTGTAAATATTATCTAGTTAAAAAAAAGTTGCTGGATTAAGTTATTCAAAACAGGCCATGTAAATTAGAAACATTGCTATATTTAAGAGGGATGGGATGGATAAGTTGTGTAATAGTAAGTAAAATAACATAGTAACATTAAATTGAGCTTTTATATGTCCAACTGTTATAAACACTTTATGTACAAATCATTTAATTCTCATAGCATCTTGGAAGGCTGTATATAGCCATGCTTCTGAAATCAGACCAGCTGAATTATAATCCTTAGTCTTCTGTGTACTGGCTTTATGACCTTTATTTAACTTCCATGGGCTTTGGTTTATATTTATTTACAAAATAGTATGAGTGATAATAGTACATACTCCATAAACAGTTGAGAGGATAAATGAAATAATTCAGGTAAAGCACTTTAGCACAGTGTCTTTCATAAAATAAGTGCTTCATAAATAATTAGCTACTATTATTTCTATTGCTACTACTGTTACCCTCAAAAACTAAGAGTTAGAGAAGTAATTTGCCTAAGGCCACAACAGTAAGTGGCAGAGCTAAAACACACAAACCTGTCTTAATTCTAAAGTCATGATTTTTATCATTGGTCTCTTTGATACTAGTTCTGACTCTTTTCCGATTTTATTTTTAACATTCAAAGTATTTTTAATTAACGTCAATGAGATATAACTTACACGTAATAAATTGCATCCATTTAAGTGTATAAATGGTTAAATTTTAACTCCAATTATTTTTTATACAAAATTTTATACCCAGGTTATGGTATTTACTCATTTTGTTTAAACTGTTAAAAATCACTATAATTGTTTATAGATCACTTTAGCTTCCAGATATGTCTGTTAGCTCTTTTATAGATGTGAGGTAGATTACGGTATTTTTGAAAAGGATATTTAGGGCCGGGTGCGGCGGCTCATGTCTGTAATTCCAGCACTTTGGGATCCCAAGGCGGGCGGATCACAAGGTCAGGAGTTTGAGACCAGCCTGCCTGGTGAAACTCCATCTCTACTAAACAAAATACAAAAAGTTAGCCGGACATCGTGGCGCACACCTGCAGTCCCAGCTACTCGGGAGGCTGAGGCGGGAGAATTGTTTGAACCCGGCATGCAGAGGTTGCAGTGAGCCGAGATTACGCCACTGCACTCCAGCCTGGGCGACAGAGCAAGCCTCTGTCTCAGAAAAAAGAAAAAAAAAAAAAGGAAATTTAGGATGAAATAACTAATCAATATTGACAGTACCAGCAGTAATAAGGCTTATTCTAAACTTGCCTTACATTACTGTACTGTAATTGTAATCATGGGGAAAAAACCCTAGCATCTCTTCATTTTCTGTTTTTTAGAGCCCTTCAACATCTGCTAGTATCTCTGTAAAAATATTCACATTATTACATTTCTATAGTCATTTGTCTCTTTTTCATTAAATGAATTATGATAAAGAGTTGATAGAAAATAGTGGCCTTGGCCAGGCGCAGTGGCTCACGCCTGTAATCCCAACACTTTGGGAGGCTGAGGCGGGAGGATCATGAGGTCAAGAGATCAAGACCAACTTGGCCAACATGGTGAAACCCAGTCTCTACTTAAAATACAAAAATTAGCTGGGTGTGGTGGCACGCGCCTGTAGTCCCAGCTACGCAGGAGGCTGAGGTAGGAGAATCACTTGAACCTGGAAGGCAGAAGTTGCAGTCAGCCGAAATGGTGCTACTGCACTCCAGCCTGGCAAAAGAGGGAGACTCAATCTCAAAAAACAAAAAAAAGAAAGAAAAAAAAAAAGTAGCCATCTTGATTTTTTGTTTGTTTGTTTGTTTTGAGGGCCCTTGTTGCCCAGGCTGGAGTGCAGTGGTGTGATCTCGTCTCACTGCAACCTCCACCTCCCTGGTTTAAGCGATTCTCCAGCCTCAGCCTCCTGAGTAGCTGGGATTACAGGTGCGCGCCTCCATGCCCAGCTAATTTTTGTATTTTTAGTAGAGATGGGGTTTCATCATGTTGGCCAGGCCAGTCTCGAACGCCTGACCTCAGGGGATCCGCCTACAGTAGCACTGCAGTACCCACCCAGCCCAATTGCTGCAGATTCCTTCCCTACCTCCCCTGCCCTCCCCGCTTCCCCTTGCTCACTCCTGTGCTGTGCATCCTGCTCTGATCGCCCCCTAACCCCGCTGACCACCGAAATAGGGGAAATGCAAGGACACATCAAGTGGCAAAAATACTAGATTTACAAGAGGAAAGAGGTGCACTGTTCAAAATGGAGATTGCATTGTTGCAGTTTGCAGGCCACACTCGCTCGATCTCTCTCCCCCACCAACCAACCCCTTCTTCTTCCTCTTCAAAAACTGTGTGCAGTACAGTGTCTCCACCGGGCAGGATAGAAACTTTGGCAAACACATATCCATTGCATTCATTTTTCTCTCCTTGTTTTGCTGTGATTTTCTGGAATGAAAGAAGCCTCTTGTTTTGCAAACCTCTTTGCATTTCTAATGAGGTTTCTTTCAGATTTTTATTGTATATCTATTCCGTAAAAGGGAATTAAGGATTTGGACAGATTGTGGCATACAAACACACACAAAAACATGCCTTTTTTCCCTAGCTGTGGTTTTTAAATTGTGTTAAGGAAACAGATCATTTGGGTTAGTAGGGGAACCTTATCTGGTCCTGTGTGTTCGTTTTTATTCTTCGAGTGCTAATGGGCCCGCGCAACAGCTGCTGGTAAATGGCTGATTAAAAAGCAAAGCAAAAAGCCAAACAAGACCCAACCAAATTTGGTAATTTATCCGATTCAAAATTGTTTTGGTTAAATCAAAAATAAAAGTATAAGACCGCAGGAACAGGCGTCTTAACTCATTTGATCGCTTTGCCTTGCTTGGGAAATGCAGTTTCGTGTCACCTGTTGTAGAAGATGTGTAGTTGATCATCTAGACATAATTGCCGAAGATGAACTTTTGGACCAACTTCTGTCACACAGCGTCAGTATCAGATTTCTTACACAGCGACTTTTACTTTTCACTCTATTTCTGAGGAAAAAGCCTTCCCAAAATCCGTAACGAATTTCTCCATGGTAACCCCTCTTCTGTTTTCACACAGAAAAGTTTCTCTAGGCTGGTGCTGAGATGCATTTTGTTAAACACGCCCCGCCCCGCGCCAAGGCTGCTTTGTATTAAATATGTAGTTGCGATGTACTAAATTGTGAAATTAGCATAACCGAAGCAACAACTGGCAAGATTTTTTCTTTATAATTTTGCAAATCTAGATTAGTTAAATTAGAATCTGGTTTTAAAAGCATTTAAAAAATAAAGTTTATGAGGAAATATTTGTGAGGAAAAAGGACCCCTTTTTCCTTGAAGTAAGGCATGTCATGTCTTTCTCAGAGAGACTAGGGTTGTACAAGTGGTTAAATTGAATTTTTTTTTTTTTTTTGAGGCGGAGTCTCGTTCTGTCACCCAGGCTGGAGTGCAGTGGCCAGATCTCAGCTCACTGCAAGCTCCGCCTCCTGGGTTTACGCCATTCTCCTGCCTCAGCCTCCCGAGTAGCTGGGACTCCAGGTGCCCGCCACCTCGCCCGGCTAGTTTTTTGTATTTTTTAGTAGAGACGGGGTTTCACCGTGTTAGCCAGGATGGTCTCAATCTCCTGACCTCGTGATCCGCCTGTCTCGGCCTCCCAAAGTGCTGGGATTACAGGCTTGAGCCACCGTGCCCGGCAAATTTGTTTTTTTTAATAAATGCTTAAATACTTATTGGAGAAGTAGAGTAATATTATATTAAGCCAAATGTAAACCCACGTGGGCTGTCCTAACATAAACTGAAAAAGGTAATTACTTTTGCCCGATGGTCAGAATCGTTGCCAGACTTGTCCTGGGAGGCTGGCTGAAGAATGAAGGGAATGAGTCAAGTGTCAGGTATTTATGTCTTATATGTAGAAAGGACTACATGTAAATTCTTGGCAACTTAATTTTAGTACTTTTTTTTTTTTTGAGGTGGAGTCTTGCTCTGTCGCCTAGGCTGGAGTGCAATGGCGGGATCTTGCCTCACTGCAACCTCCACCTCCTGGGCTCAAGCGATTCTCCTGCCTCAGCCTCTTGAGCAGCTTGGATTACAGGTGCCCACCAGCACGCCTCGCTAATTTTTGTATTTTTAGTAGAGATGGGGTTTTACTATGTTGGCCACACTGGTCTGGAACTCCTGACCTCAAGTTATCTGCCCACCTTGGCCTCCCAAAGTGCTGGGATTACAGGCGTGAGCCACCACACCTGGTCCTTAGATGTGTCTTATGCTTTGCATGCAAGTGTGTGTTAGTAATGGACTTCTTTTGTAAAATAATTTTATTATACTAGAAAAGTGTGTGTGTGTATATATATATACACACACTTTTATATGTGTGTGTGTGTGTATATATATATATATTTTTTTTTTGGACAGCATCTCTCAGGCTGGAGTGCAGTGGCATGATTCCAACTCATGGCAACCTCCACCTCCTGGGTCAAGTGATTCTCCTGCTTCAGCCTCCTGAGTAGCTGGGATTACAGGCAGCTGCCACCATACCCAGCTAATTTTTGTATTTTTAGTAGAGACGGGGTTTCACCATGTTGGCCAGGCTGGTCTTGAACTCCTTAACTCAGGTGATCCACCCACCTTGGCCCCCTAAAATGCTGGGATTACAGGTGTGAGCCACCACCTAAGGCCAAGTATATTCTTTTGATTTTAAAAATTAAAATAAAATCCAAACCACAATGAGATGCCACTTCACATTCACTAGCATGGGTGTAATTGTTTAAAAAAAATAAAAATAAAAAGTGTTGGAGAGGATTTGGGAAACTGGAGAAAGTAAAACTATGTAGCACTATGGAAAATACTTTGGTGGTTAGTCAAAAAGTTAAACTTAGAGCTACTATATGACCTAGTAATTCTATTCATACATACATAGTCAAAAGAATTGCAAACATTTAATCATGCAGAAACGTATACACATATGTATGCAGCAGCATTATTCTCAATGACCAAAAGGCGGAAACAACCTCCATGTGCATTAACTGATGAATGGAGAACGCAAATGTGATTGATCCATACAACGACATATTCTTCAGCCTTAAAAGGAAGGAAATTCTGACATGGAGAACCCTTGAGGGCATTATGCTAAGTGAAATAAGCCAGTTACCAAAGGAGAAATACTGTGTGATTCCACTCACATGAGGTACTCAGAGTGGTCAGATTCATAGAAACAGAAAGTAGAAGGGTGGTTACCGTGGGCTGGGAGAAGAGAATGGGGAGTTAGTGTTTAATAGGTCCAGAGTTTCAATTTGGGAAGATGAAAAAGTTCTGGAGATTTGTTGTACAACAATGTGAATGTACTTAACACTACTGAATTATACACTTAAAAATGGTTAAAGATAACCAGGTGTGGTAGCTGATGCCTGCAATCCCAGCACTTTGGGAGGCCGAGGTAGGAGGATCACTTGAGTCCATGAGTTTAAGATCAGCCTGGGCAACATAGCGAAATCCTGTCTCTACAAACAATGCAAAAATTAGCTAGGTGTGGTGGTGTGTGCCTGTGGTCCCAGTTACTTGTGAGACTGAGGTAGGAGGATCACCTGAGCCTGGGGAGGTTAAGGCTGCAGTGAGCTGTGATCAGACCACTGCACTCTAGCTAGGAAGACAGAGTGAGACCCTGTCTCAAAAAAAAGGTAGGGGGAGGGGGCAGTGATCAGCGTTTAAATGTTATGTTATGCCTACTTAACTGTTTGAAGTCACACACAAGTGTCTTATTTAGTGAAATCATGTATTTTATGATTTCATTTATATGAAATGTCCCAAATGGGCAAATTCATAGGAAGTAAGTAAATACTTGCCAGGAAATGGGAGAGGAAATGGGGAGTAGGGTCAGTGATTCTGGGGCTTCTTTCTGGGGTGATGAAAATGTTCTGGAATTAAATAGTGGTGATGGCTGTACAGCCTTGTGAATACTATACTAAAACCCACTAAATTCTGCATTTATCTAAATGGGTGAATTTATGGTGTATAAATTACATCTCAATAAAAATTAATAAAAAGGAGTGGTGTGAGGAATTGGGAAAACATAAACACACACATATATATACATATATATACACACACACACATATACACATACATATATGCGCCTTAACCCTAATCAGTTCCCTTTGTCCTTTCTGCAACAAAGTTATACCTTATACTATAAGGTATATAGTCCAGATCTATCTGTATCTCTCTCTCTATATATACATATATATATACACACACACATATATATATCTCTCTCTGTATCTTTCCAGAAAAATATGCAAAATGGCTTGGTGAATTTTCTTTTTGATTATAACACTTCAACTTTTTTTTGGCCAGTCATGGTAACTCACACCTGTAATCCCAGCACTTTGGGAGGCCGAGGTGGGTGGATCACTGTAACCCAGGAATTCAAGACCAGCTTGGGCAACATATTGAGACCCCTTCTTTACAAAAAATACAGGTTTGGTGGCACGTGCCTGTAGTTCCAGCTACTTGAGAAGCTGAGGCAGGAGGATCGCTTGAGCCTGGGAGGCAGAGGTTGCAGTGAGCCGAGACTGCACCACTGCACTCCAGCCTGGGTGAGAGTCAAACCTTGTTTCAAAAAATATATATACATATACATTTTTTTCTTTGCTTTCTTCCTTTTTTTTTTTTTTTTTTTTAAGACAGGGTCTCACTCTTTCACCCTGTCACCCCCCAGGTTGGGGTGTAACGGCTCAACCTCAGCTCACTGCAACCTCCCAGGTTCAAGTGATACTCCCAACTCAGCCTACCAAGTAGATAGGACTACAGGTGCACACCACCACCCCTGGCTAATTTTTGTATATTTTTTGTAGAGATGGGGGTTTTGTCAGGTTGCCCAAACTCCTGGGCTCAAGCGATCCACCCAGCTCAGCCTCCCAAAGTGCTGGGATTACAGGTGTGAGCCATTGCGCCTGGCCAGTTTTTTCCTTTTACTGTGTCTATGGTTCAGCAATTTCCTTTTTTCCTCGTTCTCTATGGACTTTCTCCTTCATTTGGACTCTGCTTAGATTGGCCTAGTTTTCTCTTTAGTCAAATCTTCAGGAACCAATTTATTAAAATTAAAAATGATCTAACAAGCTTTATTTTTATTATTGTTAAAAATCCTCATTTTGAGTAACACAACCACAAAGTAAAGAATGTTATCATTGATTTAACCAGTAAAAAAACAATACTTAATAATAAAATTTAAAAAACATGGCTCCAGGCCATCTGGATGCCTTAACTTGGGCTCAGGGGCCTGACACTGATGAGTCTTCTTTATCCTCCTCTGATGCCCTTGTGTGGGAATGAATCCGTGATGAGTCTTCTTTATCCTCCTCTGATGCCCTTGTGTGGGAATGAATCCGTGATGAGTCTTCTTTATCCTCCTCTGATGCTCTTTTGTGGGAATGAATCTGTTTTGGAAGAAAACACAAGATTGTCCATCACAACAACCACTATCTCCAAATCTGTATTCATTCCTTTTATTCATTTTAAGTCTCATCTACCTGATGAGATAAGATTTTTGAAGACAGGAATTGTATGCTGTTCAATAGAGCTTTGATTCTTCCACAGTTCAGTCATCCTTGCTATCTTGCAGGGGACTGGTTCTAGGATACCGCCCCCACACCATACCAGAATCTGTGGATGCTCAATCCCTTACATATAATGGTACAGTATTTGCATATAACCAACACACATCCCCCCATATACTTTATTTACTTACTTGGAGACAGGATCGTCCTCTGTCACTTAGGCTAGAGTGCAGTGTCACAATCACAGCTCACTGCAGCCTCAACCTCCTGGGCTCCAATGATCCTCCCACCTCAGTCTCTTGGGTAGCTGGCACTACAGGTGCATACCACCACACCTGGCTATTTTTTTTATTTTTATTAAAGACAAGGTCTCACTATGCTGCCCAGGTTGGCCTCCCAAAGTGTTGGGACTACAAGTGTCAGTCAACATGCCTGGTACCACGTACTTTAGGTCATCACTAATAAAATGTATAGCTATTGTACAATGGCAACAGTTGTTATACTGTACTTTCTATTTGTATTTTTATTGTTTCTTTTTTCAAATATTCACCTTATCCAGTTGAATCTGAAGATGTGGACCTGCTGATGAAGAGGGCTAACTGTATCTAACTTAGGGTCTTGCATGCAGCTGACACTTAATGCATTTTATTGACTGTTTTAGCTAACATTCAATGGACAACTCCTAATAAAAAACTCTTAAAAGTATGAAAAAAAGGAAACCTGCTCTAAAGTGGCAGGAAAACCAGCCTGGGCAACATAGCGAGACCTTGTGTCTACAAAAAAAGTTTTAAAATTTCACTGCCTGCCTGTAGTCCCAGCCACTCTGGAAGCTGAGGCAGGAGGATCCCCTAAGCCCAGGAGTTTGAGGTTACAGTGAGCTAGATCACACCATTGCCCTCCAGTCTGGGTGACAACAAGGCCCTGAGAAAGAAAAAAAGAGAAAGGAAAGGAAGGAAAGAGTGTAAGTATTTAAAAGGAAGAGGCAAAACTATCATTATTTGCATATAAAACAATAAATGTTAGCCAAAGAAGCCTAAGAGAATCAACTAAGATTTTACTGGAAGTAATATGAGAATTCAGTACAGTGACTAGAAACAAATTCAAGAGAGCAGCACACAAAAGTCAAATACTTGTCAGATGTACCACCAATAACTAATTAGAAAATGGAAATAAGTCCCATTTACAATGGCAATACAAATGTATGAAGTATTTAGGAAGAAAAATACAAAGATCTGTTATGTAACAAAAGACGTGTAAGATCTGTATGATGGAAACCCTAAAACTCTTCTGAAAGACATTAACAAGAAATGAATAAATGACATGAAATATCATGTTCCCAGAATGTTGTACAGATGTCAATTCTCAAATTAATCTACAAATTTAAGGTAATCCTATTCAAATCCCAAGATAGTTTTTGGTGGTAGCTATTTTTAAGACAGGGTCTCGCTCTGTTGTCCAGGCTAGAGTGCAGTGGTATGACCACAGCACACTTCATCCTCAACCTCCCAGGCTCAAGCAATCCTCCCACTTCAGCCTCTGAAGTCTCTCATATGGTGTCCAAGAAATGGGGACAAATCTCACAAAGGGACTAGGCTCAGGAGGGCTGGAATATTCAGGGAAGGTGGTTTTTTGGTTTTGTTTTGTTTTTGTTTTTTGAGGCAGAGTCTCGCTTTGTCACCAAAGCTCGAGTGCAGTGGCCCGATCTTGGCTCGCTGCATGCTCTGCCTCCCAGGTTCACGCCATTCTCCTGCCTCAGCCTCACGAGTAGCTGGGACTACATGCGCCTGCCACCACGCACAGCTAATTTTTTATATTTTTAGTAGAGACAGGGTTTCACTGTGTTAGCCAGGATGGTCTCGATCTCCTGACCTCATGATCTGCCGCCTCAGCCTTATGAAAGTGCTGGGATTACAAGTGTGAGCCACCGCGCCAGGCCTATTCAGGGAAGGTTTCAAGCAGAAAGATGAACTTGAGTTGGCTTTGTAGAGATTCATGGGACTCCCACAGGCAGAGTGAAATAAGGGCATTTTAGATGGACAAACGCACAGACAAGCGCAGAAATGCGGATGGTGTGACTGGGGTATGGTAAGTTGAAGCTCTGGCTGGAATGGAGGGCTGCCACAATAATGGAAATGGTAAATGAAGCAAATAAGGTTGGATTGGGAGCATGGCGTCAAGGTTACCAGCTTATTAAATCACTCTTCCAATATGCTAGCACTGGCCTGTTGGGAAAAGTAATACATGATTGTATTCGAACAAAAGGCAAACAGAGGCAAGCTCCAGGAATGGACACTGTGAACAGGACTCGCCCCAGAGTAGCCAGATGTAGGCTTTAGATATGTTGATGCAGGTTGAGCATCTCTGATCCGAGGGGGAATGTCTCACATGGTGTCCAAGAAATGGTGACACATCTCACAGAGGGCCTAGGCTCAGGAGGGCTGGAGTATGAGACATTCCCCCTCCCCTGTGAACTTAAAAATGTGGCCAACAATTTTTTTAAAAAATGGCTACCCTGTAGTGCTTTAACTGGACCTATTTAGACAATGCCTTGCACACTGGAAAAGGATGATACTGTGTGAATCTAATAAGTCTACAAGACAATACTTCTCTCTTTTGACTGTCTCCTTCCTCTCCAGGGTGATGACAACTCCGTGAGGTGGAGATTATATGTCTCTCATCATTTCAGCAACAAGGAAATAAATTAGTGGCAGAGTAAGGGGTGACTTGGTGAGTACATCTAATTGTTGATATCGTTTTACGTGGGAGAAATTTTGCTATTATATCAACTTCTTAAAATAGTCTAGTGGGATTAACTTGGTTTCATTTCACAGAGACCTCCTGGAAGCGAGGATCCTTTAAAATCCTGGAATATACACTGCAGTAAAAGAACAAAGCGTACCTCAGCCTTAAAGGACTGAAGAAGAATGTCAAGTTGCAGCAGGTGGGAAAGTGGCTTTGGTTTTCAGTTTGTGAGCTCTGAATCCACAAAAAGACAGGACTGCATTCTGAAAACCTGAATTAATTATTATTCTTACCTCAATGAGACAAAAAATTATGATCAAAATTGTTAGTATTACAGTCACAGATATTGCCAAGATGAGTTTGCTGTTATAGCCATATCCTGGAACGTCTTTCATGAGCTAAAAAAAAAAAAAAAAGGAAAGAACAATTAAAAAAAAAAGAGAGAGAATGGAAGCTAACTTCTCAAAACCCCAGTATTCCAGGTGAGTAGCTTACAGGTTCTTTTTTATTTTTATTTTTTGAGACAGAGTCTCACTCTGTCACCCAGGCTGGAGTACAGTGGTGCGAACACAGTTCACTACAGACTTGACCTTCCTGGGCTCAGGTGATCCTCCCACTTCAGCCTCTCGAGTAGCTGGGATTACAGGCATGTGTCATCACCCCCGCTAATTTTTTTAATTTTTGTGGAGACAGGGTTTCACTATGTTGGCCAAGCTGGTCTCAAACTCCTGACCTCAAGTGATCCACCCACCTTGGCCTCCCAAAGTGCTGGGATTACAGGCGTGAGCTACCACCCCTGGTCTACAGTTCACCTTGTGCACTAATCTATTTCACTCTCTAAATGAGCAAAGTGGGAGATCACCGTCATGGCCGAAGTTACATGACCAGGACAAACTATGGCCTGGGAGTCTCAGGTTCTCCTGTGTGGGCACTTTCCTGGAATACACTAAATGATGGGAAATCTGGGTCTCATGTTTCTGTGTGGTCCTCACCTCACTCAACTTCTGCTCTTTCTGTTCACTCTGGGCTTCCATGCTCTCATTAATATAGTTCTCAGTTTTCCACTGTTCCGTATCCCATTCTGCCTTGGACGCCTTTACTTCCTGCTGCTCACTGAGAAGCTTCATCAGGAGGCCTGTCCTGGAGATGAGCTTGGCACAGGTCAGTTGCACACGGGTGTCAGAGCAGTCCATCTTTAAGGTCCGGATAACATGAGAAATAAACCTTCTCACATCCTCGCTGGGGATGAGGGACCGTAGCTGCTCGGTTAGCTGAATTTCAAACTGATCACCTGGGGATGAGAGCAACGGGTAATTGAAGCTTTTGGGCTTGGGGGACAGGTCAGTGCCCATGTTGTTGTATTCCCATTGTGTCTGATTAGTTCGTTTAACAGCTGGCCCTAAGTTGAACGCAGTCCCAGCAGAATCTGCCTCAGGAGGAGGATTGTAGGTTGTGTTTTCAGAGATGGTGCCTTCCGGCATAGTAGTGTTTTCCATAAAAATGTTTTCTTTGAAGGCATTTCTTGCAGTTGTGTTCTTTACATTAGTGTTCTCTATAACACGTTCTGAAGTATCAAATAGTTTAGGAAAAGGATTTTCCTGAGGACTCAGGTCTACTAAAGGCAAAAAAGCCCCTTGTGAAGGGGAATTTATGAGGCTGTTCACTGCAGAGAATGGCGGCCTGTTTGCGAGCATCAGTCTATCGAGATAACTTTTCTTTCTCAACTTTTGACTCTTTTTGGCCTTGGGTGTGCTGTGGGCCACACGGGAGCGAGTTTTATGAAAGCGGTAGTTTTTTCTGGAATGTACGATTGGTTTAGCAGCCTTCGTATTCTTAACTCTAGCCTTTGCATTTTCTAAAATGAAAACGGCATGGGTTAAGTCTTTCGATCTGTCTCTGACCTCAGGTAGGGCTTTTGCAGGGGTGGAGGCAGAAGGCTCGCCCATGGAGAAGGGTTTCAGCACAGAGGAGACTGCCGCCTTACGCTCTTGGGTGAATGAAGGCTTCATATAGATGGCATTTCCCGCTAACTTCTCACGCCCCTGCTCTGTGTGAGGCTGTTCCAGCTCCCTTGAGACCGGGCTCCCGAGCCTTTTTTCTTGGGCAGCGCTCTCCACAAATGCCTGCGCACCCTCTTCCCTCCTGGTGCTCTGCTTTCCCACCTCTTTGAAGTGCCTTTTCTGGATGCTCCTTGGGCCCGTGAGGACTCTGTTCACTCTCTGCAGGTTGTTGCCTACACTTTGAATCTTTGCCAGGCTGTTTTCCTGTGGTTGGACAGTTTCTAATTTCTTTTCAAATATTTGGCGTTTAAATTTGTTACCTAGAAGGCTGGTCTGCATAAGCATGGCAGTTTTTTCTTCCCTTTTAACTTCATCGATTTTTTCTTGTATTTCTGTATCTAACATATTTTCCAGCAAGTACAGCTTTCTCAATTTACTTTCGTAAGTTGAGTTGTTGGATGCAGGTTGAAGAGAGGGGCCCTTTGTATTGTTTTTCAAAATACTCAGGGGCCTGTCTCCATCTTGTGCATTAGAAAAGAGCCGTTTCATGAACGGTAACAACATTGATTCCGCATCTAGATTTCCTGCTGAGAAATACGGCAAGATGTAACTTAGTGCACTGATAACCTCACTCTCGTCATTGGTGTCTAGCTGCTCACTCCCAAAGCCTGACAAGTTGATGTCACTGCTGTCTGAGGGCGCTTCCGGCTCAATAGTCAGCTCAGTGCTCGTGTGCTTCTTCCGGGCTTGTAACACCTTCATGAACGCTCCTTCTGGATTCCCTACAGATGCTTCTTCAGCTGTGAAAAAAGAAGAGACTGTTTTGATCATGAAAGATGATGGGACAGCATGCATCAGTCCACAGCTGTACGCCCCAGTCACACAGAGTAGGAGTCAGCAAACATTCGAGTGTCATTCAGAGAGGAGAAACACACACCCAATCCTAAACCTACGAAATGGCAACAATGAAAGGAGAAAAAGACATCTTTTGAAAACATGGCCACCTACTTGGAACATTCCATAGTGTGACACAGAGTAAGTCTGCTTAGGATTATTCCATTGATCCCCAGGGGCCAGTTGCCCAGTGCTCAGTCAAAGCTCAAGGTTGAAGACAAGTGCTTCCCTGATGACCTGATGAGCTGGCCTCTCTGCAGGCTGCTCCATACCCTGTGCTGTCCTGACTCAGATGCAGAGATAGAGCACAAGGCTCCCTCTCTCCTTGTCCTTGGTGTACCTGTGTTTTTGCTACCATCACAGCTGAATGCAGTGGAAGGCAGTCCTCTGAGAGGAGCACGGTAGAGATGCTAATGTGGAGAGCCCCTCCCATTGCTGATAGACCCTCATCTGGCACACGCTCCACCCACCCACCCCATTCTCTGGTCCCACATACTGTAGCTCCATCACAGAAGACGCGACATGGAAAAAACACCGTGTCCACCCTAATTCTTTTCTTAAATTTGGGCAGGGATTCAGGGTGTAGGTTAAGAGGTTTTTAATTTGCCAGATTGTATGCCTATGTTGTTAAATATACAATGAATCTATGGTATGACAGCAGTTTCTGGATAAACATCACTTGAGGTCCTGAAATGCAGAAGGGAAAAAGCAACTTTGTCAGATGCCTACTTTGCTTTCATTTCATCTCTAATATTTTGCATGCAGAATCATCCAAAGCTTCTGACTGCATGAAGGTCAAGTGTACCAGTGTGCAGCTGATTTTCTTTTCCAGAATTAAAAGTATTTTGGGTGGTGCTGAGGGTCAGAGGAAGAAGTAAAGATTGTGAGAAAGGAGAAACACGGGCTTGGGGAGAACCCAGGATTGGGACAGAAGACCTGGCACAAGGTACAGCACTTAGCACCTCTGATCTTGTTTTTCCTCATCTGTAAAAGGAGATTACCAATGCTTTTCTGCCCACCTCCTGGGGAGAAGGGAAGAATATAATTGGTAAAAAAAAAAGTTTTGAAAAATAAGCAACATTTTCTTTAAATAAGTAGCCAAGCATTATTCATCATCCACCCCATATCACTGGTAGATACCTGTATTCAAGCTATCTGGACATGAAAGCAGTCACATTTTAGAAGTCATGAAGTTGGTGCTAATAAACCTAATCTACAGAAAAACTCCTGAAAGCACTTGAGCATTTGTTCTGTGAATAGAAAGGTTTGAGATTCAGAGCAAGTTCAGCGTTGGATGGTCTAAGCTTGGAAAATCCCTCATTCCATTAGAAGAGCCAGGTAGCAATTTCTGGTTATGGAACCAGAAGCTCTCAGGCTTCAAATAAAATAGCATCACTTGTACTCTTATAAAATTGTGAAAACAAAAACAAAAACAAAACCGGATCTACATCTGTCCTATAAGGCCAAGAGTACTTGAGATCTCATGGATATAAAACCAGCTTACAAACTACATTGCACTGTATGAAGAAATTATCACTGGGGGCAAAGCATCAAGCACAGAGCACAGTACACAGTGTGTGGATGTTAATGTTATTCCCTAGTCTTCCCATTCCTTTGTCTTGGTCCTTTATGAATATGGAACAGTTCTATTATTACATTTTCTAATAATAACTGAGAACCTGACTCTCAGCAAGGGAATAGTTCAGAAATTGAGGGAGTTTAACTCTGAATGAGTAAATAAAAATAAAGCAATTATATCATTACTTTACAAATTTATCAATTAAAAATAAAAAATTTAAAAACAAATACTTAAAATAATGTAACAATTGATCACCAGGCAATTTGGACTCACGACAATGTATGGTGTTTGTCAGACATGCACTGTTGCAATGCAGCTTGACTGTCTTGCAGACAACCTCAATGCTATTTTTAAATTGGCAGAGGCAGCAGGCCATATGGCTAGGTAAGATCCTATAGATGAAAACAGAGAACAATAAATTAGTGGTAAAGCGGCTGAGTAGGTAAAGGAGGCAGGCCAACGCTACCAGAGGGCTGGGCGAAAAGGTGTTATTGAGGCCTGTGGACTGAACAGTTGGGTAGGAACCAGAAGGCCAATAGGAAGGAGGGCAAAGGTGCCCAGCCGAACAGTAACCATGGCAGTGAGTATGGTATGCCTAGAATAAAGGTGGTTGGGATTAGAATTGGGTGACACTGATCAGTAGTTTAATTCAGAAGTATCTCTTCCCAACTCAAAAGTCTCACTTTGGGCTGAAAGTACACAGGAAGAAGGTAGACTTCTAAGAAGAGTCTGAGTAAGTCCCCAACTTCTGGAGGCCCTTTCTCAATTCCTTTTGGGAGTGGGAAATACTAGAAATTACTCTGCGCATTAAAAATAGTTTAGGTCAACCTGGATTGTGGGGTTAAAAAGTAACAGAGATTGCATTGGTCAAATCTGGACAATTTGAGCATTCAAAAGAATAACAACAATAATAAGCTATAACATAATTAATACATAAAAAAGAATCGATGAAGAATGATATTAAAAAAGAAAGAAGGGGAGTTCTTTAATGAAATAAAGCCAGATAATAAATGTGGAAGGAATGACAGAATTTTAAAAAGTGTCACTTTGTAACCATCAGTAATAAAAATTGATTCAGACAAGGATTATCACTGATGGACAGCTGGGTGAAAAGACATCTGAGAACAGGATCTTCAGTGATCTCAAAGTACCACCTCACAGATTATTTATTAACTATGGGAAAAATTACTTTTTTTTAAAAAATGAGACAAGGTCTCACTCTATCACCCAGGCTGAATGAAATACAGTGGCAAAATCATAGCTCACTGCAGCCTTGACCCCCTTTTAACTTCCCTTTTAACTTCATCGATTTTTTCTTGTATTTCTATATCTAACATATTTTCCAGCAAGTACAGCTTTCTCAATTTACTTTCGTAAGTTGAGTTGTTGGATGCAGGTTGAAGAGAGGGGCCCTTTGTATTGTTTTTCAAAATACTCAGGGGCCTGTCTCCATGACAGGGGGTCATGGAGTTCGAGACCCCCTCAGGAGTTCGAGACCAGCCTGGGCAACATAGTGAAACCCTGTCTCTACTAAAATCTCGAACTCCTGAGCTCAAGCAACCCTTTCTCCTTGGTCTCCCAAAGTGCTGGGATTATAGGCACGAGCCCAGAGGTTTTGTTATTCTTTTCCTGCCCCCAACTTTTGATTTTAAACATTTTCTTCTTTTTTCTTTAAGCCTTAGGATGGCTGGGAAGCATTTTCAAATGGTCTAATGAACACCTGTATAACTTTCATCTAGAATCAACAGTTGCTAATACTTTGCCACATTTGCTTTCCATGTGTGTATCTCTATACATTTTCTGGACAAGCCATTTGAGAGTCAGTTGCAGACATAATGACCCTTCACCATTAAAGACTTCAGTGTGCAGCCCCTAAGAACCAAGGCATTCTCCTACATAACCAGAATACTATCATCACCCAATGGAACTTAATATTATCATTGTCTACTATGTAGTCCATATACACATTTTCACAATTGTCCTAATCATATCATGGCTTAAAAAATTGAGACTCCAATTAAACATCACCAAACATCAGACATTACATTTAGTGTTCATGATTTTTTTTTTCTTTTTCTTTTTTTTTTTTTGAGACGGAGTCTCGCTGTGTCTCCCAGGCTGGAGTGCAGTGGCATGATCTCGGCTCACTGCAAGCTCCGCCTCCCGGGTTCACGCCATTCTCCCGCCTCAGCCTCCCAAGTAGCTGAGACTACAGGCGCCCGCCACCACGCCCGGCTAGTTTTTTGTATTTTTAGTAAAGACGGGGTTTCACCATGTTAGCCAGGATAGTCTCGATCTCCTGACCTCGTGATCCGCCCGCCTCGGCCTCCCAAAGTGCTGGGATTACAGGCTTGAGCCACCGCGCCCGGCCTTTTTTTTCTTTTTGTAGAAAGACATTTAATATTTCTGTTTACAAAATTCAGGCACACATTTCACTTTGCCCTGGACCGTGTCCAAGGCTGTGTGCTCATCTCTGCCAGGGTGTCTGTGCCCTTCATGTACTGCTGACAAGGTGGGTGCAGAGCAGAGTCTGGGGTCCAGAGGCTTCAGGCTGGGCCACAGTGGGAGAGGAATGTGAATGTGGCCCAGTCCAGAGGACCCCCCATTTCATCGATTTTGGATCGGGTGACAGAGGAAGCAGATGTTGGGGCTGCGGACCTGCTGGTCTGGGTAGGGGTCTGGAGACCCCGAGGCTGCCTGCTGTGGCCTAGAGGAGATGGTCAGGGCCACTTCCCACAGGGTGGGGTGGTAGCAGCTGGGAAAGTGGAGGCCTGGCCACCAGGAGCTTTAAGATTTGCTCACTGGAGCCTTTGTGCTTGGCCCTCAACAGCATGGCTGGGGCTGTGGTCCCGTGCGAAGTGTGCTGGGGTATATGTGGGTGGTTGGTGGTGGCAGCTTGTGCCAGAGTGACACAGGCCTCCGTGGCCCTGGCTGGGGGCAGTTGAAAAGCTGAAAAGGTACTTGGCTTTGTGAGGGAGGGGCTTTGGAGGCGGGGCTCTGAAGGAGGCTATGTTCTCTGTCCTGGGGCAGATCCCAGCTGGCCTCTGTCCCCGGGCTGCAAGCTGACAGCAGGCAGGGGAAGCAGTGAGGCCCTCTGCCCTGGCCTTGGGGAGAAGGAGTGCATGTGTGAGGTAGGGGTGCAGTGGCCCTGGAGTGGGGCCAGGGCCCATCTCCAGCACCAGGCTGGGACAGGATTTAAAACCAAGGTCCTGTCTCTGAGCCACCCCACGGGGACGCTCGATCTTATTCTGTTAAGGCCACAGGACTCGAGGGCAGGCAGTGGGCCGGGTCCCTGTGGGGTCAGGACGGAGGTGGGTGCTGCCGCGGTGGAACATTAGTGTTTGTGAGAGCACCTTAGGGTTAGCCCCGCCTTGGCCAGCTGGGCAAGGAGTTGGGGAGCAGGGAGGAGGCTGGCGCAATGGAGTAGGGAAGGGAGCTGTCACCGTTGGGGGTCAGCGCCAGTGTAAACAGGCGTCCCCACCCACCCAGATAAGCCCCCCACCCAAGTGTGGCTCCCTGCTCAGGGAATACCTCGAGGACCTGGGACTGGGTGGCACCGGCAGGCTCGGATACCATCCTAGCAGTAGGAGCCCGGTGGAAGGCAGAAGACCCGGCAGGGGGTGCCGCCCAGTGTGGACAGAGGGGCGGGGCACTGGCGAGTCACTGCGGCAGGGGCACGAGCGTGTCCATGTAGCTGAGCAGGAAGAAGCCCGACTGGCCATCCAGCATGCCCTATACCAGTTGTAGTTGATCTGGTTGGTCAAGGTGATGACGTCACCCTCATGGAAGCCCAGCTCTCCATGGTTCTAGGGTTCGAAGTTGTACAGCACCTTGCAGCTCCGCTCATCTAGGGGCAGCATGCTCCTGCTAGGAGTCCAGATGGGCTTGTCGGAAGATCGGAAAGACGAAGCTGCGATCTTGGGGACTGTGGTGCTGGGGAAGCCCCCGTTGGACTGCTCAGGCTCTCCGAGGTCAAAGGGCTCCCGGGACTTGGGCTTATACTGCCGCTTGGAGCCTGAGGAAGCTTCCTGCATTCTGTGCTTGGACTTCTCTGCCAGCTTGTCCGGGATCTGCACGGCCCGCTGGTAGCAGTCCAGCTGCGCCTCCACCAGGGTTGAGAGCTGACTCACCTGCTTGATATTGGTCTCCAGGAGGTTGTGCATGCTGGTTTCTGCCACCTCCTTGGACTCCTCAAACTTCTCCAGCACCTGGCGCAGCTCCTCATTGGGGATCTTGCCCTGCCACTTCTTCTTTTAGTTAAAGTCCAGGCGGCGGCCCTCCAACTGGTGGTGCTGGATCTCCTTCAGGTTGTTCTCGCACAGGTTCTGGAGGGGGTCAATGAAGTTCTGTTTGACCTCTATGTCCAGGGAGTCCTTCACCTCCACCAGGTGCTTCATGGACTCGCCGACATCCAGCAGTGTGTCACCGAAGTTGGACTCACCGCCCAGCTCCTTCAGGTGGCAGATCAGGCACTCGCTCAGGAGCCCCTCCAACTGCAGGTAGCTGGGGTTCTTCACCTGGCCCCGGATCTCGGACACCATGTTGAGCATGTTCAGCTTACCTGCGAGGTTTGGGTTGGGCTGCAGGTACTTGATGGTCCTGGCCAGCACTTCCGTCACTGCCTTGCTGGTGACATCCACCTTCTTCTCCATCTCTTTGAAGTCATCATCCAGCTTGGTCCCCTCAGCCCCTCCCACCTTCTCACTGACCAGCTGGCTTGCCTTGTAGAAATGGTTCTTCAGCCCCACCACCGACATGCCCGTTGCTGAGCACCCCACAGGGACCGTGCCAGTGACAGGCTTCCAGGCGCCGCCAACCCTCTGCCCGCCTCAGCAGCCCCCGTCGGCACCGCCTCCGCCACGTGCTTGCCAGCCCCAGCGCCGCCTAGTGCTCATGATTTTTCAGTCTCCTTCAATATAGAACTGTTCCCAGGATTGTTTTAAAGTATACTGACAAATCTTTGAGACTATAAATGACCTGACGTCTACATTATCCTTACTTGAGAATGGTAATTTTTCAATACGCCATTAAAGATCATTACACATGAGCCAAGACTCAAATGCACTGGCCTACTTACTTTGTATATCAATGTGTAAACTCCTGAAGACTTCCAGTAATGAACTCCCATAAGGCAGTTAGTTCAATGTCTTTATGGCCTCGGTGACAAATGGTTACAGAGAATGAGAGCTTTTTTCCTATCCACTAATGGTCAAGAAAAAAGCAGACAGATCCTCACTGTCTTAGAGAACCAAGTGAGAAAGCTGGTCGATGAAGAGGACTTCATCCAGAGAGGAAGGGATCTAGCTGACAGGGAAGATGCTGCAGGAGGCTGAGGGAAGTGAGGCTAGAGCAATAAAACAGATCTGACAACGTGGTCAAGATAAGAAAGTGACCTGACAAAAATTAACAGAGTGCGAAATGAAGGGCCCTTTCCATGCTAATCTTGCATACTGCCCTCAACCAGCCTTAGCAAAACAGAGTTTCTATTTAGTTTGCCATATTGTGGGGTGGTGGCACTATTTAAGTTGCAGTCAGTTGTGTAACAAACTCACAGTAGGGCCCTGCAGAAATATATACATATACACACACACACACATATATATACACACATATATACGTATATATACATATATATATATATAATTTTTTTTTAAGACAACGTCTTGCTCTGTCACCCAGGCTGGAGTGCAGTGGTGCCATCTTGGCTCACTGCAACCTCTACCTCCTGAGTTCAAGTGACCCTCCCACCTCAGCCTCCCTAGTAGCTGGGACTACAGGCATGTGCCACCACACCTGGCTGATATATATATATACACACACACACACACACACACATATATACATACACACATATACATATATACACACACATATATATACACACACACATATATATATACACACACACACACCGTACACACATATCTGTATATATATATAACTGCAAAGAAGGCCAGGCACGGTGCCTCATGCCTGTAATCCCAGTACTCTGGGAGGGTGAGGCAGGAGGATCACTGAGGCCAGGAGTTTGAAACCAGCCTGGGCAACATAGTGAGACCTCGTTTCTCCAAAAAATAAATATACAATTGCAAAAAAAAAAAAAAAAATACATACCTCATACCATATATTCAAATTAACTAAAAACGGATCATAGACCTAAATTATAGTATTTCTGGGGGAAGACATAGGAGTAAATCTTTTCCACTTTGGATTAGACAGCAGGTTCTTAAAGATTTCTTAGGTAAAAAACAAAAAAGCACAAATCATATAAGAAAAAATTGCTAACTTAAAGCTGATCAAAATTAAAAACTTCTGCTTTTCAGAAAACACTTTTAGTTTAATTATTATTATTAATTTTTTTTTTTTTTTTTTTGAGACAGAGTCTCACTCTGTTGCTCAGGCTGGAGTACAGTGGTGCAATCTTGGCTCATTGCAACCTCCACCTCCCAGGTTCAAGCACTTCTTGTGCCTCAGCCTCCTGAGTAGCTGGGATTACAGGCGTGTGCCACCACACCTGGCTTTAGAGATGGGGGTAGAGATGGGGGTTTTGCCACGTTGGCCAGGATGGTCTCGAACTCCTGACCTCAAGTGATCCACCTGCCTTGTCCTCCCAAAGTGCTGGGATTACAGGTGTGAGTCACTGTGCCCAGCTAGAAAATATTTAGAATGAAAAGACAAACCACAACCTGAGAGAAGATATTTACCAAACACATATCTAAAAGGCCTTGTTTTTTGTTTTATTTACTTGTTTAATTTTTGAGATAGTATCTCATTCTGTGACCCAGGCTGGAGTGCAGTGGTGATCACAGCTCACTGCAGCCTCGACCTCCTGGCTCAAGCAACCCTCCCACCTCAGCTTCCCGAGTAGCTGGGACCACAGGTGAGCACCACCACATCTGACTGATTTTTATATTTTTGGTAGAGACGAGGTTTCACCATATTGCCCAGGTGGTCTCAAACTCCTGACCTCAAGCAGTCCTCCTGCCTCAGCCTCCCAATGTGCAGGGACCACTGTACCTGGTTCCTGAAAGGACCTGTATCTAGACTCTATAAAGCACTCTTAAAATTCAATAATAATGAATCTCTCATGGGGTTACAGGAAAAAAAACCTCAATAAAAAGACTAATATCCAATTAAAATACGGGAACAGATTTGAACAATTTAGTAAAGAAGATATTTGCACATGAATATTCAACATCACTAGCTATTAAAGAAATGCAAATTAAAACCACAATGAGATTCCACTACACATCAAGCAGTAGAAAGGCAAACATTTCTTTAAAAACTGAAATATAAGAATCTGCTGGACCGGGCCAGGCATGGTGGCTTACGCCTGTAATCCCAGCTCTTTGGGACACCAAGGCGGGTGCATCAGGTGAGGCCAGGAGTTTGAGACCAGCCTGGTCAACAAGAAGAAAGCCCATCTCTACTAAAAATACAAAAATTAGCTGGGTGTGGTGGTTCGAGGCTATAATGCCAGTTACTCAGGAGGCTGAGGGAGGAGAATCGTTTGAACCTGGGAGGCAGAGGTTGTGGTGAGCTGAGATCTTGCTGCTGCACTCCAGCAACGAGGCTCTGTCTCAAAAAAAAAAAAAAAAAAAAAAAAAGAATCTGCTGGGCCGAGTGTGGTGGCTCACACCTGCAACCCAAGCACTTTGGGAGGCCGAGGTGGGTGGATCAATTGAGGTCAGGAGTTCGAAACCAGCCTGGCCAACATAGTGAAACCCTGTCTCTACTAAAAATACAAAAATTTGCTGGGCGTGGTGGCATGCACCTGTGATCTAAGCTACTCAGGAGGCTGAGGCAGGAGAATCGCTTGAACCTGGGAGGCGGAGGTTGCAGTGAGCCTAGGTCATGCCGCTGCACTGCAGCCTGGGTGACAGCGAGACTCCATCTCGGAAAAAAAAAAAAAAAAAAAGCGAAGTGAAAGAAGCCAAACACAAGAGGTGACACGCTATATGATTTCATTTATAAGACATTCTGGAAAAGGCAAAAGTATAGGAACAGAAATCAGATTAGTAGCTAACAGGGGCTGATGGTGGGGGGAGGGGATCGACTACAAAGGGATACAAGGGGCCTTTTTGAGGCAACAGAAATGCTTTATATTGGGAATGTGGTGGTGGTTATGTAACTATACATTTGTCAAAACTCATCAAACTGTACCCTTAAAAAGGGTGAATTAAATGAAAATTATATATCAATAAACCTGACTTAAAAAAATAATAAAACAAACCTAAAGAACCAATTAAGTAAAAATAAATCTAAGAAAAAAATAACTTACAGTTTTTCCAGTTCAACAGTCATCGTGAGAATGTTCTTAAGTGTTGCAAGTGGGACTTGAGTTGTTCCCATGTCTCTGAAGAAGAAAGCCGAAATATTCATGATATGAACCCCAATAAAAAATTCTGTACTTAAAAAGATAATTCAAAGACATGTGATTACTTCAATATTGGCTTCTCTATAAAACAAGCCAGCTCAACAGTTTATTTGCCGCAGAATTCCAGAGACCTCTTATTAAAGAAATTTGATTTACATCATCAAATTAATGATATTCAAGAATAGAACTCACACTTTTTTTTTTTTTTTTTTACCATTTATCTTACTTCTCATTTCATATTGCATTCACCCATCTTGATTATTTACCCTTTTCTTCCTTTTTAGAATAATGAACACCTATTCTTCTTTGCTTTCTTGGTTAAGTAATATTCTTCCATGTGTCTACATGTTCCAAATCTATACAGGTTCTTCAACACTGTTCTCTTTCCCTGCTGGCTGTCTTGACCATTACACATCCTTTCTTAATCCTTTTCTTTGCCAATAACTTTTTTCAATAACTCAGTTAAAATTTAAATTATGACTTTTTAGCCTAAATGCAAAATACTTAATCTTTGATGAAAAATTTAAAAAGAGCATAAATCATCTCATAACTCATGAAAGTACTACAGTACTTACAAATATTTTAATGCCGGCAATTTAAAGAGATACGGATCTTCAACAGTTGTCAGAGGATTGCGATTGAGAATTCTGAAAAATGCAATATAATTAAAATTATCTGCATTTTCAAAGTGTGAAATTGCATAAAAAGTTTATATTCATTTTTTGGTATGGAACTTGTAGGTAAAAAAAAAAAATCATTTTCTGTTTTTACCTAATAAATCACCATTAGACTTCATAAAGCACTATTCCTTTGGGAACTACCTAGATCTCTAGAAGATAAAGTAGAGGAGAGAAACAGGGGAAGAAATAGAAAAAATTAAAAAAAGTGGACAGCAAAGAAAAAATATGCCACAGAATTTTTCAGGTCAAAAACCCTGGAAGTGACTATGTTGGTAGGAAGCCCCGACTCTGTAGGAAACACTATTTCTAGTGTCCGCCATAATTCAGGTTGCTTGTCCATAATTCAAGTTGCTCATTTTTGTTGTTGTTGCTGTTTTGTTTTGTTTTGTTTTTTTGAGATGGAGTCTTGCTCTGTCACCCAGGCTAGACAGCAATGGCTCTATCTTGGCTCATTGCAACCTCCACGTCCTGGGTTCAAGCGATTCTCCTGTCTCAGCCTCCTGAGTAGCTGGGATTACAGGTGCCCGCCACCACTCCCAGCTAATTTTTGTATTTTTAGTAGAGACTGGGTTTCATCATGTTGGCCAGGCTGGTCTTGAACTCCTGACCTCAGGTGATCCACTCCCTTCAGCCTAGCAAAGTGTTAGGATTACAGGTGTGAACCACTGTGCCTGACTGCTTGCCTTTTATCTTTGCAAAGTTTTTCAAATTCATGGTTTAATCTGCACAGTTAAGGAAAAAAATAGGACCAATTCTTTTGCTTTATAGCCAAAGAAAAAGGGATAAATCTAAGAGAAGGAACGGGTCAAAACCATACTCCCATCATATACTCCCACTTGTCTTCTTGTATGACATCACAGCCTTTGTTACATTGCATGTAATCACCTGTCTACTTGTCAGTCTCCTGGACTATCAGCTCCTTGAGGGCAGAGACCACATCTTATTCTCATTGTCATCCCTGTGCCTGGCATGATGTCTGAAATTTACTAGGCATTTAATAAATGTTTATTGGGCCAGGCGTGGTGGCTTATGCCTGTAATCCCAGCACTTTGGGAGGCTGAGGTGGGCAGATCACCTGAGGTCGGGAGTTTGAGACCAGCCTGACTCACATGGAGAAATCCCACCTCTACTAAAAATATAAAATTAGCTGGGTTTGGTGGTGCATGCCTGTAATCCTAGCTACTTGGGAAGGCTGAGGCAGGAGAATCGCTTGAACCTGGGAGGTGGAGGTTGTCGTGATCCAAGATCGCACCACTGCACTCCAGCCTGGGCAACAAGAGCAAAACTGTCTCAAAAAAAAAAAAAAAAAAAGTTTATTGAATAAACAAATGACATTTTGTTTATATGTCAATAAAATGAATACATTCATTTCGATGGGATTTTTTATTCCAAAATGCTGCAATCTATTTTCTTTTTAATTCTTTTAAGTGAACAAGAAAAAGAAAAGAAACAGGAAGAAATAAAAGAAAATCAGCCTTTACATTAACCCAAGAATCATCACTATTGCAGAAATTATAAAAATAATAATTATTACAGTGAGTATCTGTTGGGCTGCTAGGTGTTTGTGATCGGTATTTCACATTTAATCCTCACAACAACCTTATGTGCTAGATATTATTGCCCTATTTTATAAATGAGGAAACTGAGGTTACACAACTTGTCCTAGGTCACCAAGCTATTGAGAAGCTAAACTGCCAGGTGCGGTGGCTCACGCCTGTAATCCTAGCACTGTAGGAGGCTGAGGCAGGCAGATCACCTGAGGTCGGGAGTTCAAGACCAGCCTGACCAACATAGAGAAACCCTATCTCTACTAAAAATACAAAATTAGCCGGGTGTGGTGGCACATGCCTGTAATCCCAGCTACTAGGAGGCTGAGGCAGGGGAATCGCTTGAACCTGGGAGGAAGAGGTTGCGGTGAGCCAAGATCGTGCCATTGCACTCCAGCCTGGGCAATAAGAACAAAACTCCATCCCCCCCCCCAAAAAAAAAGAAAAGAAAGAAAGAAAAAAGAAGCAAAGCTGTAATCTGAACTCGTGCTTAATCTGTAGGAAGAAAAAGGGTTTACTTTAACTTTACGGGTTTTTACATTTTTCTTTTCTTTCTTTCTCTTTCTTTCTTCATTTCCCTCCCTCCCTTCCTTCTTTTGAGTCAACATTTCCATTTATTGGCCAGGCATGGTGGCTCATGCCTGTAATCCCAGCACTTTGGGAGGCCAAGGCGGGCGGATCATCTGAGGTCAGGAGTTCCAGACCAGCCTGACCAACTTGGTAAAACCCCATCTCTGTCAGAGTCTCGCTCTATCACCAGGCTTGAGTGCAATGGCATGACCTCAGCTCACTGCAACCTCCGCCTCCCGGGTTCAAGCGATTCTCCTGCCTCAGCCCCCTGAGCAGCTGGGATTACAGGCACCTGCCACCATGCCCGGCTAATTTTTGTATTTTTAGTACAGACGGGGTTTCACCACGTTGGTCAGGCTGGTCTCGAACTCCTGACCTCAGGTGATCCACCAACCTTGGTCTCCCAAAGTGCTGGGATTACAGGCATGAGCCACCACCACGCCCAGCCTTCATTTATTTTTTATAACTTTTATTTTAGGTTTAGGGGTACATGTGCAGGTTTCTAATACGGGTAAATTGCATGTCATAGGGGTCTGGTGTACAGATTATTTTGTCACCCAGGTAATAAGCATAGTACACAATAGGTAGCTTTTTGATTCTCACCCTCCTCCCACCTGCCACGGGAACAACAGCTCCCCAGTACCTGTTGTTCCTTTCTTTGTTCATATGTACTCAATGTATAGCTCCCACTTGTAAGTGAGAACATGTGGCTCCCAAAGTGCTGGGATTACAGGCCTGAGCCACCTTACCCAGCAACAAGGCTAATTTGAGGGTCACTTGTTTGATGCCTTTTCTTGCCCATGCCAAAGGTCAGAACTAGCACAAGCAGAGCAAGTCATATATAAGCTATGTACGTCTCTTGGCCTCTTTGTACCTTAGTTTCCCCATTTGAGAAAAATGAATGGATCTTAAGACATCCTTTTCAGAGTTCATAATGGAATTGTACCCAGCTAACCAATAATTGTATGTATTTTTATACATAAATAGTTGTTTACATGTATTCATCTTCTATTTCACTTACAACTTGTGTAAAAACTGCATTCCGTGCCAGGCCTGAAATGTTCCAAAGCTTAGTTCTGTGAGTAAATTGCAACCAAGATTTCTACAAAAAAAGACACAAGCCAAAAGAAAAAAAAAATTTCAGAACATTTATTATTTGCTGTGATTCTAATTTATATAGGATGGAACATAACCCTAATCCTTTCTCTATGCACTAAGGAAATCTCACTGTGGAAGACACTGGCTTATGATTTATACTTTAGCATTGCACATGTGGTGTATTAGCTACAAAACAGTGAATCCTCAGTAAATACCTGTGATAAGTGATCTTTATTTCTCTAGAACAGGATTTCATAACTTCAGTACCATTGACATTTTGGACTCTATAACTGTTTGCTGTGGGCATTTGTCTTGTACCTTGGAGGATGTTTAGCAGCATCCCTGGCCTCTGCCCACTAGATGCCAGGAGCACACCCACAGTTTTGTCAACCAAAACTGTATCCAGACATTACCAAATGTCACCTGAGTACAAAATCACACCAGTTGAGAACCACTGCTTTCTCATGATTCACTATGATCTTTGTAATTCTCACACTAATCTTTGCTGAGACAAAAAGGATTTGCTATATAATTTTAGTAGCTTCCTACTGGTAAAATTTTAATCGTATTTCAAAGAGGTTTATAATTAAGTTTTATAAAAATTCCAAATGTAATCAAGTTATATTTGTAACTTACATATATTGCAAAAATGGTAGTGGTTCAAATGTATGTCTTTCAATAGACTGTATTTTATTGCAGGATAAATCTCTAGGAAAAAGTAAAAGAAAAATATTGCCTTGATTAGTTATTAGAGGTTGATTAGTATGAATAATAGCAAGAGTTTAGATAATATTGAATACACATTTTTCATCTCAACTCTAAATGCCTCGACTTGTGTTTGAACTTTCCAGAGCCCCTAACCCTGCCCATACCTCTCCTAGAGTCTCACCTTCATGGTTTTCATAAATAGAATATACATCTTAATAGACTTTGGAATGAATTTTTCCTGAGAGCAGCAGACTTGATTAGATGCCCTTTTGTAGTCTCATCAAATCCTAGATTATGAGCTCAAAGTTTTTACATATAGTTTCTAATACTAAAAAAAATAGCCTCACATTTATACACCTTCCTAGTTTAGGTCTGTTTTCCTAAGCCAGTTCAATATCAGAAGAAATAAAAGACATCCTTTCACATCATTTGAAAGGAAGTTACCCCTTTAACTAACACATAACTTTGAACTAATTCAAATCATATTCATAGAATCAATTTCTATCATATTAATAGAAACTCATTTTTGGTTTTATATTGCTTTAATATTTCATGAAAGCAATTTCTTCAGTTATACAGTGATGGGGCTTGTCCCTCCCTCTTTACCTGGATGGTGTAACGCTGTCTGGTTGATGTCTCCATCTCTAGTCTCTCCCTTCCTAAACTATCCTGCACACAGTCATCAGATAAACTCTCCAGAAGTGGTTTGCAAAGACCAGCATCTCCTGGGAAATTATTGAAGATGCAAATTCTTGGTCCCACTCTAGACCAACTGAATCAGTAACCACGAGGGCGGAGTCCGGAACTGAGTTCTAACGCGCCCTCTCAGTGATTGTGATGCAGATCTATCTACAGCACTGCTGTGGTAACACAGTTCCCCATGATGGCTCCTCAGCTGGGCATTCAAAGCCCTAGAAGATCTGGTTCCAATTTCCTACTCTCCCTCCTTGTACTCTACAGGTACTCATGGCATTCCTCGAACATTTTCCTGTGATTTGCCCTTCTCCCATTTTCCTTTTGCAAGTTTAGAATATTTTCCCTAAGATGTCTGTCCGATGTTACACGATGGCCCTTCAAAGTCCTATTCAAATGGCATTGTTCTAGTAACATCTTCCTGGGTCCAGATTGAAGGCATTTTCCCCTTTTCTATGCTCCAGAAACAATGTATCCCTCCTCATGCCCACATCCATTTCTTCTTTTTAATGTAGTTATTTTTTATCCCATTTCTTCTGAGCATAAACTCCTTGCAAGCATGGACTAGGTTTTGCTCATCTGCATCACCCACCATGTTTAAAACTGACACATGGAAATAAAGCAAATTCAAGTATTTGTTAAATAAATGAATAACTGGGGGAGTAGAAGGAAAATGACTATTTTAAAGGAAATGTAGTTTTATTACTTCATGGCCACTGTAGCACTTTGGCATCCACTTGAGGGTCTTTATATCCACTTGCCTTAATTCCTCTACATTTGAAAGAATCTGTCTGCAAAACAGCATCACTAATGAGCTTAATAAGGATTAACGACATACACACCTCTATGGACAAAGGATAAGAATCAAGCTTCCATAGCAATGAACATAGTATTTTCTTGTCTCTAACCAGACAGAAATACTATGCAGGTATCCCTTTCTTGGTAACAGGGCTGGGGAGACAGTTATTTTGTAGTTGGTGAAGAGTTAGGGGCATTTCTGGTATGCTTCTTAGTGTAAACATTTCTAGCTCTACCACTTAACCATCATTTTAAACATCTGTTTTCATATAACAATTCCTGAAATGAAACCCTTAATACCAGTCTATTCTATTGGTAGCTTAATATTCTTGTTCTATTATTTATACAATTCAGCTGATTTTTAATATTTACTGTTAATTCATATTAAATTACCCAAAATTTCTGGATTAATGATGTTCAAATGAATGTAGGTGGTCTATATTTTCTTCTCCTTTAGGCAACAATCTGAAGTTAACTTTAATTCCTTTCATCCTACTAAACCAACTTTTTCAAATCTTTTTTTGTGAAAGTCAGACAGTAAATATTTTAGGCTTTGTGGGCCACATATGATCTCTCTCACATATTTCTCTTTCTTTTCTTTTACTTTCATAGTCCTTTAAAAATGCAGAAAGCATTCTTAACTTAATGGGCTATTTAAAAATAGACCATAGATTAGATTTGATCTATTGGTTGTAGACTGAATAGAAGAAGATGGTGTGTGAACCCTTATAAAACAAGGTTCATATGAGTGTCAGTCACTGCTCAGATCTTCTTACCATGTGAAACTTTTTTCTGTCTGCATTTTGTCTATATAATTTAAAAACTGAAAATGCACAGGACATAGCTAATGCTAGAGATGGGCTGAGACCCTATACAAACCTACAGAATTGCAGAATTTTATTGCTGGAAGAAATCTTAGAGATTATCTAATTTGAACCCCTTATTCATTTTACAGATAATACGACTAAAAACTCATAAATGTGATTAACTAACTTACAAATACTGGAGGGATAGCAGGCCTTCAAATGAATCTTTATGTAATTCAGTCAAATAATTTTCATTCAGAATTCTGGAAAATGAAAAAGTTATTTCTAGATTAAAATGCAAAGTACAACTATTTGCCACACAGGACTATGTCCTGCATGTGGGGGAAAGCTGGGTCATGGTCATTTCAAGACGGTGGTATCTGCTCTGCTTTCATTAAAACCTTTCCTTACATTTTCCTTGTTGTGTCCATCTCTGTCCACCACTACACACACACACACACGCACACACACAGGCACACACAGGAAAGCGCACACACACACAAGCACACCCCTACCCACTCTTCCCACCAAACTGCCTCCTCTCTAGATCCCAAAGTCCCTGTTAGAATCCACCTCTGGGTGGCACCAAGATCAGCAGAACTTCCATTTTCTCCTCTTTTCCCAAACCTAATGAAAGCCCCACATGGAACCATGTCAGGGCTGCAAGTGAAGCCATTCAACCTTTTACCCCCATCAAAAAAAATGTGAGAACTACAATGTGCATACAGTGTACAGGACATCAATGTTCTTTGTATTTTATTTAATTTAATTTCTGAGACAGGGTCTCACTCTGTACCCAGACTGGTGTCAAACTCCTGGCTCAAGTGATCCTCCTGTCTCTGCCTCCCAAAGTGTTGCGATTATAGACATGACCCACCTCACCTGGCCAAATATTCAGTTTAATAATTAAAAAGGAGATACCCATATTGTTACAAAAGAACATTGCTAGCATCCCAGAAGCCCCAGTGTGCCCCTTTCCAATCAAATCCCTCTTTCTAACCCAAATTAGGTAACAACTATCCTGACTTTTGTAATAATTGTCTTGCTTTTAAAATGTAGCTCTGGCCTGGCATGGTGGCTCATACCTGTAATCCCAGCACTTTGGGGAGCCAAGGCAGGTGAATCACCTAAGGTCATGAGTTCAAGACCAGCCTGGTCAACATGGTGAAACGCTGTCTCTACTAAAAATATAAAAATTAGCTGGGCATGGTGGCAGGCACCTGTAATTCCAGCTACCCGGGAGGCTGAGGCAGGAGAATCGTTTGAACCCAGGAGGTGGAGGTGGTGGAGGTTGCAGTGAGCCAAGATCGTACCATTGCACTCCAGCCTGGGCGACAAGAACAAAATTAGGTCTCAAAAAATAAATAAAGCAATTCTCCTGCCTCAGCTTCCCAAGTAGCTGGGATTACAGGCACCCACCACCACACCTGCCTAATTTTTGCATTTTTAGTAGAGACGGGGTTTCACCATATTGGCCAGGCTGGTCTCAAACTCCTGACCTCAGGTGATCCACCTGCCTAGACCTCCCAAGGTGCTGGGATTACAGGCGTGAGCCACCGCACCTAGCAAGTGTTTTATTTTTAATTTAGAACTCATGTATGGCTTGTCTATATAAGTTGAACTGGTAATGTGACACACAAACTGTTGTGAAAAATGCCAGTTACTTCGAATGTAAGCATTTTTTCCAAAATCATTTGTGTCTAAATCAATTCCTTCTACAAATCAGTAAGAAAAGGATAAAACAATTCAACAGGAAAAAGAACAAAGGATAGAATACTCAGAGAAGAAACACAAATGTTCCATAAACATATAATGATATTTAATTAAATTCATGAGTAATCAGAAAAATTCAAATTTAGGTGGAATCCCTTTTATTCATCCATAACATCAACAAAAAGTTGGAGAATACCCAGCGGTGAAAAGGTGTGGGGAAATGAATGATGTCATCTCCCCACACCTTTTCACCGCTGGGTATTTTCCAACTTAGAGTAAGTTGGCACAACATTTTTGAGGGCAATTAAAATTTTATATCTACATAGTCTTCACTTCAACAATTCCATTTCTAGATATCTATTCTACAGGAATACTTGCCCATGTTCACAAAGAAGCATGTACAGGGATTTCACTGCAGCAATGCATGTAACAAGAAAACTAAGCATAATCTAAACATTCATCAATGGGGGAATTATTAAATAAACTATGATGCATCCAGACTATGGATGATTCAGGAGTTTAAATGAATGGGGTCACCATCTGAGTACTGGGAAGGAAAGAAATCTAAGGCATATCATGAAGTGAAAGAATCAAATTGCAAGATGTTACCATTTATGTAAAGAAAAAAGATTTTTTGGCCGGGCGCGGTGGCTCAAGCCTGTAATCCCAGCACTTTGGGAGGCCGAGGCGGGTGGATCATGAGGTCAGGAGATCGAGACTATCCTGGCTAACACGGTGAAACCCCGTCTCTACTAAAAATACAAAAAACTAGCCGGGCGTGGTGGCGGGCGCCTGTAGTCTCAGCTACTCGGGAGGCTGAGGCGGGAGAATGGCATGAACCCGGGAGGCGGAGCTTGCAGTGAGCCGAGATCATGCCACTGCACTCCAGCCTGGGAGACACAGCGAGACTCCATCTCAAAAAAAAAAAAAAAAGAAAAAAGATTTTTGAAATCACACAGCAAATCTATTTTGCTTTATGTAAATATGTATGTAGGCAAATGGGAAAAAGTCTGGAAGGATGTACACTAAATGCAGAGTAGCATTACCTCAGGGATGAGGGAGTAGGGCACAAGGAGGGTTTTTGATATACCTGTTATTGCATTTTTACACATTAAAAATAGAATCGGACTGGGGGTAGTGGCTCATGCCTGTAATATGAGGATGTTAGGAGGCCAAGGTGAGAGGAGAACCTGAGCTCAGGAGTTCAAGACCAGCTTAAGCAGCATGGGAAGACCCTGTCTCTACAAAAAATACAAAATTGGGTGGGCGTGGTGGCATGCACCTGTGGTCCCAGCTACTTGGGAGGCTGAGGTGGGAGGATCGCTTGAGGCTGGGAGGTGAAGGCTGCAATGAGATGTAATTGTGCCACTGCACTCCAGCCTGGGGGACAAAGTAATATCCTGACTCTGAAAAAAAAAGAGGAAAAAAGAGAATATAACCATGTATTATTTGTATGATAAATAAATTTAAGTTGCCTCTTAAAGAGAGCCTACCAAATTTAATTTTAAAAAAACCATAGGATTGCAATCAACAGAGGCTGATTTGGGGAATGGAGGGGAAATATCTTTTTTCAGAGGTATTGACCTCAAAATTCTGGACCGAGAAGGATCTTACAATGCAGTTAGTTTTCTGTCATATTCAGAGAGAATATATACTCACAGTTTCTCGGTCCAACTGTATGCTTTCCATACATTTCCATCAATGTGAGAAATATAGTTTCCTTGGAAATTTCTGTGAAGAAACACAGTTTATATCCTTGAATAGGTAGGAAAAGAATGAACAGGATAAGTAAAAGAATCGTGGCAACCTTGTCGGAGATATTCAGTTACAGAAAATAACACCTGCTTTCTCATTTCCAGAGCTATCAGCTTCCCAGTTTGCACAATTCATCAAGAAACAATGCGGGGCCACTGGCACAAATGATGAGGCATCTCCTGGAAGCTTAACTTCCTATCCGTCCCATCTCTTGGACAAACAGTGCCAGTTAATTACTTTGAATGTAAGTATTTTATCAAAAAGCACTTATGTGTCTAAACAAACTCCTACAAATCAATATAAAAATGGTAAATAATTCAACAGAAAAAATGGGCAAAAGCTTATCACTATCAATAAATAAGTAGAAAGAAACCCTATGCCAGGTAGCACCAAAGCTTTGCCCTCTGCTGAAACATCCTAGGCTTTTTCTTTCCACTCTTATTACAACCGACCTCATTTGGCCCCTTCACACTTGACTCCTACGTTTTGCGAGACCTTTCTATGTTGTCTCCCTGAAATAAGCTATTCCTTTTGGGCGCTCTACATATGGATTCTAAAATAATCCTTTGCATGTCTACACTTGAACATAAAGCAAAAAACAAAATAAAATAATTCTCCTGTTTTAGTAATTTAACCTCTCTTGCTTGGAAACTTTCAATGGCTTTCCATACCTCACTGTGTAACTTTCAAACTCCTATAGCTGATAGTCAAGGTTTTACATAATCATATCTGCATTGCTCCCTCACCTAATTCTTTGCAGCCAGATTGGTCTACTAAATTCCAACCATACCTGTAGCCATGCCTTTGCCTAGACTGTACTCCCATTTTTTTTCTATTTAACAAATTACAGCTAGTCTTTAAGACCCAAGTAAAGTTTTAGCTTATCCATATAGCTTTCCTTGATCTCCGCACCTCAAGGATCACAGATTCTGGTAAATTCTAGTACCGATAGTATGCATTTTCTTTTAGTGATTAATTATATATACCTCCCTTTTTATGCCTATTCTATTTCTTCCCTCCTATCATTTTCATGTTCTGGAGACAGTAGCATACTTGGCCCTGGGTTTGACACAAAACGAGTGCTACATATAGAAAGCCAGGGACAACGATGAGTTGTGGACATAACTAAAGGACTGAGTAATCATGTGAACAGCCAACACTCCTACATATGCTAGGCACTGATGAAGTGTTTCATATATTCACTCACCTACATTTCACAACAATCCTATGAAATGGGAACTAGCATAACCCCCAGTTGAAAGGTGAGGAAACTGAGTCACAGAGCAGAATAACTTGCTCTGGGTCACCAACCTAATAAACAGACCTGGGTTCAACCCCAGGTAGCCTGGCTCCGGAATCAACTCTTAACCACTTAGAGCCTCATCACTGAAATCGGGAGAGGGACAGGCTGCTGTAAAGAGGGTGAAGCAAAATGGGAGGAGAGTGGCGGTTAAGCAATGATGTAATGGGGCTAAATAAAAATGGATGAGAAAACAAGTAAGAGTAAAAGCTGGAGTAAAAGTAGAAGACTGGAGAATGGGTCTAACATTAAAGGAGAATGAGAAGGGAGAGTTGACAAGCAAAGGTGAAAGCAGAAAGTCAGTTGTCAGTATGGCTTGGGGAGATAAAGAAAGCCAGGAAGGCCTCCAGGAAAACGCTGCCATGTCAGGCAGGACACAGAGGACAATTGGGGAAAGGTGATTCTTACAAGATGGTGAAGGTGCCATTGTAGGTGTTGGGCTCTGGCACAGGCACTTGGCGGAGCCTCTGCTTTGGGCTGAGATTAACACATGACAGTGTCTCATCTCCACAGGTACAGAGCTCACATATGTTGGTGCTTGTGGAGGCCTTCTGTTGCTCTGATGCAGTTAAAGCCTTATTTTGGGCGTGACTTTCAGACTGTACCAGTGAATCCCGAGTGGGTTCTAGTTCAGTATGTGGACCTGTGACTTCAGTCAGGCTTTGATGCAGAGTCTGAACCTGGTCTGAATGAGAAGCTGTAGTCGTCTCCAGGGCTGTAGAATGTCCAGTCTCTGTAATGGGCTCTGGAGTTACAGCAAGCCCCGGGTCTGGAGGCTGAGTTGAGGTCTCCTCTGTGGTTGGAGATGGTTTAACCTCTGTAGTAGGTTCTGTAGTTATGGTAAGCTCCAGGGCCAGAGGTTGAACTGTGGCTTGAATCAGGTGTGAATGCTGAGCCTGACCCTTGTCTGAAGGTGGAAGTGTCACCTCAGGGTGTTCTGGAGGAGGAGCTGTAGTCATCAGGGCTGTAGAAGGTTCAACCTCCGCAGTGGGTTCTGGAGTGCTGGTAAGTCCCAGGTCCAAAGGTTGAACTGTAACGCTGGGTGACATTGGATGCTGAGCTTCATCCTGACCTGGTGTTGGAATTGTTACCTCTTGATGTACTAGAAGTTGGGGTACAACTTTCTTAGGAGGCTGAGTTGGGGTCTCCTGCATGGTTGGAGAAAGTTCAACCTCTGTTGTGGATTCTGGAGTGATGGTAAGCCCTAGGTCCAAAGGTTGAATCGTGGCTTGTGTCAGGTGTAAATCCTGAGTCTGAACCTGGTCTGAAGGTGGAAGTGTCACCTCAGGGTGTTCTGGAGGAGGAGCTGTAGTCGTCAGGACAGTAGAAAGTTCAACCTCTGTTGTGGATTCTGGAGTGATGATAAACCCCAGATCCAAAGGTTGAACTGTGGCTTGAGTCAGGTGTAAATACTGAGTCTGAACCTGGTCTGGATGTGGAAGTGTCACCTTAGGATGTTTTGGAGGAGCTATAGTCTTCTTCAGGGGTGTAGAATGTTCAGCCTCCGTAGTGGGTTCTGGAGCGATGGTAAGTCCCAGGTCCAAAGGTTGAACTGTAACGCTGGGTGACATTGGATGCTGAGCTTCATCCTGACCTGGTGTTGGAATTGTTATCTCTTGATGTACTGGAAGTTGGGATACAACTTTCTTAGGAGGCTGAGTTGGGGTCTCCTGCATGGTTGGAGAAAGTTCAACCTCTGTCACGGATTCTGGAGTGATGGTAAGTCCCAGGTCCAAAGGTTGAACTGTGGCTTGAGTCAGGTTTGAATGCTCTGGAGGTTGAGCTACAACTACATTAGGGAGCTCTGGAGTCTGAGCTGGGGCCTCCTGCTGGGTTAGAGAAGACTCACCCTCCTCAGCGGTCTGTGGATGCTCAGCTGCAGCCTCCTGCTGGGTTGGAGAAGGGTTCTCACTATTAACAGGTTCCGGAGATTGAACTGAAGTCTGTTGAATTGCTGAAGGTCCAGCCTCTTCCAATGACTCTGGAGGCAGAGGTGGGCCCCCATGCTGGATGGTGGGAGGTTCTACATCATTACCTGGCCCTGAGAGCTGAGCTGTAGCCTCCTGGGGGACTGGAGAAGTTCCCACCTCTGCACTAGGCTCTGTTGCTATGGTGAGCTGCACATCTGGAGGCTTAACAGAGACACTGGGCAAATCTGAATGCTGAGTCTGATGGTGACCAGGACGTGAAACTGTGACTTCATGATGTTCTGGAGGCTGAGCTGGGGTCTCCTGCTGGGCTGGAGAAGATTCAACCTCCCCAGAAGACTCAGAAGGCTGAGCTGGCTGCTCCTGCTCACTGGGGGAAAGTTCAGCCTCTATAGGAGGACCTGGAAGCTCAGTTGGGGCCTCTTCCTGGATTGCTGAAGGTTCTGTCTCTTCTGGAGGCTGAGCTGGGGTCTCCTGCTGGGTCTGAGAAGATTCAACCTCCCCAGAAGACTCAGAAGGCTGAGCTGGCTGCTCCTGCTCACTGGGGGAAAGTTCATTCTCCATAGGAGGACCTGGAGGCTCAGTTGAGGCCTCCTGTTGGGTTGCAGAAGGTTCCGCCTCCTCTGGAAACTGAATCGGGGCCTCCTGCTGGGCTTGGAAAGATTCTGTCTCATTGGTAGGCTCTGAAGTTATGGTAACCTCCACGTCTGCAGGTTTAACTGTAATGTTGGGCAAGTTATAATGAGCTTGATCCTCACCTGGAGGATGAACTGTCACCTCATGATTTGGTTCAGTTTGAGCTAGACTTTCCATAGAGGACTCTGGAAGCAGAGCTGGGGCCTCCTGCTGGGTTGAAGAAGGTTCTACCTCCTCAGGGAGCTGTGGAAGCTGCCCTGGGGCTTCTTCCTGGAGTGAAGAGGACTGGATGTCTTCCAGGGTCTCTGGATTTTGAGTTTTGGGCTCTTGCTGGAATTCCTCAGGGATCCCTGAAGGCTTATCTGAGTTCACCCGGAGTTCTGGAGGCAGGCTGCTGGGATACAGTATATCCATATTTGAATATTCATCTTGCAGAATTCGGGGAGTAAGCGTATAGGGAGTCTCCTGTGGGAGATCAGACAAGCCGGAAGACCAACGTTCAGTAGGTCCCAGGGTGTTAGAGGTCAGCTGGAGCTGGTGTTTGACCCACTCCAGAGGCTGAGCCTCCTGGACTAGTAGCCACAGGAGTTGCCACGTGAGGAGGAGCCGTGGGCCCCAGAGAGGTAGCAGGGACATGACAGGCGCTGGCGCCACGCACTGAGCGGGAGTCATTCTGGCAGCCCTGAGACCATCACGCCTCTGCTAAGTGTGCGCCCCGCCCCGTCTTTATGACACCTTTATTTATGTCACCTTTTTTAGGCTCCAGTCTAGATCTGCTCCATGTCACCAGGGCAAACTTAGGTCACAATCCCTCCTAAGCCCCGCCTCCCACCCCGCCCGGCCGGAACACCCCTCCCCTCCCCTTAGGGAGGAAGGATTTGGGCCGCAGACCCGGGTGGTCCCAGGACTCCAGCAGCCCGTTGTGGTGGGGTGGGGGCGCGGCAGAACTTCCCAAATAAGTCAGGGGAGCTCACTTCAGGATCTTCAGAAGTGCTAGTCGGGCTCTGGCAGCCTGAACTCTTCCTCCTCCAAGGTGAAATCCGAGCATACTCTTGCTTTCAGGGAGAGCAACTGAGCTGCAAAATGGGCGCCAGTTCGGGTGGCAGGCACAACGCACATTACAGTCATTTATTCCAAAATGTTGCCATTTTCGCTAAACTTTCGGTATCTTTTGTTGCATGTTTTGCATGTTTGATAATGAATTCACCATCCTATTAGGTAGGGGCTACCAGGGAATAAGCGAGGACTCCACATTTTCTGTAGGAGGGGTGTTGGGGGTGGGCAATTCAGTCTGGGAGAGAAGGCTTTAATCGGAGTCAAGAGCCCTTTGCACTAGCCTAGGAGGAGGCTGAACTGTCATCCTGCCTTGACTCAACACAGCTATTACCCTAGAAGTTACAGCGCCACCCTTCAGAGATCTACCCTGTGTGCACACATGGAGAGGAGGCTTAGGCTGTTGAAGTCAACATGTTAATTTCTTGAAATTGGGCTATAACTAGGACCCAGCTGACTTCCCCCACAGCCATTCTTACCTATTTTATTACTGTCTGGCACAATTATCAGCATGTAAACTCCAAGAAGGTGCTTCATCTTATTCCAGTGCCTAGCAGAGGCACAGGGTGCATAGTAATGGTTTTAAAATTGAAGGGGGGCCAGGTGCGGTGGCTCACACCCGTAATCCTAGAACTTTGGGAGGCCGAGGTGAGTGGATCACTGAGGTCAGAAGTTCGAGACCAGCCTGACCAACATGGTGAAACTCTGTCTCTACTAAAAATACAAAATTAGTCAGGCATGGTGGTGCATGCCTGTAATCCCAACTACTCAGGAGGCTGAAGCAGGAGAATCGCTTGAACCTGGGAGGCGGAAGTTGGAGTGAGCTGAGATCACAACACTGCACTCCAGCCTGGGCAACAAGAGCAAAACTCCATCTCAAAAAAATAAAATAAAAAATAAAATTGAAGGGATTCCAAGATTCACCTCACTTAGGGATGGATCTATTGTTATAATTAGATTTGTGAAATCAGTGCTGACTTCCTCTCACATTTCATAGGAACCTAGACTTCTTAAAGCTTGAAGTTTACTGGGTGGGTTTTATTTAAATTGAATTAAAATAATTATTTTACAGGGAAAAACTTCAAAACACATTGCAACTTTGGGGTGAAAGTTAAATATAACACTGTAGCCCCAAATTAAGTTCCCATTGAAATGAAACTTTTGCTCCTTTTTAAAAAAAAAATCCATAAATAGTAAATAATGACTGTTTTCTTTTGAGATTAATTTAGAAACTTATTCCCTATTTAAGAGCTTTCATATGCAGTCATGCATTGCCTGCCATGTGAGGAGCTTGAGAAATGTGTCACTGGGTGATTTCACCATTGTGCTAACATCATAGTGTATACTTACACAAACCTAGGTGGTGTAGCCTAGAGTACACCTAGGCTATATGGTAGGGCCTAGGACTCCTAGGCTACAAACCTGTACCCTATGTTACTGTACTGAATAATAAAGGCAATTGTAACATAATGACAGGTATTTGTGTATGTAAACCTGGAAAAGTTACAGTTAAAATACTGTATAAAAGATAAAAACAGGGCCTGGGTGCAGTGGCTCACACCTGTAATCCCAGCACTTTGAGATGCCGAGGTGGGTGGATCATCTGAGGTCAGGAGTTTGAGACCAGCCTGGCCAACATGGCGAAAACCAGTCTGTACTAAAAATACAAAAATTAGCTGAGTGTGGTGGCGCGTGCCTATAATCCCAGCTACTCAGTAGGCTGGGGTAGGAGAATCACTTCAACCTGAGAGGTGGAGGCTACAGTGAGCTGAGATCGCGCCGTTGCACCTCAGCCTGGGCAACAGAGTGAGACTCCATCTCAAAAAAACAAAAAAACAAAACACAAAAATGGTATACCTGTATAGGGATAGCTCCATCATAATCTTATGGCACCGCCATCATATATGTGGTCTATTGTTTTTTTTTTGTTTTTGTTTTTGTTTTTTGAGACAGAGTCTCGCTTAGTCGCCCAGGCTGGAGTGCAATGGCGCGATCTCGGCTCACTGCAAGCTCCGCCTCCCGGGTTCACGCCATTCTCCTGCCTCAGCCTCCCGAGTAGCTGGGACTACAGGCGCCCGCCGCCTCGCCCGGCTAATTTTTTGCATTTTTAGTAGAGACGGGGTTTCACCGTGTTAGCCAGGATGGTCTCGATCTCCTGACCTCGTGATCCACCCTCCTCGGCCTCCCAAAGTGCTGGGATTACAGGCGTGAGCCACCGCACCCGGCATGTGGTCTATTGTTGACCGAAACATCGTTTTGCAGCACATGATTGTAAATGATTGACAGAAAGATCTTCAGCAAAATATTCCACCCAAGATATATGGGAGATACTGAGATCCAAGTAATAAGCCATATTTGAAAGGCATTATAGTTTTCGAAAGCTGTAGCACAATCATTCTTAAGGCCAGTTAGTTTCTCCCCACATCTCTGGGATCCTGTTTGAAGGGAGTTCTAAAAAGGCCTGTGTTCAAGCAGCCCAGCATCCCTTACTCCTGGGGCTGGGGGAGACTAACCCCTCTACTGTGTCCATAACTGTAGTAATACAGTCCTCTTTCCCTTCTTAATCTAAGAATGACAGGAATTATCAGTAATGCTGTAGTGTAGATCAGGGATCCCCAACCCCCAGGCCATGGATGGATGGGGTATTGGTCCAGGGTCTGTTAGGAACCAGGCTGCACAGCAGGAGTGAGTAGCAGGTGAGTGAGCATTACCGCCTGGGCTCCGCCTCCTGTCAGATCAGTGGCGACAACAGATTCTCATAGGAGCACAAACCCTATTGTGAACCGCACACACAAGGGATCTAGGTTGCCTGATCCTTATGAGAATCCAATGCCTGATGATCTGTCACTGTCTCCATCACCCACAGATGGGACCATCTAGTTGCAGGAAAACAAGCTCAGGCTCCCATTGATTCTACATTATGGTGAGTTGTAGAATTAGTTCATTATATATTACAATGTAATGATAATAAAGTACACAATAAATGTAATGCACTTGAATCATTCTGAAACCACCCCCACCCCCACCCCCAGCCTGGTCTATGGAAAAACTGTCTTCCATGAAACCAGTCCCTGGTGCTGGTGTAGAGACTTCCGTAAAATAACCAAAATAGGGTTTTGCTATGTGGCTACTCTGGTAGCTCTCTATGAACTGAATTCACAGCCTTGTAAAATGAAGTCCTTCAAGTACCTTCAGTAACTAAAACTGCTCTGATGGGTTCATAACAAAATGATCTTATTCTAAGTTCTGCTCTATCATGAAGACTGAAAGTCCTATTGGATTTTTTTCTTTTCTTTTTTTTTTTTTCTGAGACACGGTCTTGCTCTTGTTACCCAGCTGGAGTGCAATGGCGTGATCTTGGTTCACTGCAACCTCCGCCTCCCGAGTACAAGTGATTCTCCTGCCTCAGCCTCTCGAGCAGCTGGGATTACATGTACCCGCCACCATGCCCGGCAAATTTTTTGTATTTTTGGTAGACATGGGGTTACTCCATGCTGGCAAGGCTGGTCTCGAACTCCCGACCTCAGGTGACCCACCCGCCTCAGCCTCCCAAAGTGCTGGGATTATAGGTGTGAGCTACTGCGCCCGGCCACATTTTTCTTCGTTAATTTAAGAAGTCTCCAAGATGAACAGTGCCCTTCCATACTATGCATCCTGATCAAATCTCTATCAATTCTTAAGAAAGATCTCAGCAAATTTTATATCAAGCCCTTCCCTCCAGGTCAATTCAAGACACCTGAATACCATGTAAGGCTATTAAGTGCCTCATGAGTAGTAACAATTTCTCCCTTTTTCCAGTGTTACACTACCATTGCTCATTCTGTTTTTTTTTCAATTAGCATAGATTTTAAAGCTGTAAGGCATTAAACATTAAAACAAGTTCAATAGCATGCTCTCCTCTTACTAAAAAAACCAGTTTTGAGAATTATTTTCAGTAAACTTTAATAACATCTATAAAGTCTGAACGCAGTGCTCTACTATGTTAGGATACTTTGAAAGAATTACTTCCTAAAGGATCAGCAGTTCTTCACGACACACTTTTTTTACATTAAAGTTTTTAAAATTAAGTTAACCTGGATCCTGGATTCACTGTAACATTTTACCTAATTCATTTAATTCAGGCCAACACTATGAAGTCACAGTTATTATACTTTGATTTAAAAGGTATTTAGACTTTAGGTCAGTTTGAATGAAACCAAAATTCATGTAACTTTAAATTCCACACTTACCTACTGTCTTCTAACTGTATCACTGTCATTTGGCCCAAGTTTGCATAAATCCAACCTCTGATCTATTTGAAATCAACAAAGAAAGCAATGAAAACATTACCTGATATCAGGGATTCTAACATCTATAGAGTGACAATAATTTTCCACAATCTATTAGAAATCAAACCTATCATTTAAAGAATTCAGATTTCAAAAACTATGAAGTACTGGTGTATTACATTGCCAATATGCAGTCATTTTCTCTCCAAAACTTTTAGACCACTTTAGGCTGAGTCTTAATAGTTGTTGTTCTTAAGGAATTTATCCCTGAGCCTTGGTTTTCTCACATATGACAATATGTGAATCCTTATATTTTTTTAAGGATTAAATCAGATAATTATGCAAAACCCCCAGCATAGTGCCTGGGACGTAAGTGGTCAACAAATGTTAGTTGTCATTATTATTTTGTAACTAACTATTTCAAATGACATGTACACAAAAAAGTATTAATAAGAAGCCAAGAATAAACTGTAGAATCTGGGTTTGCATCAGTTCTGCCACTAACTCATTCAGGAGCAACTCACTTATTCTCTCAGATGCCTCATCTGTAAAAGAGATATAACACTGGTCTGACCCTGAAAGTTACAGTAAGGAACAAGGTCACCCAAAGCACGCTGGTTTTACTTTGATTACAGCACTTATAGCTGAATGCTTTTACAACTGCATGCCGCTGTCTACTTATTTGTGAATTGATAAAAGGAGGAGACCATATCTTAGTCTTTGTATTTTCCACTCCGACCTGGTAGAACATTGCATCAGGTAGGTGCTCAATGAATATTTGATAAATTCAGTATTACTGCACGTCAAAAAGGTCAAATAAATTAATACAATGAAACAGTCACAAGAAACACAAAGAAAAATCCATGCCCTTAAACTACAGTCCCTAGTTATCCAACCAAAAATTTAGACACTTTTCTCTTTGTAAAATAAATGGGTGCTACTGAGTTGACTATACAGTGGATTCTGCAGAGCAACTCCTCCTCTCCTATTCAGTCCTTCCAATGTGGCATGCTCCAGCATGCCTTTGCCCTTCCTTCTCAGAGGACAGGATTCATGCCTTTTTCTCCTTTATACAGCCAGGGTTTAGAAAGTAGCACATTCAGTCCTCAATAAATCTTGGGTAAATTGAACTAGGAATAATGTCAGACATTTGAGCTATAATTTTTCAGTTTGCTGAGTAAGAAAACAGTGCAATATGCAACTCGTTTTTTTCCAATCCCACTGTCCTTTCTCTCCTGTTGGTTACCCTGTCAGCCCAGAAATACAAGAACTTCTCAGATGCCTTTAAATACCTTGGACTAAGAACTTCTAGCTCAGTTTTCTGCCTTTTTCTTTTTTACAAGGTCAATACATACCTATGCTATGGTATCACACTACATTAAAAGAGACAATCTCTTAATATATTTAACACTCAATACTAAATTTACTCTGGTTTTTATTAATTTCTTTTTTTTTTTTTTTTTTGAGACGGAGTCTTGCTCTGTCGCCCAGGCTGGGGTGCAGTGGCTGGATCTCAGCTCACTGCAAGCTCCACCTCCCAGGTTTACGCCATTCTCCTGCCTCAGCCTACCGAGTAGCTGGGACTACAGGCGCTCGCCACCTCGCCCGGCTAGTCTTTTGTATTTTTTAGTAGAGATGGGGTTTCACCGTGTTAGCCAGGATGGTCTCGATCTCCTGACCTCGTGATCCACCCGTCTCGGCCTCCCAAAGTGCTGGGATTACAGGCTTGAGCCACCGCGCCCGGCCTATTAATTTCTTTAGGTACTATGCGAGTTTGTTTAGCATAAGAATCTGGGCTAAAATCCTATTACAATGACTAACGGTATTTTTTACATTATATAAAAAAGAATTCTATAGAAACAAACACACAATAAGAACCTGTTGAAAAAGGAATTCCCATTTATGCTCCAATGTAAAGACCCACCCAAAAGACTGTCACCTGATTGTGCTAAGTCACCTTATAAATCCATTATGAAAACCACTTCTAATGTCTTGATCTTGGTCTAATCTTCTAAATGCCCAGGTTGGTGATAAACTGAGCTACAGTTAAGTAGTTAATGGAGCTGTCATACTCTCAAAATAATGTTTAATCTTTCTTTAACTTCTAATTTTGTCACAGCTGTTTTATATATTATACCATTCTTATCCCTTCATAATTGCCCTTTAACTGCCACCTTAAATACTCCAATCACCTCAATAAAAACATTTCGTCCACAAATCAACCAAAACCAGAAAAGGGTACTAAGACATTTTAAAAGGCATATACTTCCTGACACCTTTCTTTTTGCCGTTCTGGATATCAATCATTTCTTAATACTTTTAAATTAACTGGAAATGAAGCACCAGCTCTCACTTAGCTGTAAGTTTCACGTATTTAAAACGTTTCATTTTTAAGTCTACAAAATAAATTTAGACCAGGAATTTTTACCAATGTTTCAGACATACACAAGAAGTTGTGTTTGAACCCCTACCAACATACTCAAATATATATCTTATTTATGTACATATATTTGAGAATACATATATAGTGTATGCATATATGTATATGCACACGTACATATACACATACACACACACACGTATATATCTTTTTTATTTTAAAAAGCGGTAGTATCTACTCACAACCAGTGTCTTTGAGGTGGCTGATGGCATTGGAAAGAAGACGAACACAACCGAGAAATCCAGCACCTTGTTTCTTATGGATCTTCTTGTGATTCCATACACTGATCGTAACTGAATCAGACTTTTCAATATACCAAAAAATCAAAACGGCTGCAAGAGTAAGTTGATAGTTACAGGCAGTTGGTGTAAAATTTTTCTTTTCTTCTTTTTATACCCTAAAGTTACAAATATGCTTCAAAGCTGGCTATATTATGCAAAATATGTCTTGAGTTAATCCACAGGATTGAATTTAAATTTTTAAAAATCTTGGAAGTAAAATTTTTAAAAACAATTTTAGTATATTTTTATCACATCTGCCAATCTCAAGCTGGGCTATAGTTCTGGTTAGTAAAAAGGCTATTTTAGTAGCTAGTGTCTAATAACACTAAGGGAGTTTATTAAATAACTTCTTTTCAAGACCGGCCTGAGCAACACAGTGAAACCCTGTCTCTACTAAAAATACAAAAAACTAGCCAGGCATGGTGGCGGGCACCTGTAATCCCAGCTACTCAGGAGGCTAAGGCAGAGAACTGCTTGAACACAGGCAGCGGAGGTTGCAGTGAGCCGAGAATGCACCACTGCTCCAGCCTGGGCGACAGAGTGAGACTCCGTCTCCAAAAAAAAAAAAAAAAAAAAAAAAAAAAAAAAACAACACTGCCTTTCGTTATAATGGAAGTTAATTTGAGAACTTCATTAAAACGTTCACACCAATAATCAAAGAAGAGCTGCAAAACAAAGTAAGGTACAGCCAATCAATCCTAGGAAGCAAACACAAGCAAGAGAAATGGCATGTAAAGGAACTGAAGAATAGCAAATACAAAAATTACAATATTCCCAATTCTAAAGAAAAATGAATGAGGCTGGTAATGAAAAAATAACACGTCTTACCTTAAGAGGCATCCAAATAGCATTCATAGTGTCAGGATATAAAGACAATACTCAGAAATGAGCAAGAAGTCTTAGTAATTCCCTCAATCACCAAGTATAAACAGGTAGGAAAATCTTTTGTTTCAAGAAGGTATCTGAAAGAGAGGACTTGCATTTAGACTAAAAAATAATCGACAAAATGCAAATAGTTTAAACTACCTGGGCAGGGATCTTGAAGTACTACTTGTCTCACCACATTTTACGACGTATAGAAAAGACAGTCCCCTTTAGAAAAGGGCAAATGTGTGTGTGTCTCCATAAATATGTGCAGAAACACACTTTACATAAAAAGAGAAATAAATATGTAACATATTTTAGATAATGTAAAATTGCTTATCAAATAATTAGCCAAAATCCCAGAAAGAATAATTTTCCAGGGTACTTCATAAACATTTAACGTGATTTGTTAATGATCTAAAAGAAGACCCTTGCCACATTTAATCGTATTTAGCAAAGTAAAACCTCTCTAATCATCCCGACTGTCTCAAGATTATGCTTAAGTTTCAGAGTCAATTTCACATGAAAAGTAAAACCTACTCTTGACTGAAGTACTAGAAACAAATAAAAGATCCTTCTTCTCCAGAGATCGTTAAAAGCAGACCGAGCAACTTAATTCTGAGGGTGGGAGGAAGGTAAATTTGCCTGGAGGCTGGAGGATAGACTAAATGCCCTTTGGTAGGATCCTCGTTTAAGCCCCGGGCCTAAATACAATTCCAGCTTAACCAGTTACTGCTTCGCTTAAAATGGAGGCTTGCCCGAGTAGGGACAAAAATAACAGTACCCACCTCATTAAAAATTAAATGTCGAAAAGTACCCTTATTTAAATAAAAATAAAAAATAAACACCTCTGGAGTGGACGTGTGCTTGCTATACGTTTGTCACTGAGGCTTCGAAGACTTGGCATCACTTTTCTTACCGTTCACCGGATTTTGGGGTAGGGGCGGGCTGAGGGGGCAGCAGTTTGACTTTTGACCCAAGTCTGAGGCAGGCTTCAGAGCCCCACCGGGGCCCCCAACTCCAGAGCCAGCGGGAGCAGAGAGGCGAGAGCCTGAGGTCGCACCTCACCGCACCACGGACCCCAGTCCCAAACCTACCCCTCATCCCTCCGCAGTGGGGCGCCTCCTTCTGCCCTATTCCCATTGTTAGGGAGGGGAGAGCGCGGGGTGGGCTTAGGGCAGGGGCCCCCCGTGGCCGTTGCCCGGCTCACTTCAGAAGGGACAGCACGCGGGATGCGACTTCCCCTCCTCTCCGCGTCAGTCAGTCCCACTTCGGCTCGGCCTGGCGCCCCGAGCTCCGCTCCGCGCCCCCAGCTGCGGCCCTGGCCCCGGCCCGCCCCCCGGGCAGCCAGGCCCCCTGCAACTCGGCCGGCAGCCTGCGGCCCAGGCCTACGAGTGGGCGCCGGGCGAGGGTCCCCGTGCCCCACACTAGCGTCCCCTCTTCCCCAGCCCCGCCGCTTCCAGGGCCCTGGGCGGTGCCCGCTCCCTGGGACCCTAGGCCCCCAGCCTCCCAGCCGGGCGGCTCCCTCAGGCTCCCCAGGTCGGGGGCCACCTCCTCTGCCTCACCATCACTCCTGCCCATGCGTGCCCCCACCCCATGGGCACTAGAGCCAAAGGCGGCTCCCTAAGCCCCGGACCTTCCAGCATGGCTTAACCAAGCCTAGAAGTGGGGGCGGGAAATCTTCCACCCTCCTCTGGCGCTCATTGGCCCTTCCAGGGCACATTGTGAGCGCCATTGGCTGAGGGATGGTGTCCGTCAGAGCGTTGGGGCGGGACAGAATGGGGAGAGGGATGCAGATGCCACGGCGTCTCTGTCTCGTGTTTATCGCTGTCTGTATCTGTCTCGGCCCTTGGATGAGAGGGCCCGCCTCGGCCTCCCAAAGTGCTGGGATTACAGGCGTGAGCCACCACGCTAGGCCAGAAAACCTTCATCAATTAATAATCTTTTCTCTGGCCGGTCTCGGTGGCTCACACCTGTAATCCCAACACTTTGGGAGTCCGAGGCGGGCGTATCACCTGAGGTTGGGAGTTCAAGACCAACCTAACCAACATGGAAAAACCCCGTCTCTACTAAAAATCCAAAAAAATTAGCTGGGCGTGGTGGCCCATGCTTGTAATCCCTGCAACTCAGGAGGCTGAGGCAGAAGAATCACTTGAACCCGGGAGGCAGAGTTTGTAGTGAGCAGAGATAGCGCCATTGTACTCCAGCCTGGGCAACAAGAGTGAAACTTTGTCTCAAAAAAAAAAAAAAAAAAAGAATATTTTCTCGGAGTTTATTAATTCTATTTAAATCAACCGCAGAAAACACCTTCAACACAGCTCCTCATTTCATATCTGTAAAATGGGGCAAAAACATAGTTCCCACCCCTTAGAGTTGTTGTGAAGATTAAATTAGTGAATACATATGATGGATTGCAGTGAGCCGAGATCGCGTCACTGCACTTCAGCCTGGCCAACAGAGCGAGACTCCATTGCTAAATAAATAAATAAATAGTACAGAAATACTATGACATGATGAGATGCAGAGTAATTTTTTTTTTTTTTTTTTTTTTTTTTTTTTTTTTTGAGACGGAGTCTTGCTCTGTCACCCAGGTTGGAGTGCAGTGTAGTGGCACCATCTCGGCTCACTGCAAGCTCCGCCTCCCGGATTCACGCCATTCTCCTGCCTCAGCCTCCCAAGTAGCTGGGACTACAAGCCACCACTGCCGGCTAATTTTTTTTGTATTTTTAGTAGACACGGGGTTTCACCTTGTTAGCCAGGATGGCCTGGATCTCCTGACCTCGTGAATCACCCGCCTCGGCCTCCCAAAGTGCTGGGATTACAGGCATGAGCCACAGCGCCTGGCCGAGATGCAGAATAATTTTATTATTCATTAAAATGTAGAATTCTTGGTAATTTGCCCGGTATCACAGAATGTAGAGATGAAGGCAATGTGTATCTTGTCACATCACCCTTTTCGTTAGTATGATCAACTGATGCAACAGGATTAGCCCCCTGAAAATTTTTCTCTGATATGATGACAATTGACTGGGATGATAAAACGAGGAGCCACTGCTGTCCTGGAGAAATCCAGGCACAATTAGATTATTCTGCCTTCATAACTTTGCAGCCGTCCCTCCCCACAGAGGCTTACAGATAATAATTAGCGCACATTCAAAGACACTTCTGTCTGTGGGAGAAAAATTATCTCTATTTTGTTTCATATACATCCATAGTTGAATTTTAATACAAAAGAAAAAATTATAATCTGACAAATGTTTACAAACAAGATACCTTCAAACAGATTTTACTCATTTTAACCTGGTGCATTATAATTGACAAATTGTACTGTTATATTCAAGGCAACAGAGTCTGCAGTCCAGGACCACTTAGCCCAATCTTTATGTAAGCTTAATTTTAATCTACCAGGAACAATAAACTCATTGTTGAATCCCAGTTGTGTGTGTGTGCACATGTGTACATAGCAGCTCCTTTCATAGAAAGAAAAGACATCTAGAGGTCGTCTTGTACTTTTACGTACAGGAATCATGATAAGATACAGAAGGATTATACGTAACCAGGGCTGGATTTTATAAGAGAAAATAATGTCTTTTTTGCGACAATAAATATACACAGTCAAAAGCTGTCTTTGAGACTCTAAACCAGCTTCTTCACGGAAGAGCAGATGTAGCATTTCCATGGAGCTGCGCTTGACCCCATAGTATCTTTTTTTCTTGCTTTCTTTTTCTTTTTTTTAATAAGCAGAGTTTTCTAGCTGCTGCCACAATAGTAAAACCATTTGATCCTGACAAGATAATGCTGCCGTTGACTTTGCTTTTTTCTTGTCCATTGGACAAAATTGGCCAACAATATAATTGGATTATTATGACCAATAAAAACAAAGTTTAGGCCAAATCTCGACTAAAAACATCTGGCTCCTTAATTTAAAATAGTTCAGACAACCAGATTCTTGCTGCATTTTATGTTAAACTTTAAGAAGCTGTAGACTGCAGTTTGTTGTTGTGAGACCTACAGAATATAGAAAAAAGGGAACAATTAAGCACCCTTCATTTTTGAAAACAATGATGCTTTATGCGGATGCCAAGGTCAGTCAGTCTGGGAGAAGCAGCCTTGTTCTTTCATTCACCCTTGGCAAGTGAATAAAAAAGAATGATTAATAAATTTTTAATCTATAATATTAAAACTTTTCACTGTACACTAAACATAATAGCTCACTGGAAAAAACCAATATGAAAAAAATACATATTTTTGTCTAATAAAGATTACAACATTTTCAACCAACTGGACAAATAAAGACATTTAGAGAAGATTACCATTGTAGTGAAAGGTGTGTGTGTGTGTATGTGTGTGTTTATTTACACTGATGAGGGGAATATAAAGGGAAAAATAATTCTAAAACAAAAGAAAAAGCAATCTTAAATCACATTTTTCTATTAAAGTCCAGGAAGTCTCCCTTCTAGTTTCACAGTTGTATTCAAAATTTTCATTGATAAACCAAATTACTGTACAGTCACCAGGACTAAGTCAAAGGACTTTATATTGCAATAGCAGATAAATACAGTATTCCAAGAGTTTACAATTTTTAAATGCATTGTTAAACATGGCTGCTAGAATAAATTTTTTACCACGATAAATCTTTTTTCTTTCTTTCTTTCTTTCTTTCTTTCTTTCTTTCTTTCTTTCTTTCTTTCTTTCTTTCTTTCTTTCTTCTTTCTTTCTCTTCTTTCTTTCTTTCTTTCTTTCTTTCTCTTTCTTTCTTTCTTTCTTTCTTTCTTTCTTTCTTTCTTTCTTTCTTTCTTTCTTTCTTTCTTTCTTTCTTTCTCTCTCTCTCTCTCTCTTCTTTCTTTCTTTCTTTCTTTCTTTCTTTCTTTCTTTCTTTCTTTCTTTCTTTCTTTCTTTCTTTCTTTCTTTCTTTTTTTTTTTGAGACGGAGTCTCGCTCTGTTGCCCAGGCTGGAGTGCAGTGGCACCATCTTGGCTCACTGCAAGCTCCACCTCCCGGGTTCACGCCATTCTCCTGCCTCAGCCGCCAGAGTAGCTGGGACTACAGGCGCCCGCCACCATGCCTGGCTAATTTTTTTTTTTTTTTTTAGTGGAGACAGGGTTTCACCATGTTAGCCAGGATGGTCTCGATCTCCTGACCTTGTGATCCTCCTGCCTCGGCCTTCCAAAGCACTGGGATTACAAGCTGAAGGAGGGTGCCACACTTGAGGGGCAAGGGAAGATCAGGTGGGGGACCCTGTGCTTCAGAGATTTGGTCACATCCATGAGGAGCACAGCAGGCCCTGCCAGATAAACAGACAAAATCAGGAGGGCTCCAAGGTGGGACAGAGAAGGAAGATTGTTAAAAATTGAATCTGCTAGGCCGGACATGGTGGCTCACACCTGTAATCCCAGCACTTTGGGAGGCTGGCACAGGCATATCACTTGAAGCCAGGAGTTCGAGAGCAGCCTGACCAACATGGCGAAACCCCATCTGTACTAAAAATACAAAAAATTAGCCAGGCATGGTGGTGCGAGCCTATAGTCCCAGCTACTCGGGAGGCTGAGGCAGAGAATTGCTTGGATCCAGGAGGTGGAGGTTGCAGTGAGCCGAGATCTCACCACTGTAGGTCCATCCTGGACAACAGAGCAAGACTCTGTATAAAATAAAAAAGAAAGAAAGAAAGAAAAAAATTGAATCTGCTGTGCCCAACCAAGCCATCAGCTGTGGGGTCCTGCCCTGAATCATTTACTCCTCACCGTATCCCTGGGACCCTCAGGGCAGGCAGGCAGCAGCAGATGTTTTCCAAGCCCTGCTGCTCCCAGGCCAACGTGACATCTGCAGTGACAATTTTAACAGGCTGGACACGCTTGTGTCCCCCTAGCACTTATCCTTGGCTCACTTGCCACTTGTGCCTTACCCAGTGGGGAGGAAGTGGCAAGGCCTTGGCTCTGGGTTCCACAGGTAGAGTTTTTCAGGGGAAAACAGTTAACTCATTCTTTACAAAACCTACCCAGGCCTGCTTTCAGCCACCCCTCCTGCTGAGATTATATGTAATATATAGTATTATATATAATTTTTTTAATAGAGACAGAGTCTTCCTCTGTCACCCAGGCTGGAGTATAGTGGCATGATCATAGCTCACTGCAGCTGCAAACTCCTGGGCTCAAGTGATCTTCCTGCCTCAGCTCCTCGAGCAGGAGGGACTAGAGGCATGCACCACCAGGCCTGGCTTTTTTTTTTTTTTTTTTTTTTTTTTTTTTTTTTTTATAGAGATAGGGAAGGTCTCACCATCTTGCTCAGACTGTTCTGGAACTCCTGGGCTCAAGTCAACCTCCTGCCTTGGCCTCCCAAAATGCTGGTATTACAGACATGAGCTACCGCACCTGGCCAAGAGACTATATATTTTGAGCAGCTGCTGGGAGGTGGGGACTAAGTTCTGGTCTAAGGAGAACTTCCTGGGAGTCCAGGAAAGAAATATCTGTCACTGTTGGTGCACAGTGAGTATGGTCCTCACTGGTCACCCAGAGGACAGGGTGTGGCTCTCTCCGCAGTGTAGTTCCCTAGCCCCAGAAAGCTGGACCTGGGCTCTCCCCAGTCACCAGAGATCCCTCTCCTTCCTACCCAACAAGGTGTTTGGCTGGCTGCAGCAACTGTGCAGACCCTGACTAGTGAACATTCCTGAGTACCAGGGTCTTGCCTTGTGTCCCGCCAGGGTCGTCCAGAAGGCTGTTGTGGGTAGGTGGGATCAGAAATTCAGGAAGCTGAAACAGCCAGAAGGTGGAACCCGGCCGGCTTCAGGGGACTGCCTGTGGAATGGACCGGCCCTGAATGAGTGGAACAGTGGATGGGCCTTGAAGGCAAGCTCAGGAGATGGGGCCTTGTGCACAGACAAGTCGCTAACCAGGAGCCCCACGCCTCATTCCAACCAGATCAGGGACCCCACCTGTCCACGTCCCCGCGCCAGGTGCGCTCCCCCTCCCAGGGCCGTAATTGCCGCCGCCATCCCCACGCGTCTCCAGGTCCAGTCTTTGTCCGTTCAGTTCCGAGGCCGCGCTTGGACTGGGGCGCCCACGACTGACCCTGGAGGCTCAGCAAACGGCGCAGCTGCAGGGACGCCCTGTCCTGCAGGCAACTGGGCTCTCGCGAGGCAGCAGGTGCCGAGGACTAGCCGCAGATCTGGTGTGCAGAACCTTGGATTAGAGTCCCCGCCTCAGAGCCCCTCCGCTGTGTGACGTGGAGGCCTCGGCCGCCCTCTGAGAGCCTTCGTGGATGACAGCTGATGCTTGGGCCTACCTTCCTCGGCTGCTGAGAGGCTCAGAAGGGACCGCGCGTAAAATGCCTTGGATTCTTAATTCTACTTAATTCCATTTACTTCCTTCCTAGGAACGGTCTATGGCTTCCGTCCCCGTCATAGCGCTGCGCAGCGGGACCGCTCTGCCCTGTTGCCCTCGAACAGCCCGTCCGCACTCCATTGCCTCTCGAGGTGCCGTTATTTTGCCTTTTAACCTGGGGCTGGAGGTTGCAGATGAGGTTGCAAGTCTGGGCCGGCGGGGGCCTGAGGGTCGGTTGCAACCAACACCCGAGACGGTGTCTACACTGGAATTTCAAGCCAACCGAAAGAGGGCTCCAGGGGCGCGACCAAGGTTCGGTCTTCTGCCTCCGGTTGCGAGCTGCTGGATGGATCGCCAGCCTTCCCCCGCGGCTCCCTCCTCCACATCCCTGACCCTAAGCTCGGCAAGATCCCCCAAGCGCAGGCCCAGGCTCCGCACAGCTCGTGGGCCATGAGGTCCAGGTCCTGAAGCTCGGCCCCGCTGGGACTGTCCCTCTGCCTCTATTTCCAGGGTAAAAACAGCAGAACCAGGCCGGGGTCTGGTGAGCCAGGCAGGGACCTCTGTTGCAGGCTTCCTGCGGCTACTTCCAGGGTGCTGTCCACCCCGTGGTGCTGAAGCGCCCCACTCCCCTCCGCCATCTACCGGAAGCCGCGTCCGCGCTGCAGCCTCCACTCAGGATTCGACCCGAACTCCAGGACGTGTCCACACTGGTCCAACAGCCCTCATGGATCGTCGCCTGCCTCAACTGTTCAGACCACCGCGGGTTTCACCCGGAAGCACTGGGAAGGTCGGAGCTTGCCTGAGAAGGCTCTGCGAAGGTCCATGCTCTGTCCAGTCCCAGGCAGCGCGAGAGAGGTGGGCGAAGCTCTAACCCCATGTTCTGCCCTGGCACTGGCAGGAATTCACATATTATGGAGATAGTCCTCGCTCACTCCAGACCCGTCCTATAATTGTATGGGCCCTGGGAAAGTTTCCCTCGGCTTTTAGAATCTCAACCCCGGCGTGGCCATCCGAGCTGTGCCAACACCGCTACCTGCGAAGCAGGAGAGAAAAACCCCTGGAATTCCTCTTGCACATCTTTCACAAAGAGAACATGCCCTTCTTTGACACTGGGTACAGCAACTTCGAGACCAGATTTTTGATCCTCAGCATGTAAAATCACAAGCTTGGGCGGGTGCAGTGGCTCACGCCTGTAATCCCAGCACTTTGGAAGGCCGGGGTGGCGGCTCGCTTAAGGCGAGGAGCTCAAGACCAGCCTGGGCAACATAGTGAAACTCGGTCTCAAAAAAAAAAAAAAAAAAAAAAAAAACACCATAAAAATTAGCTGGGAGTGATGGCGCTGCACCTATAGTTCCAGCTACTTGGGAGGCTGAGGTGGGAGGACCACCTGAGCCCAGGAGGTTTCAGTGAGCTATGATCACACCACTGCACTCCAGTCTGGGCAAGAACATGTCAAAAAAAGAAGGAAAGAAAGAGCAGGGCAAGAACATGTCAAAAAAAATAAAGAAAGAGGAAACAGAAATAAAGAAGAAAGAAAGAGAGAGAGAGAGAGAAAGAAAGAAAAAGAAAGAAAGAAAGAAAGAAAGAAAGAAAGAAAGAAAGAAAGAAAGAAAGAAAAAGAGAAGGAAGAAAGAGAAAAGACAAGAAAAGAAATGTCTTTCGTTTTTGGAAAGCTTGAATGGGAGATAGGCTCATGAACTTAAAATACCTTTTTCAGTTACAGTGTGACTGGAATATGTCAGATTTTTGTATTACACCCCGAGCCTATAATGAGTCTAAGCATCACTGGGACATGGTTAGATGCCATCTACAAGGAAGAAAAAATAATCTTACTTTAGATATTTCAAAATTAAAAGAACAAAATTTTGAGGCATCGAAAGCTCATTTAAATCTGGTGCCAAAAACTGAGACAATCATAAAAGCTGCTGATGGCCTCACAAATCTTAACCCCGTCACTTAGGTTAAAATCATTGAAAGTTCCACTATTGTAAATTTCATATTAATCCTTGCATGTCTGTTCTGTCTGTTGTTAGTCTACAGGTGTATCCAGCAGCTCTGAAGAGACAGCAACCAACAAGAACGGGCCATAATGATGATGGTGGTTTTGTCAAAAAAAAAAAAAAAAAAAAAAAAAAAAAAAAAAAAAGTGGGGAGATATGTAGGGAAAAGAAAGAGATCAGACTATTATTGTGTCTATATAGAAAAGGAAGACATAAGGAACTCCATTTTGACCTGTACCCTGAACAATTGCTTTGTCCTGAGATGCTGTTAATCTGTAACTTTGCCCAACCTTGAGCTCACAAAAACATGTGTTGTATGGAATCAAGGTTTAAGGGATCTAGGGCTGTGCAGGATGTGCCTTGTTAACAAAATGTTTACAGGCAGTATGCTTGGTAAAAGTCATCGCCATTCTCCATTCTTGATAAACCAGGGGCACAATGCACTGCGGAAAGCTGCAGGGACCTCTGCCCCGGAAAGCCAGGTATTGTCCAAGCTTTCTCCCCATGTGAGAGTCTGAAATACGGCCTCATGGGATGGGAAAGACCTGACCATCCCCCAGCCCAACACCTGTGAAGGGTCTGTACTGAGGAGGATTAGTAAAAGAAGAAGGCCTCTTGCAGTTGAGATAAGAGGAAGGCCTCTGTCTCCTGCCTGCCCCTGGGAACGGAATGTCTTGGTGTAAAACCCGATTGTACATTTGTTCAATTCTGAGATAGGAGAAAAACCGCCCTGTTGTGGGAGGCGAGACATGTTGGCAGTAATGCTGCTTTGTTATTCTTTACTCCACTGAGATGTTTGGGTGGAGAGAAGCATAAATCTGGCCTACGTGCGTATCCAGGCATAGTGCCTTCCCTTGAACTTATTTGTGACAGATTCCTTTGCTCACGTTTTCTTGCTGACCTTCTCCCCACTATCACCCTGCTCTCCTACCACATTTCTCTTGCTGAGATAGTGAAAATAGTAATCAATAAATACTGAGGGAACTCAAGAGACCGGTGCCAGTGCAGGTCCTCCATATGCTAAGCGCAGGTCTCCTGGGCCCACTGTTCTTTTCCTATACTTTGTCTCTGTGTCTTATTTCTTTTCTCAGTCTCTTGTCCCACCTGACAAGATATACCCACAGGTGTGGAGGGGCAGGCCACCCCTTCATTGTACTGGGCTGCTATAAAAAACGTGTATGTGACTGAGGGTCAGAGTCAAAAAGAAGTATGAAAGACATTGCTTTTAAGCAACTGCTGTGATGTTAAGAACATCATTTATTCTTGCATATCTACCCTGCAAATAATTCTCGAATTTGGGAGACACATTTGGGGCCATATCCTGTCACCATGGCTAGCTGAAAGGCAGAGATACCGAGTCCTAGCTCTGATCCCATTGTTCGTGATCAGAGCTGGGATGCCATGCTGTCCTATCCACAGTATTCTGCTATCAACGGGTAACCTTCATCTTTTAGCTGCAGGTTCACCTGAAGTGATCATAGCTAGAAGTGAGCGGTGAATCATCTACAGTTCTTTAATAAACCATAAAACCCAAAATAGCCTACTCATATGTGTAAAGAAGGGTTTAATTATTTAGAATTATATGTAGAATAAAACTGATCATGTAGTAAGAAAGTGTATCAGCCACTTATAGCATTGTTATGCCTTGACTGAAATTTGGGTTGACAACTATACTCACAAAGCCTAATGCTTTTAATCTTATTATCTACTACAGTTTTGGAAATAGAGAAAATACAATTCAAAAATAGGTCTACAAATTTCTACAAATGTCCAGTACCTATTTTTAAGGTGTGGTAATTAAAATTATCTCACATTCCACAGATTTTTGTTTTAAACAGAAAGAACACACCTCTTTGTCCTCCTTAAATAATTTACTTCCGGCCGGGCGCGGTGGCTCAAGCCTGTAATCCCAGCACTTTGGGAGGCCGAGACGGGCGGATCATGAGGTCAGGAGTTCGAGACCATCCTGGCTAACACGGTGAAACCCCGTCTCTACTAAAAAATACAAAAAACTAGCCGGGCGAGGTGGCGGGCGCCTGTAGTCCCGGCTACTCGGGAGGCTGAGGCAGGAGAATGGCGTAAAAACCCGGGAGGCGGAGCTTGCAGTGAGCTGAGATCCGGCCACTGTACTCCAGCCTGGGCGACACAGCGAGACTCCGTCTCAAAAAAAAAAAAAAAATTTACTTCCTTCATGGGCAGCGGCTGCCACCTGCTGGCTCTTCAGTTAGCTAAGTTTGCTATCTGGATTCCATAATCTGGTGATGATTCGAGTTGAGCCAGATGCTCCTTTTCCAGCTCCAGGAGATTCGCTTAGCTCCCGGCTGGACTTCGCCGATTTGAAATCACCTACTGTCAAATGAAAAGGCCACAAAGCAATTGCTGACATAAGTAAATAATTATAACCACTTTATTTCACCAAAACTCATATCTGGTGTATATGTAAGATCCACAAAGTAAACATATTAAAAAAAAAGGCCTTGAATGGCAAAGCGAGTATCATTAATCCTTAATCCTTTTACTTAAAAGAAAATATGTCATAACTTTACTGTGAGTCATCTGGTATTCCACAAAAAAATTCAAACATGCTACGTTATCTATTTCAAAGCTCATCTATTTGAAAACAGGAAGGGCTGCTACAAACTTAACAAGTAACAAACATAATAATAACTCAAAAGCAAACTAAAAAAATGTTGCCTTATATATTCAATAGGGTTTTCTGTATAAAAAGGTGTAAGTTTTTGAAAGATTTCCACTGAAATTCTGTTTAAATACCAAATAGTTTTGAGCTTATAAACACAAACATCATGAATTTTCCACTAGGGAATTTAGATAATTATCTGTGTATGCTTATCAATATTAAAAATCAACTAAATTAGTTTTTTATAACCTAATAAAGACCTCTCAACATTTTCCTAGTAATTTAATTTTTTTAAGTGACAGGCTAAACTTCATAGGAGCAATTTCTGCTTTGTGTACTGATGAATCTCACTTTGGCTGAATTTTTTTTTTCTTTTTTTGAGACAGGTTCTCACTCTGTTGCCCAGGCTGGAGTGCAGTGGCACGATGTCAATTCACCTCAGCCTCAAACCCCTAAGCTCAGGTGATTCTCCCATCTCAACCTTCCAAGCAGCTGGAACCACAGGCATGCACCACCACACCCAGCTACTTTTTTCATATATATATATATATATATATATATATATATATATATATTTTTTTTTTTTTTTTTTTTTTTTTTTTTTTTTGAGACGAAGTCTCACGCTGTTGCCCAGGCTGGAGTGCAGTGGCGCGATCTCGGCTCACTGCAAGCTCCGCCTCCTGGGTTCACGCCATTCTCCTGCCTCAGCCTCCTGAGTAGCTGGGACTACAGGCGCCCGCCACCGCGCCCGGCTAATTTTTTTTGTATTTTTAGTAGAGACGGGGTTTCACTGTGGTCTCGATCTCCTGACCTTGTGATCCGCCCGCCTCGGCCTCCCAAAGTGCTGGGATTACAGGCTAGAGCCACCGCGCCCGGCCAACTTTTTTCATATTTTCTGTAGAGATGGGGTTTTGTCATGTTGCCCAGGCTGGAAAAATTTGCATACATTCTAAAACTACTGCATCACTGTTCAATTTCCATTGGCCAGACAGCTGAATAAGCTCTGATTTTTCCTTTTTAATTTAAAGCTTTAAAAAATTAAGATGCTGTGGCACTGGCAAATGAAAAGACAGAGACTTTATTATATATAATAAAGATGGCATTTTAAGTAAATAGAGAAAAACTAGGATTGGGAAAAGTTATTCATTTTGGGGAAAATAAGAAAATTTTGTAAACATTTGGTAATTTTACCTTTTCCATACCCCTTCTTTCCTTTGGGGAGATACTTCCCTCACCGCCGCCCTCCCACACTTTAATCACATGATTCTGCCAGGGCTGCAAATCAAGTATGTTGCCCCTTTGGAGTGAGCAGCAGGACCCAGCATGGCCAGACAAAACACAACACTAGCTTGCCACAGTGACTGCCCCAGGACTGGCTATTTGGCCCAATCCTCTCAATATCCTTTTCCACTTTTTAAAATCTGGAGATGGAGAAAAGGTCTTTGCTTTTTGTACTAATGAGCAGGAAGGGTGTAAATCAGAAGTTGGCCACTTTTATTCCCACAACATGGAGAAAACTGTCAATAACAGGAAGCGATAAGCCCATCACTGAGAAGAAATAAAGAGAAAAATATGAAAGGGCAAAATTCAGAAGGAGCCTCGATAATCAAATTCACCTCCCTAGATCCAATAATGCACCTGAGGCTGTCACCAACACTGGACTTCTCAATAGTGACAGTCAATAAAATTCCCCTTTTAAGTAAGTTTGATGGATTTCTATCAAAACCAGTAAATTCTAAATAATCCAGTAGAATATTTTAAGATTTTGACTCCAAAATATCGCACTACTACAGTTTTGGAAATAGAGAAAATACAATTCAAAAGTAGGTCTACAAATTTTTTTTTTTTCTTTTTTTTTTTTTTTGAGGCGGAGTCTCGCTCTGTCGCCCAGGCTGGAGTGCAGTGGCGCGATCTCGGCTCACTGCAAGTTCCGCCTCCCGGGTTCCCGCCATTCTCCTGCCTCAGCCTCCCGAGTAGCTGGGACTACAGGCGCCGCCACCATGCCCGGCTAATTTTTTTGTATTTTTAGTGGAGACGGGGTTTCATTGTGTTAGCCAGGATGGTCTCGATCTCCTGACCTCATGATCCGCCCGTCTCGGCCTCCCAAAGTGCTGGGATTACAGGCTTGAGCCACCGCGCCCGGCCGGGTCTACAAATTTCTACAAATTTCCAGCCCCTACTTTTAAGGTATGGGAATTAAAATTATCACACATTCCACAGATTTTTGTTTTAACAGAAACAATACACCTCTTTGCCCTCCTTAAATAATAAGTCAAAATGGAAAGGGTGCTGAGCATCTTGCCACCCCGGGCTGGAAAGCAAGTCACTTTGGCTGTGTGGTAGCAAAGCAGTTGGTCAGATTATCAATTTTCTCTTGGGTCTCAGGTCATGGAGTTTGTTGTTGTTGTTGTTGTTTTGTTTGTTTTTGAGATGGAGTGTCGCTCTTGTAGCCCAGGCTGGAGTACAGTGGCGCAATCTCGGCTCACTACAACCTCTGCCTCCCAGTCCCGGGTTCAACCAATTTTCCTGCCTCAGCCTCCTGAGTAGCTGGGATTACAGGCGCCCACCACCATGCCTTGCTAATTATTTTGTATTTTTAGTAAAGACGGGGTTTCACCATGTTGGTCAGGTTGGTCTCGCACTCCTGACCTCAGGTGATCCACCCGCCTCAGCCTGCAAAAGTGCTGGGATTACAGGTGTGAGCCACCACACCTGGCCTTCAGATCGTGGAGTTTTATGCCAAGATGTTGAACTATGGTAGTTAGTTCTTGGGGCCATCTAGGAAGTCCTATAATAGACACTTTTTAGACATCATTTAGTCTAGGTCAGATTTCCTGAAAACAGAAAGAGAATGACACAGTGCTTTTAAAAAGCTTCCTAGTTCAGAGCCAACAATCCAATACTGCTCAGAGTCAATCCTTTGTCATTTGCTAAATTTAGTGCAAATAAGGGAAAGAAGGAGAAAATTCAACCACAGGGGTAAGACTTAAAGGAATGGAGAAAGAGAACTAGGCTGAAGGTAGAGGTCTTTACTGAACACCCTCTGCCCAAAGGCCATATTCCTCCTATTATAAAGCAGTGAATCCTTGTGACGCAGCCTGGCGGCAGGCTACAGATCTACATCAGCCTCTCCAGCTCATTATTTAATGATACCAGCAGGCAGAAGCCTACACAAACTCTTCACCTGAGGGCTAGGACCATTGGCCTACTAAACACATAAACTGAGGAAGTGGAGGGTGTTCACCTTCAGGGATCCTGAAGAACAAGTTATTGAGCATCGAGTACTAGCTGGGAACCTAGGAATCTACAAGTGAATGCTATTGTCAGAAAAAAAACCAAACGTGCCAAATAGGGACGTATGATTATTTAATCCTACAGAAGTCCCCAGCAACCCAACCCCAATAACAGCCAGCAGGAACTAGGGAGCTAAAACAGAATGGCCTCCAGAAGGGGAGTCTTCTCACATGCTTCTCACCTCTCAAACACAGCCACTCTCCCAGAAAACCAATGGCATCCTGATTTATTAAAGAACACCCTCCATGATGTTTATGAGTGTCGTACACAGTTAAATTAATAATGTGGCTCATGGATTGTGAGATCAAGATAAGCCACCTCCAGATCTATCGGAATTAATGTACAATACACAGAAATACTAGATTTGGGTCTAGATACAATTACAGGATGTAATTGTGGGAAAGAGGTTTTTGAAAAAGTTTTAAGTTGTGGGTGAAATCTTTGCATTATATTGGGCAGAACCATTTTTTAATTGTATGTATGGGAACAAATGTGAGTATATACACATGCTGAGCTACCAAATGATGGAAGTGTAGATATTTACTGTGCTATAATCTTTGCAGCATCCCTCTTTCCTTGGAAAACCATTCCTACCCAACTCCAGTCATACACTTTTGCTGGAGGCATCAATCACAGTACATTGCCTGCTCTGGCCATAGGGGTAGAAACATTATGATCCAAGATAAGCCACTCAAATTCCTTCCTCAAGGGCTTTTGATTTGGAGCACAAGTAGGGGCCTTGCCTTTGGGTCACAGACCTTGGAAAGATATAAATACAAATTGCTTGTGCCATCTTCCCTGCCACATGGGAATAGCCTGTCTATATTGGGAGAGAATGAGGTTAATACACACAAATATATGTAGACCTAAAAGGTGAGAGAGAAAGAGGGGAAAACAAAGAGTTTGATACCTGAGGGTCCAGTTATGCCTGATGATGGCTTGGACTTCCCAACTATATGAGCTAATTAAATTCCTTCTTCACTTAAGCTAGTTTAAGTTGGTTTGGTCACTTGCAACTGAAAAAGTCCTAATTAAAACAGATTTCCAACTCATATCAAATGAAAATTATAATTTAGATAGATTTAAAACAAAGTTATAGAAGTATGATGAATTACTGTAAAATATATGTATATTCTTGGGATGGGGATAGCCCTCCTTAATAAAACATAAAATCCAGAGAAACTCTAAAGACTGATACATTTAACTATATAAAAATGTAAAAATTTCTGTATGACAACAAAGAGCTAAAAATAGGCAATTACAATACAAATATATATGTAAAATTGAAGATTAACAGCCATAATACATAAAGCATTCCTGTTCCTAAAATTCATTAAGGACAGATAACAAAACTCATTAGGAAAAAGTGACAAAAAGACATGAATAAGCAATTCACAGGAAGTTCAACAAACACATGTAAGAAACTTAACCACATGAGTAAGGATATGCAAATTTTTATATGAACTACTTTTCACCATTGGAAAAAATGTTAAGAGGAATGATGTTGATTTTAAGTGAGAGAATAAGGAAACAGATGTGTATGTAAATTACTGGTATAAATCTCTTTTGATATACAATTAAGCAGTAGTTATCACTGTTTTTTAAATACAGCTACCATTTGACCAGCAAGTCCACTTACTGTTTCTGTACTGCCAGAAATACCTGCACAAGTACACAAAGATTTACGTTAAGGATGTTTAAAAGCATCACTATTTGTAATAATGAAAAACTGTTAACAACCTAAATGTCCACTAATAGAGAAATAGTAGATGATTTATGGTACATCCATACTTTGAAGTATCATGCAGCAGTTTTTAAAAAATGAATTTAATTATAACATAAAAAGATTCTCTACATGTATCATTGAGTAAAAAAAAGCAGGACGCAGAAAAATACATGCAGAATGATCCTGTTTATGTTTAAAAAATCCCCAAAACTAAAAAAATCACCCAAAGCCCCCCAAAAACTTTGTAAACATACATACATAAATGTAACCGCAGAGAGAAAGATCTAAAATGTTACACAGCAAACTGTTGATGGATGGTGGTTACCTTTGGGGAGGGAAGTCTGAAAAGGATCTTTCTTCCCCGCTCGGTGTGCTTTTGTAGATTTTTATTTTTATTTTATTTTATTTTTTTGTTGTCCCAGATTTATTGAAAATAATATAGCACTGCAGAAAAAATTCAAACAGGTCCCCGAGGCGTTTTGAAATTCATCCCAACTGTAGGCTAAGTGACCTGCAGGTTGGACAGACTGCTGAAGTCCAAAAGCTTCAGCATTTCCTTAGTGTCAGGATCTACTTCAATTATCTCCTGATCCAGGGCTGAGACCTCGGGAACGTAATTGTCTCTCCTTTCCCTCTCCTCCTCCTGCAGCTTGATGGAGATACCTCTTACAGGGCCTCTCTGAATCCGCTTCATCAGATGGGTGACATAGCCTGCTATCTTGTTGCGGAGCTTCTTGCTGGGGATAATGGCGATCTCTTCGCACACGCGCTTGTTCGTGTGGAAATCGTTGCCCAGGCGTGTGTAGTACTTCTCTATGATGACCCGGGCCGCCTTCTTCACGGTTTTGGTGCGAACGCGGCCCATGTTGGCGGGTCCTTGGTAAAGAGCGCTTTTGTATATTTTTAAAACAAAAACATTGAGTGCAAGTACTATCAGTGTTTTAAAAAAAATGAAAAATAAAGGAAAAGAACATCTACATTTTCCCACCCCCACCAAACTTTCATTTAAAAAATTAAAAACTAAAAAAATAAATAAAATAAAAAATAATAAAGCGAAAATAGAAAAAACTTCCCTTTAATGGAATGCATGAGGTATATTCTTACCTATCTCTTCCTGAATAGAGACAGGTGTATGAGATTCTCTTTCTTCATTTTCAGGATCATCAGCTGCCTTAGCAGATTCACTCTGGGAAGAATTTAGTTCACTGCTGTTACTGTTTTCCAGATCAGGCCGCATGGAGGTAGTGGTAGCACTAGTGTTACTGCTCTCACATGTCTTGTTAGGTTCTTTTAGAAAAACAGAATATCTGATTTTTAAATTGGAAATCACATGAAAAATGACGAATTGTCAGAAAAGACATTTGTGTTAGAATTTCATTACAAAGCTGTATTTTTAAAAGAAAAGCTGTTCATGTATGACTAGTGCAATGTATAAAAGAAAGTGGTAAGCAACACCTTATGAGTTATTTTTTAAGTCTTCCAGGCTATTAACTTACTGATTATTTATTTATTTATTTATTTTTCTGTAGAGATGGAGTCTCGCTCTGTCGCCCAAGCTGGAGAGCTGGAGTGCAATGGCGCGATCTTGGCTCACTGCAACCTCCGCCTCCCGAGTTCAAGTAATTCTCCTGCCTCAGCCTCCCAAGTAGCTGGGACTACAGGCACATGCTGCCATGCCCAGCTAATTTCTTTTGTATTTTAGTAGAGATGGGGTTTCACCATGTTGCCCAGGCTGGTCTCGAACTCCCGAGCTCAACTCACTGACATTTTTGTGGGGTGAGGACCCAACCCTAACCCACTGACTCATACCACCTTAGTCTCCAGCACAAGGCAGACAATCTTTTGGATACCCCAGAGCTGGAGAATAACCAACTGATATGACTATCTCTGAAAACTTACAGTGCACCAGATATTGCAGAGGTGGTTTTGCTGAGATAATATTCAAAATCTGAAGCTTACAGTCTTACTTTTGAAAAGTATTTAAACAGTATTAGAAACAGAATTAAACAGGATTATTTATCTCTATGGTTTTCTGCCTGAATAGTATAACCCCCAAATTAACTAGAAGGTAATACGTACATGTGACTGTTTTCTCCTCCTCCTCCTCCTCCTCCTCCTTCTCCTTCTTTCTTCTTCTTCTGAAAAACAAAAAACAAACAAACAAAAAAACCAGAGTCTCGCTCTGTCATGCAGGCTAGAGTGCAGTGGTACAATCTTGGCTGACTGCAGCCTCCACCTCCCAGGTTCAATAGATTCTCCCACCTCAGCCTCCTGAGTAGCTGGGACTACAGGTGCGTGCCACCATGCTCAGATAAATTTTTTGTAGATTTTGGTAGAAATGGGGTTTCACCACGTTGGCCAGGCTGGTCTTGAACCCCTGACCTCAGGTGATCCGCCTGCCTTGGCCTCCCAAAGTGGCTGAGATTACAGGTGTGAGCCACTGTGCCCAGTCGTGATTGTTAACTTCTAAGGACAATTTAGTAGTATCACTATGAGTATAGTTCTTAAAAGCATATAAAAATTACCACTACCGGCCAGGCGCGGTGGCTCAAGCCTGTAATCCCAGCACTTTGGGAGGCCGAGACGGGCGGATCACGAGGTCAGGAGATCGAGACCACTCTGGCTAACACGGTGAAACCTCGTCTCTACTAAAAAATACAAAAAAAAAACCCTAGCCGGGCGAGGTGGTGGGCGCCTGTAGTCCCAGCTACTCGGGAGGCTGAGGCAGGAGAATGGCGTGAACCCGGGAGGCGGAGCTTGCAGTGAGCCGAAATCCGGCCACTGCACTCCAGCCTGGGCGACAAAGCAAGACTCTGTCTCAAAAAAAAAAAAAAAAAAATTACCACTACCATGAACAGAAAACCTGTCTTTCCATGGTAGTTCTAAAATTAAGAGTCTCCCTCTGTGTTTGTTTTTGCCATCAACAAGGTACTCTTCAAATCACCCAAAATAAAAATTGGTTGACAATCTATTGCAGTAACTATCTCTAATGTATAATGTCGGGTTTCAGGAAAAGAACCTGACAACCCGATGGAAATATGTGAGCCGTCACAAAAGAAAAGAAAATGGCCTTTAGGCATATGGAAATATGCCCAATTCAAACTAAGAGAAATGTAAAATAAAACTGTATGAAGAAACTACTCTCAGTTATCAAGTGGCAAAAATCCCAGTCTCACAATACACAAAGGGAAAATTACATAGCATTTACTTAACGTAGCAATCCTGTGTAGCCCAAGATACACTAAAAAAATACTAAATTATTTATCTATAGAGCTATTCATTGGAGTATTTAAAATGGCAAAAGACCCAGAAATGAAGAAAATGCCCATGAGGCTGAGAGCAGTGGCTTATGCCTGTAATCCTAGCACTTTGGGAGGCTGAGGCAGGCGGAATACTTGAGGTTAGGAGTTCAAGACCAGCCTGGGCAACATGGCGAAACTTTGGCTCTACGAAAAATACAAAAATTAGCCAGGCATAGTAGTGCATGTCTCTAGTCTTAGGTACTTGGCGGGCTAAGGCAGGAGGATCACTTGAACCCGAGAGGCAGAGGTTGCAGAGAGCCGTGATTGGGCCACTGTACTCCAGCCTGGTGACAAAGCTGAGATCTTGTCTAAAAAAAATGGGGGGGGGGGGGTGCTGGGTGCAGTGGCTCATGCCTGTAATCCCAGCACTTTGGGAAGCTAAGGTGGATGGATCACCTGAAGTCAGGCATTTGAGACCAGCATGGCCAACATGGTGAATCTTGGCAGTGAGCCAAGATCACGTCACTGCACTCCAGCCTGTGTGACAGAATGAGACTGTGTTTCAAAAAAAAAAAAAAAAGAAGAAAAGAAAAGAAAGAAAAGAAAATGCCCATCAATAGGGCACTAGTTGAACAAAAGATGGTATATACAATTAAATACCATGCATCATAGCAAGAACTGACGATAATCACTATGTTCACATATAAAATGATCTCCAAGATTAAATGTTAAAAGCAAGGTGTAGAACAATACTTATAATACGCTCACTTTTGTGTGAGAAGGGGAGGAAATACAAATTTATAAACAGTTGTTGCTTTTACTTATAAAAAACAAAATCAACCATGCACAGTGGCTCACGCCTGTAATCCCAGCACTTTGGGAGGCCGAGGCAGGTGGATCATGAGATTAGGGGTTCAAGACCAGCCAGGCCAAGACGGTGAAATCCCATCTTTACTAAAAATACAAAAATTAGCTGTGCGTGGTGGCAGGCGCCTGTAATCCCAGCTACTCGGGAGGCTGAGGCAGGAGAATTGCTTGAACACAGTGGGCGGAGATTGCAGTGAGCCAAGACCGCACCACTGCACTCCAGCCTGGGCAGCAGTGTGAGACTCCATCTCAAAAAACAAAACAAAACAAAAACAAGAAACATTGAAGAATAACCAAAAAACAATAAAAATGGCTACTTATAAGGGAAAAGAAAGACATGGTTACCTAGAGAGAGAAGGAATGAAAGTGAAAATTCTCTGAATATCTCCAGTTACATAGTTTTGAATTTATAATAATGTAAATGTTCTTCTACATTTTCAAAAAAATAAAGTTATTATAGAAATGCATCCCTAAAAATTAAAACAGAAACGAACTGCGTATCAAGTTGTGCATAACCACACAAAGGATTATTATTATTATCTTTTTTTGTTTTGTTTTAGACAAGGTCTGGTTCTATCACCCAAGCTGGAGTGCAGTGGTGCAATCTCGTTTCACTGCAACTTCCACCTCCTGAGCTCAAGCCATCCTCCCACCTCAGCCTCCTGAGTAGCTGGGACTACAGGGAAGCACCACCACGCTCGGCTAACTTTTACAGAAAAGGGATTTTGCCATGTTGGGCAGGCTGGTCTTGAACTCCTGAGTTCAAGCAACCTGCCCACCTCGGCCTCCCAAAGTGCTGGGATTACAGGCGAGAACTGCCACGCCTGGTCCAGAGGATTATTTTAAGTGACTTTAGAATATGATATTTTGTCTGTACATCCTTACTAGAAATGTAGTATAATGAGAAATAAAGAGCAGCAAAAAGTCATAAATGCCATTCAGCAGTCTTAGTGTCAGCAGTAATACTGGTATTATGAGAATACCGCCATATTGAAAAATCACTTCCTCTTATTATTAATGCACATTAGGATAGGAATATCCTGTATTGGGATAAAGCAAATATATAGCTGAATCACTGTTGCTAGGAACTGAGGCTTTCAGTATAGGGAACAGAGATACAAATGTAAAAACAAAGAAACTAAGTACGCTATCCGCAACCTGAATCTGAAGCATCAAAATAAACTGATGATCTTTTTCTTTTCAAAAACATGTCTTTCATAACACTACCCACCCAAAAAGCCTAGGGGCTGTGAGAGCCCAGTAGCAAAAAGTATCCCTGAGTCTAGATTGTGGTCTCTAAATATCATTTCCCATTAAAAGGAACTTGGACTTCTTGAGGAAAAAAACCAATTCCAAGTCGGGATAGGTACTGTGTCACATAAGCCTCAAACATTTTATTCTGCTGAAGAGCAAGAAGTCCAGGCAGCATGGTGGCTCACGCCTGTAATCCTAGCACTTTGGGAGGCTGACGTGGGCGGATCACCTGAGGTCAGGAGTTCGAGGCCAGCCTGGACAACATGGTGAAATTCCATCTCTACTAAAAATACAAAAATTAGTTGGGTATGGTGGTGGATGCCTGTAATCCCAGCTATTCAGGACGCGGAGGTTGCAGTGAGCCGAGATTGTGCCCCTGCACTCCAGCCTGGGTGACACAGCAAGACCATGTCTCAAAAAAAGAAGAAAAAAAAAAAGGAAAATCCCCAAAACTCCATATTACAGTCTCCAAATAAATAACTGATTCTGGAAAGATCATTAAAATGAGTGAGAGGTTAACAGAGACTCTTGCAATCTCACCACCTAAACTCTGATCAATCTAGGAATCTCTAAAGGTAGAAAAACCATATACCATGAGCCTCTTGGTGTGACACAGTATCAATTAACCAGCACACTGTTTATAAAGTATTCTTCCCAAAGACAGATGAAACTGAATAGGTACTAGGAGATTAACTTTTTAACTTTATAAGTGATATGTACCAATCTTTCCCCAAATATTGTCCAACTTTTTCAGTTTAATCTTTAATCTGAGCCACACAAAATGTTTCTGATCATTGATCATACTCGATATAATAGGTATCATGAAACCTGACCAATTTTCTTATGCTCTCACTCCTATCATTTTTATACTACAATTTTATCATTTTTCCTTCACATAATAACTTCACCAAATTATATGAAAACAACAGTGTTCTCTGACAAGATCTTATTTCAAAGTAAAGCCCTGAAATAAAATATATACAGAAGCAATTCTGTATATATAAGGAAATACTAAAGTAAATGTTTGTATTTCTACAAAAATTCTAAATTCTCAGATTTTTAAAAAAGTCCTTCTATTGCAGAAAATATATACAATACAAACATTAACCAAAAGAAAGCTGGTGTAGGTTGAAAACATTATTAAAAATAATGGACATTTCACAATGATAAAAAAACCAACAAAATATAAATATTAGGTGCTCCTAATAACACGGTTTCAAACTGTATAATGCAAAAACTGAAAAAAAAAACAAAAAGAGAAAAAGGCATATCTACAATAAACAGAAATAATTTTAAAATATCTGACAGGAAAAAAAAAACACACCCAAAAACATACCAAGAATACAGATTAGAACAATACAATCAGAAACCTTATCTGAAGTGAGACCTTGTCTCTAATAAATAAATAAGTAAGCTGGGCATGGTAGTGCACACCTGTAGTGTCAGCTACTTGGGAGGCTGAGGCGGGAGGATCGCTTGAGCCTGGGAGGTCAAGGCTGCAGTGAGCCATGATCGCGCCACGGCACTCCAGCCTGGATGAAAGAGTGAGATTCTCTCTCAAAAAAAAAAACTTTACCAAAAATATCTTTCCATCTGAAATGCTATCCAATCTAACAGTCTCTTTTATTGATAAGTTTTAATCATTAAGTTGGATGTCTAAATACATTCTGAAAGTTTAGAAAAACCAAGTAAGATATCGTCTGTCATGGCTATTGTTGTTAATCTGCCTTGAATAATTCTTCCACCCCAATTTTTTTTTTTTTTTTTTTTTTTTTTTTTGAGGCAGAGTCTCATTCTGTCACCCAGGCTGGAGTGCAGCGGCACGATCTCGGCTCACTGCAACCACCACCTTCCAGGTTCAAGCGATTTTCCCGCCTCAGCCTCCCAAGTACCTGGGATTACAGGCGCTTGCCATCACACCCAGCTAATTTTTGTATTTTTAGTAGAGACGGGGTTTTGCCATGTTGGCCAGGCTGGTCTCAAACTCCTGACCTCAGGTGATCCACCTGCCTCAGCCTCCCAAGGTGCTGGGATTACAGGCGTGGGCCACCGTGCCCGGCCCACCCCAATTCTTCTAACAAGGCATCTCATCCACTGACCATAGGTAGTGAACAGCGGTAAGAGTTTGGTCCAGGGATATCATAAAGTGTTTAGCACATTGCCAGGCACATTGTAGGCACTCAATAAATATCTGCTGAATAAATAACTGCATAGAGAGCCACAGAAACATTCTCTCTGAAGGTCACAACTCTTTTAAGTCTGTCTACTGCCCATTGGAATGTAAGTCACCAAGGTCCCAGATCTTATCTATTTTGGTCACTGATATATCCCCATTAGTATATTCTGAAGTCAGGGACCTATTAAAATGCTTCTCTACTTTATTTATTTTATTTTTTTTTTATTTTTTTTGAGATGGAGTCTCGCTCTGTCGCCCAGGCTGGAGTGCAGTGGCCAGATCTCAGCTCACTGCAAGCTCCGCCTCCCGGGTTCCCGCCATTCTCCTGCCTCAGCCTCCCGAGTAGCTGGGACCACAGGCGCCGCCACCTCGCCTGGCTAATTTTTTGTGTTTTTAATAGAGACGGGGTTTCGCCGTGTTAGCCAGGATGGTCTCGATCTCCTGACCTTGTGATCCGCCCGTCTCGGCCTCCCAAAGTGCTGGGATTACAGGCTTGAGCCACCGCGCCCGGCCGCTTCTCTACTTTATAAAAGTACCAAACTTCTCTTTAAAATCTGGTATGTATATTTAATAAAGTCTTTTAAAATGTTTTTCACGTTTTGGAAACAAGTATGATAATTCTGTTTTTTTTTTACTCTAGTCATTAAGAGAACTAGGAGTTATTAAATGGGAAGGTTTTGAATTTATTGTAGGGACAGCATTTTCAGCTGTCCAGCACTCTCACCCTGCTAATGACCCAAAATCCCCTCTGATGCCAGCTACTGACAATTGCTATATTTGCTCCCATTCTAGTTTTCTTGAAACTGCTTGCTTATGTTTTCATGTAAATATATTTCCTTTTTCTTTTTTTGAGATGCAGCCTTGCTCTGTCACCCAGGCTGGAGTACAGTGGCATGATCTCAGGTCACTGCAACCTCCGCCTCCCAGATTCAAGTGATTCTCCTGCTTCAGCCTCCCAAGTAGCTGGGACGACAGGCGTGTGCCACCATGCCCGGCTAATTTTTGTATTTTTAGTAGAGATCGGGTTTCTCCATGTTCATCAGGCTGGTCTCAAACTCCCGACCTCAGGTGATCCACCCGCCTCGGCCTCCCAAAGTGCTGGGATTACAGGTGTGAGCCACTGCACCTGGCCATAAATATATTTTTAAATACATGAAAATACTATTATATTTGAACTGTGAAGTGTAACTACAAAGGCTCTCATTTACAAGAGATCAACATTCGTTATGTTCAACAAATCATCAAATCAGCATTTTTTATGTTGATTAACAACTACTGAATCAGGAAAAGTGTAATTCAATTCACTCACTTCGTTATTCTTTTTTTGCTAGGCTTTCTCACTCTTCAAAGGAGTTAACTATAAATATCAGTAACAGTAATACTCAACGTTTACTGAGCAGTTAATATGTGTCGGGCACAATCCTAAGTGCTTTATATATATATTATTCATTTAACATTCTTTAAAAACATGTAAGATACTAGGATAATAGTTTCTCCCTTAAATCATTCTAATAACAAAAGAACATATATCTCAGAGAAATATACTGGTAATATAATACCTTACAAAGCAAATGTCTGCTAAAATCTAAGTATAGCTGTTACTCAGCTGAGTTTGGTTTAGAAACAGAACTAGATCATACATAAACCCACTAGTTGTAAACTTCAATGTAATGTAATGTACTGATCAATGTAAAAGTACAAAGAATACTTTAAAAAGTATCTACTAAGATTGTAATCATGATTCCAATAAGAATTAAATATTTTCCACATTATTTTGGGGGCAATAATCAACTTTCAAACTTTTAACCCTGAATATGTGAGTCAGGATAACATAATTTTTAAGAACTAGATAGGACCCAGAACTTTAACCATAACATTGTAAAATTAAATTATAGATCTCTAAGTTTCTCCAATCTATTCAATAAAGGACTCTCACTGAAATAATCTCTTATAGGTACTTATCAAATGCCTCTAGTGAAAGGGAATTTATTATTTCTATTTTCTAAAAAGCTCTAATTTTAAGTTGTTAATATTTAATCAAAATATTCTTCATTATATTTCTATTTATGACTTAGCACCTTACATTCAAAGAAGAAGTCTCATATGCCCACACATCAGCCCTTCAAATATCTGAGGACAATTACGTTATTTTCAGCTCACCCCTCGATGTCAAGCCCCTATTCTTTTCTAGAATAAAAACTTTTTTTTTTTTTGGAGACGGAGACTCACTCTGTTGGCCAGGCTGGAGTGCAGTGGTGCGATCTCCTCTCACTGCAACCCTCCTGGGTTCAAGGGATTCTTGTGCCTCAGCTTCCCGAGTAGCTGGGATTACAGGCATGAACCACCAGGCCTGACTAATTTTAGAAAAAACAGGGTTTCACTGTGTTGCCCAGACTGGTCTTGAACTCCTGGCCTCAAGTGATCTGCCCACCTCGGCCTCCAAAGTGCTGAGATTAGAGGTATGAGCCACTGAGTCCAAACAACATTTGTTTCTTTATTCATTTCACCAGGTGGCATGGTTTCCAGAGTTTTCTTGATTTTTTTTTTTTTTTGACATGGAGTCTCACTCTTGTCACCCAGGCTGGAGTGCAGTGACACAATCTTGGCTCACTGCAACCTCCGCCTCCGGGGTTCAAGCGATTCTCCTGCCTCAGCCTCCCGAGTAGCTGGGATTACAGGCGACTGCCACCATGCCCAGTTAATTTTTGTATTTTTAGTAGAAATGAGGCTTCACCATGTTGGCCAGGCTGGTCTTGAGCTCCTGACCTCAGGTGATCTGCCCGCCTTGGCCTCCCTAAGTGCTGGGATTACAGGCATGAGCCACCGCACCTGGCCCATTTCTTGATCTTAATGACCAATCTCTCAACAATATAAAATATGGCAGACTTACTGCTGTTTGCTGCAGTTCTTCTGGAGCTTACACTTACATTCCTATCTGTAGCGCCCTATTAAACTGGTGTTTGCAGCAACACAGTTCACTGTTGACCAGTACTCAAATGGAAGTCATCCTCATAAGAATGCTAGGTTGTCAAAATCCTTCATGGTATGCAATAGGGCATTCTTGGTGTGATATAACTTACTTGGAGTATAACTTTAACTTTAAAAACTGAAAATATGAATTACTGGTCAACCTACATTTTTATGTCAAAATACATCTGACAACAATGTTTTGTGATCATGATTTTCTACCATAACACTATGGTTTAAAATGCTATAAATATTACATGAGCACATGCAAACATAAAATTAATTTGTTAGTATCTACAGAACTAGAAAGGTCAGATCATTCAACATGGAGCGATTAGCACGTAAGTAATTAAAACTAAAATATCTGCCAGTGTGGTCTGGTGATAAAATATAAAAATCCATCAAACAAAAACAGCAAAATGAAGTTTAAGAAGCATGAAAATCACAATGAGTTTCAAGCACTAACTGTGAGGACATTAATCAAACTCCAAATGTTAGGTGATAATTCAGCAAAAAGGGATGGCACTGTAAGCAGGCAGCATGAATGAACACATAAAGTTTTAGGTGACATTCGGCTTTTACTACAAAAGGGAAGGATTTCCCCCATTACAGAGGCATTGATATGCTGCCCTCTGTACCTGGCACATCCTGGGGGAGCTCAGATGCCACCTTCTTCTCTGCCATGTTGCTGCTATCAGGGGTTTCTGAGAGACACCCCACGGGGCTCCTCCCTTCAGGGGCACTAGTCTCTTCTGAAGATGCATTTGTTGTGTTGTCGCCAAGATTTGCTGACACAGAGTTACCTTTATCCCCAACTTCTGTTGGCTCTACAGCAAAATGCACAACAAAACTTTAAAGATATTCTTTAAAATTGCTTCAGGACAAATGACCACATTCAGTCAACTACTAAAAATGATCTGTCACCAAAGAAACCTGCTTCCGTTGGATGGCCATTTTAAAGCAATTAGATTCTGGGATATTGCTGCAATAGGTAATCCAAAGAGTATTTAAGAATATTTAATAGTATATTAAGAACGTTTAAGTAATTAACACAAAAATGAACATATTTATATATATGTTCATACATACAAAATTATACATACAAAAGTATACATATATAAGTATACATACAAAAGTATATATTCTGGTATAATATAAAAATAGTACTTTTTCATAGGGAAATGGCAACTTAATGGCAAGTATAGAGACATGAGTATAATATTATAGCAAATCCACTATTACGTAAAACTCATTACAATTGTCACACATGTTACAAGAGGGGACAGTATCCTGATATCTTTAGAAATATTAAATTAAGTAGTTGCTTGCAATGTTTCACTTTCATTTTGCAAGTAAAACTGGAGGTTTCATAAATAACACTGATGAAATATTTCTTTTTAATCAAGTAATTTTTTACCCTCAGATTTTCCTTGCTCAGGGTCATTGTCTGGTGTTTTGTATTCACTGTCTTTTTCAAGGGACTGGTCTTCAAATTCTCTGCTTTTCTGAGCATCTTTAGAGTCATCCTCAGTCTCGTTCTTGTCTTTTTCTATTTCTTCTGGGCTTTTAACATTATCAGTGTCTGCCTTTTTGGCTCTTATAGATTCCAAAATTTCTTCTATAATGAAAACAAATAAAAAATTATTTCTATATATAACCAAATAGAACAGTAAGTACAACAAATGCCACTTAAGAGTTTCAGTACAAGTTATTAAAGAGGAAAATTAAGTATTTTTAAAGCATTAGACCTATGAAATAACAATCAATATTACAAACAAAATTTTGTTTAGAGAGTTCAACCAATGTGGTGTATCTTCACATCTAGAAAATACATGCTAATTATGCATTCTACTTTTTTTTTTAAGTAAAGTTAGTCTATCTTTTTAAAATATAGGCTAGATACAGATATCTGTGACAGATGACAAAAACTGCAAGCTGACATAGACCCACAGTCTGGGCAGCACACTGTAGTGATCAAAACCTAGAAACCCAAAACCCACTGCAAATCTGACTTGGATTAGCTGTGTGACTCTGGGCAAGCTACCTAACCTCTCCAGGCCATCATTTCCTCAATTGTAAAATGAGAAAACAGAGGCCCTTTTGTAAGAACTTTCTCTCTGAAATCCCTTAACTGTTCTGAAAGTCATTAAGTCTCTAAGCACACTCACCTTCTTTCAACTTAGACAGAGTGATGCTATGGCATGTTACAGACCACGGGATATAGAAGGACCACAGTGCACAGAAACCAGGGTGTATCAGTATGGACTCATGGATATCAGTTATATTCTTTGGGTTATCATGCAATACTGTCACTTTTAATTTTGTTGCACAAATTGTTTCAGCTTTGGTCACTTGGGACTCTTTCCAAGTCTAGTGTCCTTTTGATACATATTCACTCATTCATTCATCCATCCATTCATTCATTCACTCAGCGTTTTCTTAACTTTCCAGTATTACAAGATGCTCCAGGTTCACCTTGTATTTTCCCTGCCTCAGTCCTAGAATCCACCATCTCTCCAAGGTGCCTTTGTTCTTTTTTGAAGAACAAATTGGAAAATGATGTTAGAAGTCACAATCTAGGTGCTTGGTGTGCTTGTTACAACTGGAGTGTTGCTTTCTAGGGTCTCTTGGCCAACAGAGCTAAGAAATGTAGTGATAAATATACACATCTATTATTATTTCAGTATTTATCTCTGCGGGCACATATGTGTATGAGTGAAAGCCTATGTGTCTGTGTAGGTTCATTTACCATTGCCCACTTGCTTATTTGTAACTTCTCTGACAGTGAGAAATCTGGCTCACATTATCTGTAATATATCTAGTTATTTGTTCATTCCATTCCTAGCACATAGTAAAATAGTTTCGGAATTGCTAAACTGTTTCCTCATAAAAATAAATTTACCAACTTGAGTACAATATTTGTGAATAAGAAGAAACACCTTTTTTTTTTGAGATGGAGTTTTGCTCTTGTCGTCCAGGCTGGAGAGCAATGGTGCGATCCTGGCTCACTGCAACCTCCACTTCCCAGGTTCAAGCAATTCTCCTGTTTCGACCTCCCAAGTAGCTGGCATTACAGGCGCCCACCACCACACGAGGCTAATTTTTGTATTTTTAGTAGAGACGGGGTTTCACCACGTTGGCCAGGCTGGTCTCGAACTCCTGACCTCAGGTGATCCACCCGCCTCAGTCTCCCAAAGTGTTGGGATTACAGGCATAAGCCACCACACCAAGCCAGAAGAAACAAACACTTTTAATACCATGTATATCCACAGTACTCCTCTTTGGGTTTTTGGGTGTTTCCTTTTTTTTTTTTTTTTTTTTCTGAGATAGAGTCTCGCTCTGTTGCCCAGGCTGGAGTGCAGTGGCGCAATCTTGGCTCACTACAAGCTCCGCCTCCTGGGTTCACGCCATTCTCCTGCCTCAGCTTCCCAAGTAGCTGGGACTACAGGCACCAGCCACGACACCCGGGTAATTTTTTGTATTTTACTAGAGACGGGGTTTCACCATGTTAGCGATGATAGTCTCGATCTCCTGACCTCGTGATCCGCCCGCCTCGGCCTCTCAAAGTGCTGGGATTACAGGCATGAGCCACTGCTCCCAGCCTGTGTTTCCTTTTTTAAAATTTTATTTTTTACTTTTTTAGAGACAGGGTCTCATTCTTGCCCAGGAGTACACTGAAGTGATCATAGCTCACTGTAACCTTGAATTCCTAGACTCAAGTTATCCTCCCACCTCAGCCTCCCAAGCAGATGGAACTATAGGTGTGTGTCACCATGCATGGCTAATTTTTTTTTTTTTTAATGGAGTCTTGCTCCAGGATGGAGTGCAGTGGTGTGATCTTGGTTCACTGCAAAACCTCGCTTCCCGGGTTCAAGCGATTCTCCTGCCTCAGTTTCCCCAGTAGCTGGGACTACAGGTGCGTGCCACCACGTCCAGCTAAATTTTTGTATTTTTAGTAGAGATAGGGTTTAACCATGTTAGCCAGGATGGTCTCGATCCCCCAACCTCATGATCTGCCCGCGTTGGCCTCCCAAAATGCTGGGATTATAGGCATGAGCTACTGTGCCCAGCTGCCTGGCTAATTTTTTAATCTTTTTAAAAATAGAGATGGAGTCTCACTATGTTGCCCAGGCTGGTCTTGAACTTCCAGCGACCCCCCTGCCTTGGCCTATCAAAGCACTGGGATTACAGTTGTGAAGCGCTGCCCAGCCCTTACTTACTATATTTTAAAGAACATTTTATTTGGAAAAAGAAATGTAGTTACCGATTATCTGCTTTTCTTAGAGGCACAGCTTTCCTCTTTTCTTTCTTTCTTTTCTTTTCTTTCTTTTTTTTTTGAGTCTTGCTCTGTTGCCCAGGCTGGAATGCAATGGCACAATCTCAATTCACTGCAACCTCCACCTCCCGGGTTCAAGAGATTCTCCCACCTCAGCCTCCCAAGTAGCTGGGGCTATAGGTGCACACCATTGATGACACCTGGCTAATTTTTATATTTTCTGTAGAGACAGGGTTTCACTATGTTGGCCAGGCTGGTCTCAAACTCCTGACCTCAAGTGATCCACCCATCCCAAAGTGCTAGCATTACAGGTGTGAGCCACCATGCCCGCTGTCTTTCAAACATAGCTACATCCTATAGCTTTTCTTAACCAAATCATTGTATATCCTCCCAACTTTCCCAGGCCATTTAATGAAAACCAAACAAAAAAAAAATGTTTAATTGCCTCCTAAGTTTAGACCATTTAAATTGGTTGAAAAGCACAGGTTGGATGACCATAGTTCTCTGATTTTCTACAAAGATTCTAATTTCAAATAGTCTATCTTGCTAAACACTCTTGTATATATGTGTGTATGTATATGTGTGTATACATACACACATTCATACTGGTTTTAGGTCCAAAAACCTATGACAGTCATAGCCATAAGAAAAACAGACCAAAAATAGGGCCAGGCACAATGGCTCAGGCCTGGAATCCCAGCACTTCACAAGGCCGAGGCAGGTGAATCACTTGAGGCTAGAAGTTTGAGACCAGCCTGGCCAACATGGTGAAACCCCATCTCTACCAAAAATACAAAAATTAGCCGGGTGTGGTAGTGCACACCTGTAATCCCAGCTACTTGGGAGGCTGAGACATGAGAATTGCTTGAACCCAGGAGACTGAGGTTGCAGGGAGCTGAGATCATGCCACTTGCACTCCAGCCTGGGTGATACAGTGAGACTCTGTCTCAAAAACCAAAAACAAAACAAAACAACCAACAGCAACAACAACAAAACAAGAAAAATAGACCCAGTGTTCAGCAGAGGGAAAAACATTAAAGGATGAGAAAAAATTATGTTGTATCTGATCTATACTAAATATGCATATTCTATAAACATGTATATTCTACACTTTGCATGAATATTTCAAAACTAAACAAAGAATGAACCTACCAGGTTTTAGAAACCATCTCTACTTAGAAAAATTTCTTCTAAAAATAAACTTCCTTCAAATAAGCAAAATAAAGCATTATAAAACTTAATTACCATATAGGCATAGGATAAAGCAAATATAGTAAGCTGTATATTTAGCTATAAATATATAGTAAAGTACAGATCTAGATAATGAATATATGAGTATTTACTGTATAATTATAATTATTATTATTATTTTGAGACAAACTCTGTCCCTGTCGCCCAGGCTGGAGCGCAGTGGCGCAATCTCAGCTCACTGCAACCTCCACCTCCCAGGTTAAAGCAATTCTCCTGCCTCAGCTTCCTGAGTAGCTGGGATTACAGGTGTGTGCCACCGGGCCTGGCTAATTTTTGTATTTTTAGTACAGACGGGGTTTTGCCATGTTGGTCAGGCTGGTAACTGTATAATTCTTTAAACCTTTCTGTACATTTAATTTTTTTCATAAAATATTGAGGAAAAATGCAGAAGAAAAATTTAACTCTCAGAAATAGAATTAAACTCACCTAAAGTAGACATGCATGTGTATAAAAACCAGAGAGCTATACATTAGAAATGAAGTATTTTGTTTGAGAGGTTAACATCAAGTCAAAGTCATCAGGACAGACTACGATTCTGAAATTCCTGTTATGCTACAAATTATTCTTGGCTATTATCAGAACCTCAGTAGTTTCCATTGTTTTCATCTCATATAACTCCAAGTTAAAGAACACCATTAGACATTATTTTGGGTATTTACCTGGACTGGGTGGTCCCAAACTGACTATCAAAGCCAAGATTTTGGTTACCAGAGAGAGCAAATAAAGGTAACGGTGGTGGACTGGTGTTTTAATGGGGAATTCTTCTGAGTGTTGAATTCATTGCCAATATACTCCTTAAAAAGTTGTTGAGAGGATTAAAGAATTGTAAAACACCTAGTTGAGCACCTGGCCACAGTAGGCACTCAAAAATGTTAGTTTTCCCTTCTCTTCCCCATCAGTTTTCAACTCTTGTGAATACTTCCTCCTCTAGTACCAGGTTGACGTTGTACCTTAACCAAAAAAGGGAGGCCGAGGCGGGCGGATCACGAGGTCAGGAGGTCAAGACCATCCTGGCTAACACAGTGAAACCCCGTCTCTACTAAAAATACAAAAATTTAGCCGGACATGGTGGCGGGCGCCTGTAGTCCCAGCTACTTGGGAAGCTGAGGCAGGAGAATGGCATGAACCCGGGAGGCGGAGGTTGCAGTGAGCCGAGATTGCGCCACTGCACTCCAGCCTGGGCGACAGAGCAGGACTCTGTCTCAAAAAAAAAAAAAAAAAAAAGAAAGAAAGAAAATTTTAATCTATATTTTAATCTATTTTCAAAGTTTGCATTTCATACCAACTGAATTCAAACCAACTGATTTCATACCAACAGTTTAGCTCAGACTTAACAAAAATAAAATGAGAAAATGCCCCTCTCACCATTAGCTGCCACCAGAAAGGATTTGTTACTGCCCCAAACCTTATCAGTCAGGTCTTCGGTTATGTCCATGTGTCGGTGGATTTCTTCACGCATTTCTTCCAGAATTTTGCAGAGTTCTGCTTCCCAATAATCTTTCTCTAGACAGTCAATTAATTCTGCAAGCTGGACCTTTGTGCTGTAGTACCAAATTTTATTTTCATTTTCTGTATCTTCTTCTCTGTTTAAAAATGGGGGAAAATATTTTATATATTAGACATAATGCCACTTACCTGAGTTTCACCTACCCAGTGAAAAGTTAAAACAAAGCTTATGTACTAAAACTCAATATATGTGCTCACAAGAGATCCCTGCAGGTCTTACTCAAACTTGATTGACTCTGAGAAAGGACATCTAAAAAACATGACACAAAGAAAGATGACCTCAAAATTCAGAACCACATGAGAGTACTCTGTGGAAGCCAGTTTCAGCTGCTTCTCAATCAACTTTAAGATCATCAGTGTAACAATATGGTGAGCAGAATGTATTTAGAATTATTTTATTTTATTTATTTATTGAGACAGAGTTTCACTCTTGTCGCCCAGGCTGGAGTGCAGAGGCGCAATCCTGGCTCACTGCAACCTCCGCCTCCCAGGTTCAAGTGATTCTCCTGCCTCAGCCTCCAGAGTAGCTGAGACTACAGGCATGTGCCACCATGCCTAGCTAATTTTTGTATTTTTAGTAGAGATGGACTTTCACCATGTTGGCCAACATGTTCTTGATCTCCTGACCTTGTGATCCACCCACCTCGGCCTCCTAAAGTGCTGGGATTACAGGCATGAGCCACCGCACTCGGCCTAGAATTATTGTAGAATAAAATAAATTTATTTTAGAGACAGGGTCTCACTTTGTCACCCAGGTTAGAGTGCAGTGGCACCATCATGGCTCACAGCATATTCAGACTCCTAGGCTCAAGCAATTCTCCCGCCTCAGCCTCCCAAGTAACTAGGACTACAGACATGTGCCGCCATACCTGGCTAGTTTTATAATATAGTTTAGAAATATTTTCATCAAAATGGTGTAAATGCTTTGCTAAATTCTGGTTCTTGAAGGAGTTATCTCAAATAATATCTCATCCCTCTTCTTTACTTCTGGACAACTGAAGCTCAAACTGGAGAGGAGCTTTCTCTCCTGCCTAAAACCCTCCTAAGGTTCCATTCACTTTTAATGGAGTTAAAGACTTCAACAGAGATGGTCACTAACTTAAAAGAAACAGGTAAATTAATGTCTAGGACTAGACGTAGAGGAACACATATAATGTTATTTCTGTTCCCACTCAAAAGGAATTCAAGAGTATGTGTGAGGCAATTGATGAGAGTGAGTCTGATTTTCTTGTTTCCTCAATGGCAAACTGAGGGAACTGAAAGAACTGGGCTTTAGGGGAGATCTGGCTTTAAATAGGCTCATTTGCTTATAAGATATGTGGACATGGAGAAAACACAAGCTCTCTGAGCCTCTAAGACATTTTATTTACCTCACTTGTAAAATGAGGATATAATAAAAACCTGCCTGCAGGCCACTATAGGACTTACAGGTATAATGATAAGGCATCTACCATAGTGCCTGGGCACATTAGTGATCAATAAATGTTAAATATTATTATTATTATCATTTTTTTTTTTGAGACGGAGTCTCGCTCTGTTGCCCAGGCTGGAGTGCAGTGGCACGATCCCAGCTCACTGCAAGCTCCGCCTCCCGGGTTCACGCCATTCTCCTGCCTCAGCCTCCCGAGTAGCTGGGACTACAGGCGCCCGCCACCTCGCCCCGGTTAGTTTTTTGTATTTTTTTAGTAGAGACGGGGTTTCACCATGTTCACCAGGATGGTCTCGATCTCCTGACCTCGTGATCCACCTGTCTCGGCCTCCCAAAGTGCTGGGATTACAGGCTTGAGCCACCGCGCCCGGCCTAAATATTATTATTAAGATAAAAAATGAATAAAAATTTAGTAGCATTACAGGAATGAGTCACTCAGTAATTCTGAGAAAGAAGGGCTATATTAAATCATAGATAAATAAAAGGATACTGGTGGAGTACCCTTATTCTGAAAACCTGAAATCCAAAATGCTCCAAGATTCAAAAGTTTTTGAGTGCCAACATGCTGTTCAAAGGAAATGCTCATTACAGCATTTCAGATTTTCAGATTAGGAATGATCAACTGGTAAGTATAATGCAAATATTCCAAAGCCCAAAACACTTCTGATCCAAAGCATTTTAGATAAGGGATGCTCAACCTATACAGTATTCACTGACTTAACATTTTTCTTCTTGAAGCCACAGAAAGATAAATTCATTAAAGCATAAAGTAGCAAAACATCAAATACCTGCTAATCCATTCAAAGAAAAGTTGGGGTTTTTTTGGTCTGTTTTGTTTTGTTTAACTTTTCTCTTTTTTGGGGGGTGGGTGACGGAGTCTCGCTCGGTTCACCACAACCTCTGCCTCCCAGGTTCAAGCGATTCTCCTGCCTCAGCCTCCTGAGTAGCTAGGACTATGGGCGCATGCTAATAAAAATTAGCGCCCGGCTAATTTTTGTGTTTTTAGTAGAGACGGGGTTTCACTATGTTGGCCAGGCTTATCTCGAAATTCTGGGCTCAAGCGATCCGCCCATCTGGCTTCCTAAAGTGTGGGGATTTCAGGCCTGAGCCACCGCACCTGGCCATCCTCTTCAAACAAAACATGGCATTTCCATTGGCCTAGTTATTCACCTTGTCTACTTCATTGACTTACATTACTTACCTAGTCCTCGCAGCCATATACACATTTGTCACCCTTAGAGCTCAACCAAATTGTATTGAATGCATTTATTTGGCAATTAGTACTTGTATTTTAATTTTCATTTCATGTATGTGTTCCATTTTCCTAATAAGATTGAAATAAGCCATTTGACATACAGAATCCTGTTAGGTATTTTTCTTTCTTGTTTTAAAATTTTGAGAGAGGGTCTTGCTCTGTCACTCAGGCTGGAGTGCAGCGGTGCAATCACGGCTCAGTGCAACATCCACCTCCCAGGCTCAAGCGATCCTCCCCCCTCACCCTCTCGCGTAGCTGGGACCGCAGGTGCGCACCACCATGCCCGTCTAATTTTTCAGTTTTTTTCTAGAGACGAGGTCCTGTTATCTTGCCCAGGCTGGTCTCGAACTCCTGACCTCAAGCTATCATCCAGCCTTGGCCTCTCAAAGGGCTGGCATTGCAGACATGAGCTATTGCGTCCGGCCAACTATTTTTTAATTACTTTTTGGTTGTCACTTATCTCAATAAATATTAAAGTTTATAAAATCTTTCTCTTATCTGAAGAGCTGACTTCAACCACTCAGAGTTGAGTCCCTGTGATAAGGTTTGAGGGTGCCTGAAATGTCATCATGATATGTACCCTGGGCTAAGCTCAAACCTAGTGACTTCTCAAGTAAATAAATAAAGGTTATTTCCCGATAATACAAACCTATGACACCGTGAAGTAGGTTTTAGGCAGGATTCCCTCTTTTCCACTGCAAAAGAGAGGTAAGTTCTTGCTTAGGTGGTCGGGGTCCTAGCTGTGACACTGGGAAGGTGGCGGGAGATTGGAACATGCAGCAGCTGCCTTCTGGAGTTTACTGAGGCTTTCGGAGTGGGGATTCCGCGCAACAGGTTTTAGGGCCCCCCTCCCTCCGGGCGGGGCATCCGGGAGCGTGGCTCCCGGCACAGATCCGGAACAGTTGTCATCGGAGTCAATTTCAGGACTCCAGCTCCAAGCCTCGCAGTTTCCTAAATTCTGGGGGCTTGTCTCCCTGTCCCCCGACCAATTTCCCTCGGTCGCTGGCGCTGCCCGGTCCCTTAGGTCGCTCGGGCCGCCCCCATCCGCGACGACTTTTTTTTTCTTTCTCTAGCTGTTTCCCTAGAGGGCGGGGGGGAATGATATTTGGGGGCTCTCCTGCCTTCCTGTCGGAGCCGCGGAAGCGGAGCCGCGGGAAGGAGGTCCGGCCAGCTTTGGGCTCCAGCCAGGGGTCCGCGGAGACTGTGGTCTCCGAAAGCCTTAGACGCGGGGCATGTAGCGAGCTGCGGGCCTCTCTCAGCCGCGCCACCCGCGCTCGGAGTCCAGCCGCGCCGCGCTGCGCTGATCCCAAGCGCCCCGGGCTCTCCGCTCCCGACTCAATGTTCCCGCGCTCCCCCTAGCGGCCGCCGCGCCACCTCGCCCCTTCCCAGGCTCGTCGGCGGCGCAGCACCCGTGACGGCGCTCCAGTAGCGGGAAGAAATAAGATGGCGGTTGAAGGCGAGCCGGAGTGGGGCCCCAGCAATTCGGTTGAGCCTCCTCCCTCCACCCGCTTCCGCCGGCCGGGCCTCTCCCGCCCGGCCCCTAGGGCCTCCCCACCCGGCCCCGGCGCTCCCCACCGCCCCCACTGCGCCAGGCCCTCCCCGTCCACTTTTCCTTCTTTCCCCGCCTCGGGCTCCAACAAGAGGGGCCGGTGGGGCAGGCCGACCAAGCATCCCGCGGCTCCCGCTGCGCCCCGGCCCCGCCGCCGCCGCCCCACGTCCGGACCCATCCGGAGGCTCCGCTCGCCGCTACGCGGTAGCAGCCGGGGCAGGTGGGCAGCCGCCAGGCTGAGGTGGTGCCCAAGACGCGGCTGAGCTCGCCCAGGGTGGGCAGCAGTAACCGGAGGAAGTCGCCGCCGCCGGGCCCCGGCGCCAGCACCAGCGACCCGGGCGGGCGAGGGGCGGGGGCGACGGCGAGGAGGCGGGGGCAGCCACCTTGCCCGGACCACCGCGGCCCGGAGCGTCGTCAACAAAGTGGTGCACGACGATGACTCCGATTATCGGGAGGAGCTGGAAGACGACGACGAGGACGCCAGTTACTACACGGAAAGCAGCTTCAGGAGCTGTAGTACCTACAGCAGCACTCCAGGTACCCACGAAGCTCAGTTGCTGCAGACTCCTTCCTCACCTCCTCTGCCCTCCCCGCTTGCTCACTTATGTGGTGTGCATCCTGCTCCGATCTCCCGCCAACCCCGCCGACCCCTAAGCAGAGGGGAAATGCGAGGGGAAAGAGGCGCATTGTTCAAAGTGGAGATTGCATTGTTGCAGTTTGCAGGTCGCACTCTCTCGCTGCCCCCCCTCGCCCCCCTGCCAACCCCCTCTTTTTCCTCCTCAAAATTTGTGCCGTGTGCAGTGTCTCCACCGGGCAGGATTGAAACTTTGGCAAACACATATCCTTTGCATTCATTTTTCTCCTCTTGTTTTGGTGTGGTTTTCCGGAATGAAAGAAGCTTCTTGTTTTGCAAACCTCTTTTTATTTCTAATGTGGTTCCTTTCGGATTTTTATTATATATCTGTTCCTTAAAAGGGAGTTAAGGATTTGGACAGATTGTGGCATACAAACACACACAAAAACATGCCTGTTTTCACACCCCTAGCTGTGGTTTTTAAATTGTGTTAAGGAAACGGATCATTTGGGTTAGTAGGGGAACCTTATCTGGTACTGTGTGTTTTTATTATTCGAGTGCTAATGGGCCCGTGCAACAGCTGCTGGTAAATGGCTGATTAAAAAGCAAAGCAGAAAGCCAAACAAGACCCAACCAAATTTGGTAATTCATCCGATTCAAAATTGTTTTGGTTAAATCAAAAATAAAAGTATAAGATCGCAGGAACGCGCGTCTTAACTCATTTGATCGCTTTGCCTTGCTTGGGGAATGCAGTTTCGTGTCACCTGTTGCAGAAGATGTGTAGTTGATCATCTAGACATAATTGCCGAAGATGAACTTTTGGACCGACTTCTGACACACAGCGTCAGTATCAGATTTCTTACACAGCGACTTTTTCTTTTCACTCTATTTCTGAGGAAAAAGCCCTCCCGAAATCCGTAGTGAATTTCTCCATGGTAACCCCTCTTCTGTTTTCACACAGAAACGTTTCTCTAGGCTGGTGCATTTTGTTAAACACCCCCGCCCCCTGCCCCCACCGCAAAGTCTACTTTGTATTAAATACGTGGTTGCAATTTACTAAATTGTGAAATTAACCGAAACAACAACCGGCAAGACTTTCCTTTATAATTTTGCAAATCTAGATTAATTAGAATCTGGTTTTAAAAACATTTAAAAAATAAAGTTTATGAGGAAATACTTGTGATGAAAAAGTACCCTTTTTTCCTTGAAATGAGTTGTGTCATGTCTTTCTCAGAGAAACTAGGGTAGTAGAAGTGGTTAAATTGCAAAGTTTCTGTTTTTTTAAATAAATGCTTAAATACTTATTGGAGAAGTAGGGTAGTATTATATTAAGCCAAATGTAAACCCATGTAGATTGTCCTAACATAAACTGAAAAAGTAATTTCTTTTGCCCGATAGTCAGAATCATTGCCAGACTTGCCCTGAGAAGCTGGCTAGAGAATGAAGGGAATGAATCAAGTGTCCGATATTTATGTCTTATATGTAGAAAGGAATACATGTAAATTCTTCCCAACCTAATTTTTAATGCATCTTTTTTTTGTTTGTTTGTTTGTTTGAGACAGAGTCTTGCTCTGTCGCCTAGGCTGGAGTGCAATGGTGCAGTCTTGGCTCACTGCAAGCTCCACCTCCCGGGCTCAAGAGATTCTCCTGCCTCAGCCTCCATAGCAGCTGGGATTATAGGTGCCCACCAGCGCGCCTGGCTAATGTTTGTATTTTTAGTAGAGATGGTGTTTCACCATGTTGGCCAGGCTGGTCTTGAACTCCTGACCTCGTGATCCGCCCACCTTGGCCTCCCAAAGTGCTAGGACTACAGGCGTGAGCCACCGCGCCTGGCCTAGTACATCTTTTATAGTAATAACTTTTACCTTAAGAAATCACATGCTGGTCTTTGTACCCAGAGCCGGTAATTGAAACATGGAGACTGGATTGCATACACCCCTGGAACAAGTTTTTTCTGGTTAGAGCTAAGACATTTTGGCAGGGCAGTAAGTCCTATTTGAAGGCCTAGCAAATAATATTTAGGATTGATGGTTGTGCATATGCTGACTTAAATTACAATTTGTAGCTAGGTGTCCTTTAAAAAAATGTGTTTACTTTTGATACTTTTGTGACATTTTTTCTTTTTTGGAGAAGGAGTTTTGCTCTTAGTGCCGGGGCTGGAGTGCAATGGTACGATCTCGGCTCACTGCAGCCTCCGCCTCCCAAATTTAAGCAGTTCTCCTGCCTCAGCCTCCCAAGTAGCTGGGATTACAGGCATGCACCATCACGCCTAATTTTGTATTTTTAGTAGAGACGGGGTTTCTCCATGTTAGTCAGGCTGGTCTCGAACTCCCGGCATCAGGTGATCCGTCCGCCTCAGCCTCCCAAAGTGCTGGGATTGCAGGCGTCAGCCACCATGCCTGGCCTGACATTTTTTTTTATTTTTTATTTTTTTTTGAGACGGAGTCTCGCTCTGTCGCCCAGACTGGGGTGCAGTGGCCAGATCTCAGCTCACTGCAAGCTCCGCCTCCCGGGTTCACGCCATTCTCCTGCCTCAGCTTCCCGAGCAGCTGGGACTACAGGCGCCTGCCACCTCGCCAGGCTAGTTTTTTGTATTTTGTAGTAGAGACGGAGTTTCACCGTGTTAGCCAGGATGGTCTCGATCTCCTGACCTCGTGATCCGCCCGTCTCGGCCTCCCAAAGTGCTGGGATTACAGGCTTGAGCCACTGCGCCCAGCCCTATTTTGTTTTTTTTTAATGACACTTGCAGCCTACTGTGTGTCTACTTGTCCTATCCGTATTTGAAATGATTAACTCTGTAGAGACAGTATTGAGCTTATTCCCCTGCAGCTCCTGTAACAGTGTTTCGCTCATAGCCGCTGCTCATCAAAGGTTGGTTGGATAAATTATTGTTAGTAGATGAGAACTTGTAATAGATGAAGTTTTGATAATTCTAGTGATAATTAGTGGGTGTCATAACCCCTAAATATTTTGGATTTAGGGAACTAAAAATTGTTCTAATTGGTTTTTGTTTTTTGTTGTTGTTATTCTTTTCTAATTGGGTTTTAATGGACAATTTGATCAGTGAATGTTTTTATTTTTATTATTTATTTATTTATTTGAGATGGAGTCTCGCTCTGTTGTCCAGGTTGGAGTACAATGGCCCGCACGATCTTGGCTGTCTGCAATCTTTGCCTCCCGAGTTCAAGCAATTCTCCTGCCTCAGCCTCCCGAGTTGCTGGGACTACAGGCGCACACCGCCACGCCCAGCTAATTTTTTGTGTTTTAGTAGGGATGGGGTTTCACTGTGTTGCCCAGGCTGTTCTCAAACTCCTGAACTCAGGCAATCCGCCCTCCTCGGCCTCCCAAAGTACTAGGATTACAGGCGTGAGCCACCTCCCCCAGCCCAGTGCATGTTTTTCATTGCAAGAGTTACTTTGTTTTTGAGTTGCTGTTTCATATTGCTTGCCAGGCATTTTCCTTTATTGTCTGTGATGTTAATTTGGATGTTTTACCTTTTGCAGCACATTATTTCTTAAGATTATGGTAAAATGGATGTGACTTTTTTTCCTTATTTCTTCTAAAAACAAAATGGGGTACATGTGCAAAACGTTCAGGTTTGTTGCATAGGTATACGTGTGCCATGGTGGACTGATACACCTATTGACCTGCCCTCTAAGTTCCCTTCTCTTGCCCCCTACCCCCCCAGATGTGAGTGATGTTTTGAGTTCTAAACTTTTAGAACATGCCCACTTGCCTCGAATGAGTAACAGCGCGTGACAGTGAGTTGTTTAGGCTCAGTACTAGTTTCAATGGTTTTATAGTCTGTACTTCCTGGGTGGAGGGCTGTCAGGTAAATGTGTAGATGGAAGAATGGTTTAAGATATATGAATAACACATAAAGAAGTATGACTGATGAATTTGAATCCTGTTGTACTGCAAAGGCTGAAAGAGGAATTTACTTTATTGGTAATTTAGAGTAATTTGATTAATTTTTATAGTTTATAGCGTTGGCTTAGTTACTGGCATTTGACATTCCTAACATAAGAAATCACCCACTCCTAGTATAAGAAATAACTCAGTATTTTGTGGCTAATATAACTTAATGCAATGACTTTAGTTGATATTACTAAAGTCATGCAAAGTTTATTTATTGAAGATTGTTTTCCTTTTATGGAAAAAATGTAAGGATGACAACTGTTTAGTGTAAAATTGAAATCACCTAGGGTTGCTTAAGCTGAAGGCATATGGCTGAATAATGCTTTGATTAATTTATTTGTACTTTTTAAATTTAGAATTATTTCAGCCTATAGGTTTTATGACATTGCCAATATAATGAGAAGGATTGTGTAGGAAGTGTTTTCAGTAGGCATTTGGTGAAGTTCTGACAGCACTTTGAAATTAAGCATTTGCTAATTTTAAGAAATTGTATTTAAAACAGAATGTTGTGTTTCAGTCTCAAGTCTTGTGTGAGACTTCTGAGAATACTTACCTGGAATTTTAAAACTTGGAACCTCTGATGACTTCATAAAACAAAAGTCCTGGTGTTATCCTGAGAGAGTTAGTGATTTATGTCCTCTAAGGATTGTGACAGTGGAGATCAGTGGCAAGAGATGCCATGAGTGAACCATAGATTTACCTCAAACAGAATTTATCACTGCTTTGACAATATTATTCCCACCAGTGTCAACTTAATATCTTTTCAGTATAATTTCTGATTGCTACAGGCGTGGTACAAAGTGCAGTGGGCATTTAAAGGAGGGAGAGATTATATACCCTGTTTAAGGGGATTGGTGTGGGCATAGGCTTCCTGGATGGGCATGTGGAGGGTAAGGACAGGCAGATTGAAGGAGGGAGGGGGAGGGAGCAGGAGGAGTAGCAGGCACTTGTTGTAAAGTGTGGGCAGTCTCAAGTAACTCGGTTTAACAAGAGCCTGAGAGTGTGAATAGGAAATAAACCAAAGCTCCCTTGTATGCCGTGTTGGGCAGTACCTAGAGGATCAGGCTATAGCAACTGTGCTTTCCCCCTCATCTGTAGAATAAGGATTGGGCTAGATCGTGATCCTCAGACCTTTTCCCTCCTGAACACCCCGAGGAGATATGCTGTATTCCCAGCAGCACCATGCACAAACATGAAACAGAACCACATCAAATCACAGAGATGCTGTTGAACCACTGGTGTAGCCTTTCTCCCAAACTGAGAGAATTACTAGGGAAGTGGCCTGAAACTCTCTCTCTCTTTCAAATCTATTTCAAATCTTTAATTTTGGGTATGGGATGATCGGAAGATCTTGAAAGAGTGGGGTGTGATTTCAGAGGGATGCCACGAAGTTTAGCATAGCTTCTGTTCTGCAGGATGGATTGACAAGGACGAGATAGCTGATGGGTTTTGTAGTCCTGAATGGAAGATCAGTCCAGGAGGTACTTTAGAGTTCTTCAGGCCTTGACACATAGAGTGTAGAGAGAGGAATGCATCACCTATGCCTCCCTAAGAATGGTAGTACTTTCAGTAACAATAGGGAGGTCAAGATTATAAGGGAAATTAATGACATCTGTTTTCGGGTATCAGTACCTCAAGAGGTTAAACATGGGAATTAAAATGAGAGCCAAAAGGGTTTTGAAAAAGGCAACATGATTTGTGAGTAGTAGAGAGGCATGTCCTAGTTATGCAGTAATAAATAGTCTTGCATACAGTTCGTGCTTTTCTATTGTGCTCATGCATGGGCGTGTTTGGAAGTTTGTATTGAAACATGCATATAAAAGGACTGGGCATGTTAAGACCAGGAGCTCTGGTCTCTTCTGTTAGGTCCTCCTTTCCTCAGTCCTCAAGACCCCGTGTCTTCCCTTTGACTAAAGACCCGTAATGGTGGAGACATGGGGGTGAGAGTAGTAGTCAGGGTGGGCAGGTGGTAATCTGGGTAAGGCAGGAGCAAATCCTAGCTGATGCCCTTTTCCCTTCCTGCTCCTTAGCCGGGCTCGAATCCCGCTTCCTGGGAGATCTTCCCTGAGTCCTGTTGCGCACCTTGTTCTTCCTTCTCTTTGAGTGCCTGTTGACAGTGGCTATGATCTCAGCACTAGCTTAACACTGACACTAATTATTCTAATTTTTTTTTTTCTTTTGAGATGGAGTCTCACTCTGTCACCCAGGCTGGAGTGCAGTGACGCAATCTCGGCTCACTGCAACCTCCACCTCCCAGGTTCAAGCGAATCCCCTGCCTCAGCCCTCTGAGTGGCTGGAACTACAAGCGCCTACCACTACACCCGGCTAATTTTTGTACTTTTTAATAGAGACAGGGTTTTACCGTATTGGCCAGGCTGGTCTTGAACTCCTGACCTCGTGATCCACCTGCCTCGGCTTCCTGAAGTGCTGGGATTATAGGCAGGAGCCACCACGCCCGGCCTCTAATTTTTTTCATGCTTTTGGTTCTTTAACATAAGCATCAGGAGGCACCATGTTTCTTAACTTAAAAAAACAAATGCACTTTAAAAGATCAAAAGTGACCATATGGAAAGAATTAAAATGCATGTAATTAAATATAATGTTTTAATTGTTTTGTCTGCTGGCATATATCTAAAATTTTTATGTTTTTCTAGATAGTTATTTTCAAATATTTTGTGATTGTCACATTTTAAAAACAGTGACAGTAATAGTTAACATTTACTGAACATCTTTTAAATTGCAGAATGATTTTCAAGCAATATTTATGAAAATTCAGTTTTTAAAAGGTAACAGCTTTATGGAGATATAATTTACATACTGTAAAATGTAACCCTTGTAAAGTATATAATTTAGGTTTTTTTTAGTATATTGACAGAGTTATGCAACCATTAACATACCTAATCCAGCACGTTTTTATGCCCCTGCAAAAGAAGTCCATACCTATAGCCGTCACTCCCTGTTCTTCACCTCCCTCCTGCTCACCCCCTGGCAACCACTAATCTACTTTCATTCTCTGTTGATTTGTCTCTTACGGACATTACTTATTAAGTGGAATAATACAATGTATGGCTTCTGTCATTTAGCCTAATGTTTTCAAGGTTTATGCATATCTTAGCATGTATCAGTACTATATTTGAATAACACTTCATTGTATGGCTATACCACTTTTTTTTTTTTTTAAATGGAGGCAGGGTCTTGCAGTGTTGCCCAGGCTGACCTGAAACTCCTGGGCCCAGGCTCCCTGCCTCAGCCTTCCAGCCTCCAGAGTAGCTAGGGTTACAGGCACACACCTCTGTGCCCAGAGACCATGTTTTGCTTATCCATTTCATAAGTTCATGGACACTTTAACTGTTTCCACTTTTTGGCTATTATGAATAATGCTGCTGAGCACATTCGTGTGCATTTATCTATACATATGTTTTCATTTCTCTTAGGTAGATAACTACGATTATTTGCTGAATTATTGCAAATTAAATTTTAATTTCTTTTTTTTTTTTTTGACACAAAGTCTCACTCTGTCACCCAGACTGGAGTACAGCGGCATGACCATGGCTCACTGCAACCTCTGCCTCCTGGGTTCAAGCAATTCCCCTGCCTCAGCCTCCTGAGTAGCTGGGACTACAGGTGTGTGCCACCACACCTGGCTAATTTTTGTAATTTTAGTAGAAGGGGATTTCACCGTGTTGGCCAGGCTGGTCTTGAACTTCTGACCTCAAGTGATCCACCCACTTTGGCCTCCCAAAGTGCTGGGATTACAGGTGTGAGCTACCGCGCCTGGCAGAAAATAATTCAGGAGTTAGAATGAATCCTTGATGATAGATTGGTTAGGCTGGGATGTGGTGAGTGGGAGAAAAGGAGTCATGGATGAACTGACTTCTAAATCTCCTGTTAGAAATGCTTGCTCCCCAGTGCTGTAAAGAAATAGCACTTGAACATAAATGTAATTTATTTAGTAAGGCCATTATTACTTCCTGCAGAAAGGGTACACTCGCCAGCAGTTTTGCCATGAGAGTACACCGAACAAAGAAGACAGGGTCATTTATAAACTGAAGCGTCTACCCTACTGCTGTGTCTGGTTTCCTTTGACTGGAACGGGACCTTACATTCTGTATTTGTCCCTATTGGCTAGTAACTTAGAACTTTTAAAAGAGGCAAAGGTAGAGGGGAACAAAGGAAGAAGTAACTTATGGAATGTTGAGAAAGGTAGAAACACTTTTAAATAAGGAAGAGGAGGCGAGGTGTGGTAGGTCATGCTTGTAACCCCCCCACTTTGGGAGGCCGAGTTGAGCAGATCACCTGAGGTTGGGAGTTTGAGACCAGCCTGACTAACATGGAGAAACCTCACCTCTACTAAGAATACAAAATTAGCTGGGCATAGTGGTACTTGCCTGTAATCCCACCTCCTCAGGGGGCTGAGGCAGGAGAATCACTTGAACCTGGGCGGCGGAGGTTGTGGTGAGCCAAGATCATGCCATCGCACTCCAGCCTGAGCAACAAGAGCGAAATTCCATCTCAAAAAAATAAATAAAATAAAATAAAATAAGATAAAATAAATAAAATAAAATGGAACAGGCTATGACCTAATGCTTGCTTGGACCACTATAAGCATGCCAGGGCAAATACTTAGGCTACATTGTGGGAGCTAAGAACATAAAGCACATTGATTTTTTTATTACGGCTAGCAGATATTTAAGAATGTTAGCACAGGTCTTCGAATAAATTTTGCTTCTAAGAGAAGTTACTATTTATTCCTAATTAGACAGGGAGGAAAATCTTTGAAGAGGAACCTCTACTTTACTTTTTACATCTCCCTTATTTCTTTTTTCCTTATTCACTCCTTATTTCTTCTTTTCATCTCAACTTGATGTAGTAATATTGATTTCTTTGTAGTTCCCACACACCTAACTCCTAGTCACCCATCCATCACCTTCTCCAGCCTGCCGTCTCTGATCACCATTCCCTGTACCCCCAGGTGGGGCTGAGTTCCTTTGGTTCCCACCCCCTTAACCTCCAGGACCATGTGCATTAATTGTTTTAGTTTCCAAATATTTGGGGATTTTTTAGGTATCTTCCTGTTACTGATTTCTAATTTCATTTCATTTTGTTCAGAGAGCATACTTTGTATGACTTTAATTTTGTAAAACATTTTTAGAAGTTTGTTTTGCACCCCAAAATTTTGTCACTCTAAGTGAATGTTCCATATGTAGTTGAAAAGAATTTTGTATTCTGCTTTTGTTAGGTGGAGTATTGCATGAATATCAATTAGGTCAAGTTTGTTGATAGTGTTATTAAGATCTGTCTTTCTACTTGTTCTGTTGATCACTGAGAGAAGTGTTGAAGTCGACAGCTATTGTGAAGGATTTGTCTGTTTCTCCTTGAAGTTCTTGCAATCTTCATGTATTTTGAGGGTCTGTATTCATGTATTTTGAGGCTTCTTCCTAAAGTCCATACACCTTTAGGAAGGATTGTTTTATCCTCTTAATTACTTAACCCCTTTATCTATATCTTTGTCTGTTAAGACGTGGAACTGAAATGGCCTGTTAATGATCTGGCCCTTCCTTCATTACACCTTACTTTGGGCAGGGAATGTCCCATTCAGTCTCTGTAGTGCCTGGTTAAATCTCTTGAATGCAGTAGGCAGCACAGGTAATTGTGGAACTGAATGTTGAGTCAAAACCTGTGGATTGTTTTCACCCTCTGTACTGTCCAGTATGGTAGCTACTAGACAAATGTGGAGAGTTAAATTAATTAAAACTAAGTAGGCCAGGCGTGGTGGCTCACACCTGTAGTTTCAATACTTTGGGAGGCTGAGGTGGGAAGTCACTTGAGGCAGCAGTTCAAGACCAGCCTGAGCAACAGGGTTTTGTAAAAACCCTGTCCTCACAAAAGAATTAAAATAGTTGGGCATAGGATGGCGTGCCTGTAGTCCTACCTATTTGGGAGGCTGAGGTGGGAGGATTGCTTGAGGCCAGGAGTTTGAGGCTGTAGTCATCTATGGACTATGCCACCACACACTAACCTGGGTGACAGAATGAGAACCCATATCTTAAAAAAAAAAAAATTAAGTAAAATGAAAACTTCGGTTTCTCCAGTGGCACCAGCTATTATATGTTCATTTCAAGTGCTCTGTATTCACGTGTATTGCACCACACAAATGTAGAGCATTTGGGGCATTTCCTATCATTGCAGAAAGTTCGCCTGGACTCATTGTAGGCAGTCTGCCTCTGTTAGACCAGTGAGAATTTACCTAACATCTCTTTTTTTTCTAGCCTTGTATTTGCCCTAAATCCTGCACAGCTTGGGTAGCCCCAGCGATCTGGCTGAGTGAGGTCCTCCTTTGTGGAGACTCTGGGCCCCGCGTTATTTGTGTATGTGATGGTATCGCATTTCTGCAATAAGATTTGGGGTCATGTGTGAGATGACTTTCCATTATTTGTTGTTCTTTGTGGTAGGGTGAAGAGGCAGTCAGTTAACACATAATTAGAAAATCTGCCACAGTCCTGGTAAAATTAAGCTAAGAGTCATATATATAGGCCAGAAGGGAAGGAAGGATTAGGATTCAGAGACTTTTGGTTGAGAAATTAAATTTGATAACTCAGAGAATTTCAGTGTTATAAAAGTGTAAATGTTGATATGCAAACTGAATTGTGAGATGTTAGTATGTCCTAGTGTGTCTGGATTCTCCTATATAAAACCTCTTTCTCAGGAGTCACTGGTCAAATTATTTATCTATGGAACCCCCTGAGATTTGCTAAGAAAGTTATGCTTAGACTCCTCTCTATTTATGGATATGTTCTGTAATTCACACACTTGGGAAACGGCATGGCCATGTGATTCATACAAAATGGCAACATTCAGTAGGTGCAGTTTATATGTTTTACTAGAAATACGGCTTCTTGCTCGATTTCAGAATGTTCATAGTGCCTCTTTTGAGGTCTGTGTGTGTATTTTATTTATGGAAGTTAAAAAGTATTTCAGAAATGCATATATTAATCTGTGTGGAATTTCTCTTGTCCTTGGACCAAGAAGTGGTCCAACACTTAAAACAGTGAATAACATCTTAGCCCATCCTAAAACAATCCTTCCTAAAGGTTTATGAACTTAATAACAAAGCCTCAAAATACATGAGGACTCGTAGAACTCCAAGGAGAACCAGACACATCCTTAACAATATTGTAGACTTCAACACTCTTCTTACAGTAATCGAGAGAACAAGTAGATAGAAAGAAAGTGCACTTTTCCCTGTTTCTGTAGACATCAAAATTATTTCACGGCCGGGCGCGGTGGCTCAAGCCTGTAATCCCAGCACTTTGGGAGGCCGAGACGGGCGGATCACGAGGTCAGGAGATCGAGACCATCCTGGCTGACATGGTGAAACCCCGTCTCTACTTTAAAAATACAAAAAACTAGCCGGGCGAGGTGGTGGGCGCCTATAGTCCCAGCTATTCGGGAGGCTGAGGCAGGAGAATGGCGTGAACCCGGGAGGCGGAGCTTGCAGTGAGCTGAGATCCGGCCACTGCACTCCAGCCTGGGCGGCAGAGCGAGACTCTGTCTCAACAAAAAAAAAAAAAAAAAAAAAAAAATTATTTCACACACTTCTGAAAGTCTCATTCAGTAAGTTACTCATGTCTCCACCTTATGACTGTACTGTGCTTTCAAAGTGCTGTGCAAAGAATAAAAAGTTTTAAAGTGACTTTACTGTAATTTCAGATACATATTTGAACTTTTGAGTCTGAATTATCCAGGTGAAATGCATTGGATCTCTGATCCTCTGTAAACTGGGAAGATTACCTTCTTCCAGGTATGCTGGTTGTCCTTAACTGCCTTAATGGCATGAGTTGTGAATCTTCTCTGTCTCAGAAGAAACCTAACAGTGGAGATTGTTTATGGCAAGGGTCACAAATTTACATGCTCAGAAGGTTAGGACCCTCTGTAAGGTAAAGACATGAAGTGCCCCCTTCTTTATTAACACATAACTGCATTTGCTGATAATATTTATTTGCCTAGAATTCAGGCCCTTTTTGCTGTTACAGACAGCGCTGTCCTAAATGTGCTAGAGAAGTATCTTTAGTCACTTAAGCTGGTGTTTCTGTAGGGTAGGTTCCTAGGAGTGGGACTGGATTGTTGGGTTACAGTCTGTGCCATTTAGAAGACTGAACCAGATTATACTCTCAGCATCTGTTTGTTTTTAAACCTTCCCTAGTCTGTGCTTACGTGTTTTTTTGTTTTTGTTTTTGTTTTTGTTTTTTTGAGATGGAATCTCACTCTGTCACCCAGGCTGGAATACAGTGGTGTGATCTGGGCCCCTGCAACCTCCACCTCCCTGGTTCAAGCAGTTCTCCTGCCTCACCCTCCCGAGTAGCTTGGATTACAGGCGCATGCCACCATGCCCGGCTTATTTTTTTGTATTTTTGGTAGAGACAGGGTTTCACCATGTTGGCCAGACTGGTCTCAAACTCCTAACCTCAGGCAGTCCGCCCGCCTGGGCCTCCCAAAGTGCTGGGATTACAGGCGTGAGCCACTGCGCCTGGCCTATGTGGTTTTTTTTTTTTTTTTTTTTTTTTTTTTTTTTTTTTTTTTTTTTTGAGACGGAGTCTCGCTCTGTCACCCAGGCTGGAGTGCAGTGGCCGGATCTCAGCTCACTGCAAGCTCTGCCTCCCGGGTTCACGCCATTCTCCTCCCTCAGCTTCCCGAGTAGCTGGGACTACAGGCGCCCACCACCTCGCCCGGCTAGTTTTTTGTATTTTTAGTAGAGACGGGGTTTCACCGTGTTAGCCAGGATGGTCTCGATCTCCCGACCTCGTGATCCGCCCGTCTCGGCCTCCCAAAGTGCTGGGATTACAGGCTTGAGCCACCGCGCCCGGCCTCTATGTGGTTTTTAAAGTTACTTTTTCTAGAATCTACTAAGGTTTACTCAGACCTTTAGCAGGTGTTGGATAGTTACTAGGCCCAAAGTCCTCTTCTCATGAATTTATTGGCAAATACACTCACTTGCGATGTGATAGGAGACTCTGAGGTTTACCTCCCAAACAGCAGGATGTCTGTTCTGAGAATTTCCTGGCCAAGTGGTAGAAAGTACCATGGAAATGGAGTCTTCATTGCTTCTTACTTAACTTGAGTTTGGACCATAGAGAAGCCATTCTTCTGTGGACCTCAGTTTACTCACCTGTACAGTGTAGGATGGACTAGATTATCTAATGGTCAGGGGATTGGCAGACTTGTTCTTAGGGTACCAATTAGTAAATGTTTTAGGTTTTGCAGGCCACCTGGCTCTGTCACAGCTGCTCAGCTCTGCCCTTGTAGGATGAAAGCAGCCATAGACAATAAGTAGACAAATGAGTGTGGCTGTGTTCTAATAAAACTTTATTTACAAAAACAGGCTGTGGCTGGCCATAGATTTTTCACCCCATTTTTGAGCTCTTGACATTCATTTATTCATTAGTCTGTGATTTTGATAATTAGTTTAGGAAAAAAGCTTTGACTTTCATAAATAATGCTTCTGGAAATCTAGTAAAACCTTTAAATTTTATTTTTGCTTTTTCTCTTTATCGGGAAAGTAATGTGGAAAATTAAGAAAACCCAGAACATTAATATTTTGGTTCCTCTCATTAGGTAACCATCTTTAGGTGAACATGTGTACATACATACTTTTTTTTTCTTTCTTTCTTTTGAGCAGGAGTCTCACTCTGTTACCCAGGCCACCCAGTGGCGTGATCTCGGCTCACTGCAACCTCCACCTCGCAGGTTCAAGCGATTCTCCTGCCTCAGCCTCCCGAGTAGCTGGGACTACAGGTGCTCGCTGCCACACCCAGCTAATTTTTTGTATTTTTTAGTAGAGATGGGGTTTCACCATGTTGCCCAGGCGATGTCGAACTCCTGAGCTCAGGCAATCCGCCAGCCTCAACCTCCCAAAGTGTTGGGATTACAGGCGTGAGCCACTGCACCCGGCACATGTGTATGTACATACTTTTTACAAAATTGGGCGAAGTATAATTTATTTGCTAAATATTTTCACCTATGCCATGAAATCTCATTTTATCTTTAATTTGTCTATAAAAATACCTGCTCTCCTAGGGGGCTTCTAGTTGAAAACTCATTAATTTAAACTTAATTTTGAATTCAGCCACCTATTCTTTTTTTCTATTTGTTTCTTGTAGCTTTTGCTTTGATTGGAATAACTTTATCTAGGAATAAAGTTGTATCATCTGCAAACATGAATCATATACACATCTGATATTCTTATTATATCTCCTTCTTCTCTTCAAATTACATTGCCTCTACCGTTGATGGGAACCTGGGTAATAAAAAAAAAAAAAGGGAAAAACAGTGCATTCCCTACCACCACCTCCACCATAGTATCACGTGTTAGTTATAATGATAGGCATCTAGTGCCATCCCGGTTCAGCGGAGCTGATGCAGATATGTAATGGTTAGCTGTTGGTTTGAGGCCTTTAATATTTGAGTGTATTCGCCTGTTTCAATTGCTTTTGTAAGTTTTTTTTTTTTTTAATCAGATATGGCTATTATATTTTGTCAAATGCCACCTTAGCATCTTTTAAGATGATCATATAGTTTTTCTCCTGCTTGCTACATATTAATTACAGTAGTGTATATTCATAGAATCATATTAGTAGATCTTATATTGATTCACCCTTACATTCTTGCAGTGAACCTCTCTTGATCACATTATTTTTTCATGTACTGTTGGACTTTTATTTATTTATTTATTTATTTTTGAGATGGAGTTTCGCTCTTGTTGCCCATGGTGGAGCGCAATGGCGCGATCTCAGCTCACCACAACCTCTGCCTCCTGGGTTCAAGCGATTCTTCTGTCTCAGCCTCCTGAGTGGCTGGGATTACAGGCGCCTGCCACTACGCCTGGCTCACTTTTAATGTTTTTGGTAGAGACAGGGTTTCACCATGTTGGCCAGGCTGATCTTGAACTCCTGACCTCAGATAATCTGCCGGCCTCGGCCTCCCAAAGTGCTGGGATTACAGGCGTGAGCCACCACGCCCGGCCTGTTTGACTATTAAAAAGGTATCTTAATTTTTTAATAAAATAGTTTATACATGTACAGTGCATAATGTATTTGTGATTCATCTATGTTGTTGTGTCAGTAGTTTCTTTATTGCTGAGTAGCAGTCCCTTACATTGAGTGTATCACAGTGCATTTATCTGCCCAATAGTTGAATATTTCAGTTATTTCTAGTTTTTGGGAGCTATGAATAAAGCTGCCCTAAACATTTCCATAATGTTTTTTGTATGAACACAATACTTGTTTCTCTTGAGTAAATACCTAGGAGTATGATTTCTGGGTTGTATGTTTATAAGAAACTGCCAAAACTGTTTTCCAAAGTAGCTGTACCATTTTGCATTCTTACCTGCAAATGTGTGAAGAGTTCTAGTTGCCCTGTGTCCTCCCTGGCACTTGACATCGTCAGTTTTTGTTGTTTTATTTTTAGCCACCTTAATAAGTATATGGTGGTAGCTCCTTCTGCTTTTAATTTGCTTGTCTCTAATGACTGATGGTTCTGAGTCTCTTTTTATGTGCATCTTTTTATTTGCCTTCTGTATATTATTGTTTATGGAAAAATACTGAAATCTTTTTTTTTTTTTTCTTTTTCCGAGATAGAGTCTTGCTCTGTTGCCCAGGCTGGAGAACAGTGGCACAGTCACCACTCACTGCAGCCTCCACCTTCTGGGCTCAAGCCATCCTCCCACCTCTCAGCCTCCCAAGTAGCTGGGATTGCAAGTGCGCACATCCACACCTGGCTAGTTTTTGTTTTTGTTTTTGTTTTTTTTTTAAATAGAGATGGGGTTTTGATATGTTGCCCAGACTGATTTCGAACTCCTGGGCTTAAGCGATCCGCCTGCCTCGGCCTCCAAAAGTGCTGAGATTACAGGCATGAGCTGCCATGCCTGGCCAAGATACCAGAATCTTCAAGATGTTTAATTGGGTTGCTTTCTTTATTGTTATTCTACATATATATATATATATATATAAAAGTAGAATATATATATATATATATATATATATATATTTTTTTTTTTTTTTTTTTTTAGACAGAGTCTCGCTCTTTCACCCACGCTGGAGTGCAGTGGCATGATCTTGGCTTGCTGCAGCCTATCATTCCCCCCGACCCTGGGCTCAAGGTAATCCTCCCACCTCAGCCTCCCAAGTAGTTGGGACCACAGGTGCATGCCACCATGTCTGGTTAATTTTTGTATTTTTAATGGAGATGGGGTTTTGCTATGTTGCCCAGGCTGGTCTTGAACTCCTGAGCTCAAGCAATCTGCCTGCCTTGGCCTCCCAAAGTGCTGGGATTACAGGCATTAACCACCATGCCTGGCCATTTTCTTATTATTGGCTAGTAAGAGTTCTTTATATATTTTGGATATAAGTGTTTTGTTAGGCTGTGTGATGTTCATATATTTTCTCCCCATCTGTGCCTTGTGTTTCATTGTCTTAGCAGTGTCTTTTTCCCAGAGCATAAGTTTTAAATTTTAATGAAGTCTGATTTACCACATTTTTTTCTTACACATTTCATGTTCATCTGACAACTCTGCCTGACCCAGACCTTGCCAGACTTTTTCTGTAAAAGGTCAGATAGTAAATATTTCAGGCTTGCTGTCCCTGTTGCAACTCTGCCATTGTAGCAATGAAAGCAGTCAGCTGTTCCAATAAAACTTTTTGAACACTGCAGTTTGAATTTCACATAATTTTCAGATTATCAGTTATATTGTTATTCTTTTGATTATTACAAAAACAGGTAGTGGATTGGCCATGGTTTGCTGATTCCAGGCCTGACTAACCCAAGTTCACAAAGATTTTCCTCTTTGATTTTGTTGTGGTCGCTGTTATTCCACACCTTCTTTTTTCACTGTTTCCTTAAGGTAGAGTGTACATATTTATAAGGGTACATGTAATATTTTGATAGATTCATACAATGTGTAATGATCAAATCAGGTTAATTAGGCTATCCATCATCTCAGATGTTTATCCTTTTTTTTGTATTGGGAGCATAACAAATGTTCTAGCTATTTTAAAATATGCACTAAGTTATTGTTGACTGTAGTCACCCTACTGTGCAAACAAAAGCTAAAACTTATTCCATCTGACTGAGTTTTTATGCCCATGAATCAACTTGTCTTCATCCCTACCTGCTTCCCAGCCCCTGGTAACCATCATTCTACTGACTATTTCCATGACATCAACTTCTTAATCTCTCATACATGAATGAGAATATGTGATACTTGTCTATCTGTCCTTGGCCTATTTCACTTAACATAATGTCCTCCAGGTTTTATTTTCCAAACCTCAAGCTTTATAGATGAAGGTTTTCACTTTTTTTTTTTTTTTTTTTGAGACGAAGTCTTGCTCTGTCACCTAGGCTGTAGTGCAGTGGCACAATCTCGGCTCGGTGCAGCCTCCGCCTCCCAGGTTCAAGCGATTCTCCTGCCTCAGCCTCCCAAGTAGCTGGGACTACAGGCGCCTACCATCATGCCTGGCTAGTTTTTGTATTTTTAGTAGAGACGGGGTTTCATCGTGTTAGCCAGTCAGTTCTTGAACCCCTGACCTCGTGATCCACCTGCCTAGCCTCCCAAAGTGCTGGGATTACAGATGTGAGCCACCACGCCCGGCCTGGATTCACTTTTTTAATGGCTGAATAATATCCTATTGTGCATATATACCTCATTTTCTTTGATTTTTCTTTCTTTATTTTTAAATAGAGACGAGGTCTCACTGTATTGCCCAGGGTGGGCTTGAACTTTTGGGCTCAAGCAATCCTCCTGCCTTGGCCTCCCAAACTGCTGGGATTCCAGGCTAAACCGTTGTGCTCCTTTATGCTTTTTTTTTTTTTTGAGACAAAATCTTGCTCTGTTGCCCAGGCTGGAGTGCAGTGGCACGAGCTTGGCTCACTGCAACCTCCACCTACTGGGTTGAAATGATTCTTCTGCCTCAGCCTGCCGAGTAGCTGGGATTACAGGTGCCCACCACCACACCTAGCTAATTTTGGGTTTTTAGTAGAGGTGGGGTTTCACCATGTTGTCCAGGCTGGTCTGGAACTCCTGACCTCAGATGATTCACCTGCCTTGGCCTCCCAAAGTGCTGGGATTACAGGCATGAGCCACAGCTCCCAGCCCCTGTGTGCACTTTTAAAAACATATCTTAGAATTTGTGATATGTGTTTTATTTTCATTTGGGTCACAATATTATAAAATTTCTATTATGACTTACTCTTTGACCCATGATTTGTTTTAAAACATACTGTTTAATTTTCAAACATTTAGGGATTTCCCAGACGTCTTCGTTGTTGGTTTCTAATTTAATTCCATTATGGTTAGAGAACATACTTGGTATGATGAATTAAAAAAAAAAATTAGAGGTTTGTATATGGCCTGAAACATGGTTTGTTTAGGTAAATGTTCAGTTTGTAATAGGAAAGACGCTGCTGTTAGGTAAAGTGTTTCATAAATAATAATTAGGTCAAGTTGGTTGATCATGTTAAAGTCTTCTGTATCCTTGCTGATTTCCTGTCTGCTTGTTCTAGTGATTACTGATAAAGGAGTGTTGAAGTCTACAACGATTGTTATGGGTTTGTTCTCTTTCTCCTTGAAATTCTGTCTGTTTACACATCCTGTATTTTGAGGCCCTGTTACTAGATGCAGAAACATTTACAGGTTTGTCCTCTTGATTATTTGACACCTTTATCACTCTGAAATAACTTTTATTTCTGGCAGTAATCATTATATTAAAAACCATTATTTGGCCAGGCATGGTGGCTCACGCCTATAATCCCAGCACTTTGGGAGGCCAAGGCGGGTGGATCATCTGAGGTCAGGAGTTTGAGACCAGACCGGCCAACATGGTGAAACCCTATCTCTTCTAAAAATAGAAAAACAGCCTGGCACGGTGGCATACGTCTGTAGTCCCAGCTACTCAGAAGGTTGAGGCAAGAGAATCACTTGAATCCAGGAGGTGGATATTGCAGTGAGCCGAGATCATACCACTGTACCCCAGCCTGGGAAGCAGAGCAAGACTCCATCTCTAAATAAATACATACATACATAAATACAGGCCGGGTGCTGTGCCTCACGCCTGTAATCCCAGCACTTTGGGAGGCCGAGGCGGGTGAATCACCTGAGGTCAGGAGTTCGAGACTATCCTGGCTAAGATGGTGAAACACTGTCCCTACTAAAAATACAAAAATTAGCCAGGCATGGTGGTGAGCACCTGTAATGCCAACTACTTGGGAGGCTGAGGCAGGAGAATTGCTTGAAGCCGGGAGGCAGAGGTTGCAGTGAGCCGAGTTTGTGCCACTGCACTCTAGCCTGGGTAACAGAGCAAGACTCCGTTTTAGAAAAACAAAAAACAAACAAACAAAAAACCATCATTTAATACTAATATAAAATTAGTGTTTTATATTAGTAATATAATACTGTTTTTGACTAGTGTTAGAATGACATATTTTTCTCTACCCTTTTGCTTTTAATCTATATATCATGACATTCATTTACTTTTTAATTTGTAAAAATAGAGATGGGGATTTGCCATGTTGCCCAGGTTGGTCTTCAATTCCTGGGCTCAAGCCACCTGCCCACCTCAGCCTCCCAAAATGCTGGGATTATAAGCATGAGCCACCATACCTGGCCATATCATTATATTTTCAAATGGTTTCTTGTTTTTTTTAATTTTTCTTTTAAATGTAATCTGACAGCGTCTTTTAATTAATGTGTTTTGGACCATTTACATTTAATATGATTGATAATGACTGGATTTAGGTTTCCTATTTTATTATTTGTTTTCTGATTATCTCTTTTTTGGGGGGTTTCTTCTGTTTCTTTTTTCTGCCTACTTTTGGATTAAATGAATATTTTTTAGTGTTATGTTTTATTAAATGGCTTTTGGTCATATCTGTGCTATGTTTTTGCTGTAGGAATTACAAAATATATACCTAACCTACCTACTTAGAGTTACCATTTTACCTCTAAATAAAACGTAAAAGTATTACAACCATTTAGGTTTCTTTATTCTAACCCCCTCCCTTATCATTGTGTATATATGTGTGTGTGTGTGTATATATCCATATACACTTTCAATGACATATAGATATGTATCTATACTTTCAATGTATATCTACGTGCATACATTGTATATGTATGTAGACATATATCTACATAAGATATATGTCTACATACATATACAATGCATGTATGATACCTCTGGCCACTACATCCTTCTTAAATTTCCTGTTGCCACTCATGACCCAATTTCCTTGACCAGTTATTCCTCCTTCAAACATCCCTCTTACATGTGATAGTCCTCAGCATTTAGTTTCCCCAACTTTCCCCTAATTATCAGTTGACTCAATTACCACCAAAATATCAATGACTTCTAGATCCATTTTCCTACCTAGACCTCTCTTCGAAACTCCAGTTATGTATTTCCAACTGCCTTTGTTGTCCCCGATAAACTCCGCATTGTAGGAAATAAAAAGGAGTTACAAAAGTTTAGGTTCAAAGCAAAATTTAAAAACTCATAAATGAGACAAAGATTTAGTGATGATAAAGGCTATGGTCCACAATGAAGATATAAAAGTAATGAACCTTTCTGTAAAACATGTATGTGATAGAGCCGGTCCCCAACTTTAAGCCTTTCAGTGATTCAAGTAATTGCAGAACATCTTTAAAGTACTAAGAGAAATGTCCATCCAGAATTCTATATCCAGCAAAAATACACTTCAACAATTAAGGCAAAAAGAAAAAGAAAAAAGACATTTCGGATGAAGAAAATCTAAGAGAATGTGTTGTCAGAAGTTCTACTCTAAAATAAATGTATAAGAAGGTCTTTAGGCCAAAGGAAAATTATACCAGTGGTAATACTAGAACTTCAGAGATAAAGAGAGAGCAGCGGAAATGGTATCTGGGAAAATTTTAAAACACAAATGGTTGTTTCTCCTCTTACTCTTTAAAATATGTATAGTGGTTGAAAGCAAAAGTGAAAACACTGGTGAGACTTTCAATGTATGTAGATATATATATGTGTGTATATATACACACACACGTATATCTATATACATGTAGAGGTAATAATGGTAGTTATTTTATGGAGCCGATCTGAGGATAAAATGAGATAATGCGCTTTAAAGTGCTTAGCACAATGTCTGGCAAATAGAAAGCACTGTATAGGCCAGGCATGGTGGCTCACGCCTGTAATCCCAGCACTTTGAGAGGCCTAGGCGGATGGATCACTTGAGGTCAGGAATTTGAGACCAGCCTAGCTAACATGGTGAGACCCCATCTCTACTAAAAATATAAAAATTAGCCGGGGGTGGTGGTGGGCTCCTGTAATCCCAGCTACTTGGGAGTGAGGCAGGCGAGTGGTTTGAACCTGGGAGGTAGAGGTTGCAGTGAGCCAAGATTGCGCCACTGCACTCCAGCCTGGGCGACAGAGCGAAACTCGGTCTCAAAAAAAAAAAAGAAAGCACCTATAAAAGCCAGCTGGTGATTTTTATATTATTACTGACACAGAAGATAGGGATTGGGGGCAAAGGGAATGTACTCAAAGAACATAGCCTTGTTCATTAATAACGTTAATACTAGACTGGGACACCATGCTACATTAGAAGGTGAATCCTTGTTACATTTGACAAATAAGTTTCATCATTTTTAAAAGCTTTAAATGCGTCACAGATTATTTATTCTTGATATGCCATTCATGGTTTATAGATATGTAATAGCAGATTAAATAATTAGATTTTATTAGTTCTGGAGTATTAAATTCTGCTGGAAATGAACTTCCCCCTTCCCTATACCAAAACTGAGTGAGGCCTCTTTTTCTCAGATACCAGTTAGAAATAAGGGGACAATGTTACACTTTTTCCTTCTAGAAACACACATTGTATAGAGAGTTGTCTTTTGAAGTCTAGAAGTCTGAAAACACTATAATTTTTTTTTATAATTAATACAATAAATGTATTGGTCAACTCTGAAAAATCTACAATGGTTTCTGAGATTTAATCTTGGCATGACTTTACCCCTGCATCTCTGCCCTCGGCAGGTAGTTTTGTTTATGGGTGTCATTGGTTGAACAAATATTGTTTTAGTTGCTACAATAAATAAAACATCTTTTCCGCGCTACCTACAGAGGGGTCCATACGGCATTGTTCTGGATTCCCGTCGTAACTTAAAGGGAAACTTTCACAATGTCCGGAGCCCTTGATGTCCTGCAAATGAAGGAGGAGGATGTCCTTAAGTTCCTTGCAGCAGGAACCCACTTAGGTGGCACCAATCTTGACTTCCAGATGGAGCAGTACATCTATAAAAGGAAAAGTGATGGCATCTACATCATAAATCTGAAGAGGACCTGGGAGAAGCTTCTGCTGGCGGCTCGTGCCATTGTTGCCATTGAAAACCCTGCTGATGTCAGTGTTATATCCTCCAGGAATACTGGCCAGAGGGCCGTGCTGAAGTTTGCTGCTGCCACTGGAGCCACTCCAATTGCTGGCCGCTTCACTCCTGGAACCTTCACTAACCAGATCCAGGCAGCCTTCCGGGAGCCACGGCTTCTTGTGGTTACTGACCCCAGGTCTGACCACCAGCCTCTCACGGAGGCATCTTATGTTAACCTACCTACCATTGCTCTGTGTAACACAGATTCTCCTCTGCGCTATGTGGACATTGCCATCCCATGCAACAACAAGGTAGCTCACTCAGTGGGTTTGATGTGGTGGATGCTGGCTTGGGAAGTTCTGCGCATGCGTGGCACCATTTCCCGTGAACACCCGTGGGAGGTCATACCTGATCTCTACTTCTACAGAGATCCTGAAGAGATTGAAAAAGAAGAGCAGGCTGCTGCTGAAAAGGCAGTGACCAAGGAGGAATTTCAGGGTGAATGGACTGCTCCAGCTCCTGAGTTCACTGCTACTCAGCCTGAGGTTGCAGACTGGTCTGAAGGTGTGCAGGTGCCCTCTGTGCCTATTCAGCAGTTCCCTACTGAAGACTGGAGTGCTCAGCCTGCCACGGAAGACTGGTCTGAAGCTCCCGCTCAGGCCACTGAATGGGTAGGAGCAACCACTGAATGGTCTTAAGCTGTTCTTGCACGGGCTCTTAAGCAACATGGAAAAATGGTTGATAGAAAATAAACATCAGTTTCTAAAAAAATAAAAAATAAAAATAAATAAATAAAACATGATCTGTGCTCTAAAGGAGTCAACAAATGAGCCAGGGGGGCATCAGTAATTGCCGGTAATATAATCGTGCTCGCGCTGTCGTGGAGGACCATACAGAGTATCAGAAGCATAGTGCCAGGAGGCACAGCAAAGGGTAGTAGAGGTGACATTTGAGCCCGGCCTTGAAAACTGTCTAGGATTTCTTAGAATTTCAGCAAAGTAAGGTAATTTCTGTCTAAAATATACAGGCAAACTTTTTATTAAAAATATGAGAAATTAATTAACAGATTATGACCACGATGCAGATTTAAAACCCAAGGCATAATGAGTGCCGTTGACCAGTTCATCCAAACAGTTCAGAGAAGAGAACATCCATATAGATCCTTCTTGTGTTGCAGAATACAAAGGAGCAGAAAATTTTGCCTCAGTAACTGCCAGGTCATTCTAATTAAAGTACCTGTACATTGTAATATAATTCCTCCATTAAGGTAATAACCGATCAGGTGGTCCAGAGTCTGTGTCATTCAGTCAAGAAAGTCACTCCCCTAACCTAGACTGTGCTGGAAATTCATTGACAAATTTTGTTCTTTGCTTCTCCATTTGTCTTCAGAATTCATGCAGACCACTTGACTTCGTTAGCATTTTCTTTTGTAGGCATATATTAATGTATTTGGTTAAGCTTCGGCTTCCATTTGCATCAATCCTATTGTAATTATTGCCTCCTGAGGCATCGTTTTGCTTCCCTTGCATGAGTTTCCAAAACCCTACTTTCTACTTTGTAAGGAGAGTATCCATTTTCTTTAAAGCAGTGGTTTTCAAACTTGCCTGCATATCAGAATTATTTGGGGAGAAGGATAAAAATACAGATTACTGAGCTTCACCTGGGATTCTGTAAATTTGGGTTGCATTTGAGATTACTTTGAACAATTTACCGATGATTTTTGCTTCTCCTCCACTTCAGTTTTAGGAAGGACTGTTTCAAGGCAGCTTTTCAAACTTTAATGAGCATATAAATCACCTGAAGATTGTGAGAAACTGCAGATCCTAATTTAGCAGCCCTGGGTTCAGGCCTGAGATTCTGAAGTTCTCTCAAACGTGATAATATCAATCCCTTGTTGAGCAGAAAGGTTTTTTTTTTGTTTTGTTTTTTTTTTTTGTTTTTTTTTTCCAATATCTTCATGGCATTCAATGAGTAGCAGAGTTTGAAGGTAACTTCTGGAATTTCATCGAATGTGTATGAATTTTTACTCATCTGGATCTTAGGGGAAATAACCCATCCAGTTATAGGGAGGGAGGACCTTTAATAACGAAGCCAAATGTGTAGGTTGTCTCCCTCTCCCTAGTGTGCAGAGGTATCCCTTGCACAAACTCAAAACTTCTTAGACCAAAAGCATTATAGCTCTAGTTTGCCTTAAAGGAAGTTGTATTGTCTATAGAGCATGTGGGTCATTTTCTGCCAAAAAAAATATTCAAATGTTTTCACTCTGAAGCTTTGTTCATTGTATCTGGTGGAATTCCGGTTATCAGTGAGTAGACACCTAGCTGTGCTTCTAATGTGAACTGTCTACTAGCCCCGTGGTCTCTATTTTGGATTTGAACTTACTTCGACCCCACACCTGATGCCTTTCCATTTAGTCATATTGTGATTCAACATTTTTGTTTCCACATTTTTTATTTCCTATGTTATTATTCCTTAGTTCCCATCTGTAAGATCATAAAGTCCTTTGACCCAAACACAGTTGATATTTCATACATATGTTAAAAAATGAGCTGTGAGACCAGACATGGTGACTCACACCTGAAATCTCAGCACTTTGGGAGACCAAGACAGAAGGATCAGTTCAAGCCAGGAGTTTGAGATCAGCCTGGGCAACAAAGTGGGACCATGTCTCTAAAAAAGAGAATTAGCTGGGCACAGGGGAGTAGTCCCTGTTACTCTGGAGGCTGAGGCAGGAAGATCACTTGAGCCCGGGAATTCCAGGCTGCAGTGAGCTCCGATAGTGTCACTGCATTCCAGCCTGGGTGCAGAGTGAGACCCTGTCTCCAAAAAAAAAAAAGAAAAAATCCAAGGGTATAATGAGGGAACTTCCAGGAAAATGCTCTTATTTTCTGCTTTTAGAAACCAAAATAATGTTTCATTATGGGCTGCTACCATTATATGCAGGAAGTTTTAGAATGAAAAACATTCTGAACTGATCCTTGCTAACTTCATTTCAGAAAGTGGTAAAATAGCTGTGGAGTATAGACCCAGTGAAGAGATTGTAGATGTCAGATGGGAAGAAGAACTACACGGTTTAATTCAAGTATGTGGAGATAAAAACTCAAAGGTAACAGGGCCGGGCGCAGTGGCTGAAACGTAATGCCAGTGCTTTGGGAGGCCAAGGCGGGCGGATCACCTGAGGTTGGGAGCTCAAGACCAGCCTGACCAACATGGGGAAACGGTGGTGCATGCATCCCACTACTTGGGAGGCTGAGGCAGGAGAATTGGTTGAACCTGGGAGGTGGAGGTTGTGGTGAGCCAAGATCGCTCCATTGCACTCCAGCCTGGGAAAAAAGAGTGAAACTCCCATCTCAGAAAAACAAAAAAACCCTCAAGGGTCAGATAACATATGCAATATAACCATAATTCAAAATAAGCAGCAGAATTTGGAGGATAATTTGCTTCATTCTCAGGAAAATGTGAAACTCCGAAACTGCTTTTTGAGTGCAGGGTATTTCTGGGGCTTTTCCTAAAGTCTTGACCCTTGGCTCTGACCCCTTATTTGGAGTTTGGAGACAGAACTGAGGACTGTATTACTACAGCTGTGGACACAGGAGAGGGGTTAGTCTCCCCCGGCCCCAGGAGTAAGGGATGCTGGGCTGCTTGAACACAGGCCTTTTTAGAACTCCCTTCAAACAGGATCCCAGAGATGTGGGGAGATGTAAGTGGCCTTAAGACTGATTGTGCTACAGCTTTCGAAAACTATAATGCCTTTCAAATATGGCTTATTACTTGGATCTCAATATCTCCCATATACCTTGGGTGGACTATTTTGCTGAAGATCTTTCTGTCAATCATTTACAATCATGTGCTGCAAAATGAAGTTTTGGTCAACAGTAGACCACATATATGATGGTGGTTCCATAGGAGTATAATGGAGCTATCCCTATACAGGCATACCATTTTTATCTTTTTGTTGTTGTTGTTGTTGTTGTTGTTGTTATTGAGATGGAGTCTCACTCTGTTGCCCAGGCTGGAGTGCGATGGTGTGATCTCAGCTTACTGTAACTTCTACCTCCTGGGTTCAAGTGATTCTCTTACCTCAGCCTCCCGAGTAGCGGGATGCATTATAGGCATGCGCCACCATACTCAGCTAATTTTTATATTTTTAGTAGAGACTGGTTTTTGCCATGTTGGCCAGGCTGGTCTCGAACTCCTGACCTCAGGTGATCCACCCACCTCCGCATCCCAAAGTGCTGGGATTACAGGCATGAGCCACTGTGCCTGGGCCCCATTTTTATCTTTTATACAGTATTTTAACTATACCTTTTCCATGTTTACATACACAAATACCTGCCATTCTGTGACAGTTGCCTTTAATATTCAGTACAGTAACATATAGTACAGGTTTGTAGCCTAGGAGTCATAGACCATACCATATAGCCTAGGTGTGCTGTAGGCTATACCACCTAGGTTTGTGTAAGTATACGCTATGATGTTAGCACAATGGTGAAATCACCTAATGACACACTTCTCAAGCTCCTCACATGGCAAGCAACGCATGACTGCATATGAAAGCTCTTAAATAGGGATTGAGTTTCTAAATTAATCTCAAAAGAAAACAGTCATTATTTACTATTTATGGAATTTTTTTTAAAAAAAGGAGCAAAAGTTTCATTTCAGTGGGAATTTATTTTGGGGCTAGAGTATTTTATTTAACTTTCACCCCAAAGTTGCAATGTGTTTTGAAGTTCTTCCCTGTAAAATAATTATTTTAACTCAATTTAAATAAAACCCATCCAGTAAACTTCAAGCTTTAAGAAGTCTAGGTTCCTGCGAAATGTGAGAGGAAGTCAGCACTGATTTCAGAAATCTGATTATAACAATAGATCCATCCCTAAATGAGGTGAATCTTGGAATCCCTTCAGTTTTATTTTATTTTATTTTATTGAGATGGAGTTTCTCTCTTATTGCCCAGGCTGAAGTGCAATGTTGCAATCTAGGCTCACTGCAACCTTTGCCTCCCAGGTTCAAGTGATTCTCCTGCTTCAGCCTCCTGAGTAGCTGGGATTACAGGCATGCACCACCACGCCCGGCTATTTAAGTAGAGACGGGATTTCAGCATGTTGATCAGGCTGGTCTGGAACTTCTGACCTCAGTGATCTGCCCACCTCGGCCTCCCAAAGTTCTGGCATTATGGGTGTGAGCCACTGTGCACAGCCCCCCCTTCCATTTTAAAACCATCACTATGCACCCTGTGCCTCTGCTAGGCACTGGAATAAGATGAAGCACCTTCTTGGAGTTTACATGCTGATAATTGTGCCAGACAGTAACAAAATAGGTAAGAATGGCTGTGGGGGAAGTCAGCTGTGTTCTAGTTACAGTCGCATTTCAGGAAATTATTTAACATGTTGACTTTAACAACCTAAGCCTCTTCTCCATGTGTGCACACAGGGTAGATCTCTGAAGGGTGGCGCTGTAACTTCTAGGGTAATGGCTGTGTTGAGTCAAGGCAGGATGACAGTTCAGCCTCCTCCCTGCTAGTGCAAAGGGCTCTTCACTGGGATTAAAGCCTTCTCTCCCAGACTGAATTGCCCACCCCCAACACCCCTCCTACAGAAAATTTGGAGTCCTCGCTTATTCCCTGGAAGCCCCTACCTAGTAGGGTGGTGAATTCATTATCAAACATGCAACAGTTTAGCGAAAACGGCAACATTTTGGAATAAATGACTGTAATGTGCGTCGTGCCTGCCACCCGAACTGGCGCCCATTTTGCAGCTCAGTTGCTCTCCCTGAAAGGAAGAGTATGCTTGGATTTCACCTTGGAGGAGGAAGAGTTCAGGCTGCCACAACTGGACTAGCACTTCTGAAGATCCCAAGGTGAGGTCCCGTGACCCCACCCCACCACACCACAGCAGGCTGCTGGAGTCCTGGGACCACCTGGGTCTGTGGCCCAAATCCTTCCTCCCTAAGGGGAGGGAAAGGGGTGTTCCAGCCGGGCGGGGTGGGAAGGGGTGTTTGGGCGGGATTGTGACATAAGATTGCCCTGGTGACATGGAGCAGATCCAGACCCAAGCCTAATAAAGGTGGCATAAATAGAGGTGTCATAAAGACAGGGCGGGGCGCATGCTTATATGGGGCACGAGCATCTTAGGGTTGCCAGAATGACTCCCGCTCAGTGCGCAGCACTCGCGTGTGTCATGTTCTGGCTGCGTTTCTGGGGCCCATGGCCCCTCCTCACGTGGCAACTATTGTGTCTACTAGTCAAGGAGACTCAGCCTCTGGAGTGGGTCAAGGACCCGCTCCAGCTGACCTCTAACCCCCTGGGGCCGCCTGAGCCCCGGTCTTCCCGCTCCTCCCATCTCCCATGGGAATCTCCCCATGCGCCCACTCCCCCGGCAGACCTGGGGGACTTTGATTACCTGGGGCCCTCTGCTTCCTCGCAGGTGTCAGCCCTGCCCCAGGAATCGACTGAAAATTTGGTTCCATTCCTGGACACGGATTCAGCTGAAGAGCTGCCCCTGGGGCCAGAGCAGTTCTCCGCTGCACACCAGGATTTAAATGACAAGCTGACTCCGGAAGAAAGGCTCCCAGAGGTGGTCCCACTGCTGGACGGGGATCAGAATCAGACCCTAGTTCAGCTTCCTCGTCTCAAAAGTAAGGTTCCAACTGCAGATCTAGATCGGGCTGCAGGTCATCAGGCAGATGAAATACTTGTTCCGCTAGACAGTAAGATTTCAAAACCAACCACATTTATTGTTTCGCCCAAGAACCTGAAGAAAGATCTAGCTGAGCGTTGGAGCCTTGCTGAGATTGTTGGAATTCCACACCGATTATCCAAACCTCAGCGTGAGAAACAGACTTTGCAGGATGAATATTCGAGTATGGACACACTGTATCCCGGCAGCCTGCCTCCAGAACTCCGGGTGAACTCAGATGAGCCTCCAGGGCCCCCTGAGCGAGTTGGACTTTCTCAATTCCATCTAGAGCCGGAAACTCAAAATCCAGAGACCCTTGAACACATCCAATCCTCTTTACTCCAGCAAGAAGCCCCAGGGCAGCTTCCACAGCTCCCTGAGGAGGAAGAACCTTCTTCCACCCAGCAGGAGGCCCCAGCTCTGCCTCCAGCATCCTCTATGGAGAGTCTAACTCTACCGAATCGTGAGGTGACAGTTCAGCCTCCAGGTGAGGATCAAGCTCATTATAACTTGCCTAGCATTACAGTTAAACCTGCAGATGTGGAGGTTCCCATGACTCCAGAGGCTGATAACGAGACAGAATCTTCCGAAGTCCAGCAGGAGTCCCCAGGTCAGCCTCCAGAGGAGGTGGAACCTTCTGCAACCCAACAGGAGCCCCCAACTGAGCCTCCAAGTCCTCCTATGGAGCTTGAACTTTCCCCTAGTGAGCAGGAGCAGCCAGCTCAGCCTTCTGAGTCTTCTGGGGAGGTTGAATCTTCTCCAGCCCAGCAGGAGACCCCAGCTCAGCCTCCAGAAGAGATGGAGCCATCTGCAATCCAAGAGGAGGCCCCAACTGAGCTTCCAGGTCCTCCTATAGAGGCTGAACTTTCCCCCAGTGAGCAGGAGCAGCCAGCTCAGCCTTCTGAGTCTTCTGGGGAGGTGGAGTCTTCTCCAGCCCAGCAGGAGGCCCCAGCTCAGCCCTCAGAACATCATGAAGTCACAGTTTCACCTCTTGGTCACCATCAAACTCAGCATTCAGATTTTCCCAATGTCTCTGTTAAGCCTCCAGACACGCAGCTCACCATAGCAACAGAGCCTAGTGCAGAGGTGGGAACTTCTCCAGTCCTCCAGGAGGCTACAGCTCAGCTCTCAGGGCCAGGTAATGATGTAGAACCTCCCACCATCCAGCACGGGGGCCCACCTCTGCCTCCAGAGTCACTGGAAGAGGCTGGACCTTCAGCAATTCAACAGACTTCAGTTCAATCTCCAGAACCTGTTAATAATGAGAACCCCTCTCCAACCCAGCAGGAGGCTACAGCTGAGCATCCACAGACCGCTGAGGAGGGTGAGTCTTCTCTAACCCAGCAGGAGGCCCCAGCTCAGACTCCAGAGCTCCCTAATGTAGTTGTAGCTCAACCTCCAGAGCATCATGAGGTAGCAATTTCCCCTCTAAGTCATGATCAAGTTCAGCTTCCAACATTGCACCATGTCACTGTTAATCCTGTGGATCACGTGGTTACCATGACTTCAGATTTCATTAATCAGGTTGCAATGTTAACCCAACAGGGGGCCCCAGCTCAACCCGTAATGTCCCCTGAGCAGTTTCAACATTTGAAAGACCAGCAGCTAAATAGACCTGAAAATTATGAACTTCCTCCAGTCCATAAAGAGCCCACAACTCAGCCTCCAACTCAGCTCTCGTCAAACTTTGAAAGTTCACTGAATGATGAAGCAATAGGTTCACCTCTATATATGTCACATCTAGATGTAGATATGGGGCTTACCAGACCTACAGCAGTCACTATGCGGGTACAACCTTCTCCAGTCCAGCAGGACAATCCTCCTGTTCCCACTGAGCAGGCTGACTTTTCTCTAGCCCAGCCTGACCTCCCTTCCCCACTTCTGCATCCTCCTGAAAAGACTGAATCTCCAGTCCAGCAAGAGGCCACAGCTCAGATTCCAGATTCCCCTAAGGAGGCAGAACCTTCTCCAGTCCAGCAAGAGTTCCCAGCTGAGCCACCAAAGCCCCCTAAGGAGGTTGACCCATCTGCAACCCAGCAGGAAGCCTCAGGTCCTCCTCTGAAGTCCACTGAAGAGATCAGTCCTTCACTGCAGCAGGAGATACCAGTTCAGCCATCAGAGCCACCTGAGATGGTCGAGCTATCTCCAGTCCTACAGCAGGCCCCAACTCAACTTTTAGAGCGACCTAAAGAGGTAGAATCCTCTCCAGTACAGCAGGCAGTCCCTGCTCAGTCTTCAGACCCCCCTATGGTGATAGAACCCTCTCTGACCCAGCAGATGGCCCCGTCTTTATCTCCAGAGTTCCCTCAGGAGGTGGAACCATCTCTAACTCAGCAGGAGGTTCCAGCTCAGATTCCAGAGCCCCCTGTGGAGGCAGAACCTTCTCTGACCCAGCAGGAGGCCACAGTTCAGGCTCCAGAGCCCCCTAAGGAGGTAGAAACTTCAAGGCAGCAAATGGTCCCAGCTCAGCTTCCAGAGCCGTCTAAGGAGGTTGCAGCTCAACCTCTAGCTCATGATGAGGTGACAGGCCCAACACCAGGTCAGGATCAAGCTCAGCATTCAACATTGCCCAGTGTCACAGTTCAGTCTTTGGACCTGGGACTTACCATCGTTCCAGAACCCACTATGGAGGTTGAATATTCTACACCCCTGAAGAAGACTATAGTTCCTGCAAAGCACCTTAAGGTGACACTTCCACATCCAGACCAGGTTCAGACTCAGCATTCACACCTGACTCAAGCCACAGTTCAACCTTTGGACCTAGGGTTTACCATCACTCCAGAATCCACGACAGAGGTTGAACTTTCTCCAACCGTGCAGGAGACCCCAACTCAGCCTCCTAAGAAAGTTGTACCCCAACTTCTAGTATATCAAGAGGTTACAATTCCAACACCAGGTCAGGATGAAGCTCAGCATCCAATGTCATCCAGCGTCACAGTTCAACCTTTGGACCTGAGATTTACCATCACTCCACAACCCACTACGGAGGTTGGATATTCTACACCCCTGAAGAAGACTCTAGTTCCTCCAAAGCACCCTAAGGTGACACTTCCACATCCAGACCAGGTTCAGACTCAGCATTCACACCTGACTCAAGCCACAGTTCAACCTTTGGACCTGGGGCTTACCAGCACTCCAGAGCCCAGTACGGAGGTTGAACCTTCTACAGCTCTGACAACTACAGCTCCTCCTCCAGAACACCCTGAGGTGACACTTCCACCTTCAGACAAGGGTCAGGCTCAGCATTCATACCTGACTCAAGCCACAGTTCAATCTTTGGATCTGGGGTTTATCATCACTGTGGAACCCACTAAAGAGGTTGAACTTTCTACAGCCCTGACGACTACAGCTCCTCCTCCAGAACACCCTGAGGTGACACTTCCACCTTCAGACAAGGGTCAGGCTCAGCATTCACACCTGACTCAAGTCACAGTTCAACCTCTAGCCCTGGAGCTTACCATAACTACAGAACCTACTACAGAGGTTAAACCATCTCCAACCACAGAGGAGACCTCAACTCAGCCTCCAGACCCGGGGCTTGCCGTAACTCCAGAGCCCACTACAGAGACTGGACATTCTACAGCCCTGGAGACGACTACAGCTCCTCGTCCAGACCAGGTTCAGACTCTGCGTCGAAAACTGACTGAAGTCAGAGATCCACATACTGAACTAGAACCTACTCAGGACTCACTGGTGCAGCCTGAAAGTCACGCCCAAAATAAGGCTTTAACTGCATCAGAGGAACAGAAGGCCTCCACAAGCACCAACATTTGTGAACTCTGTACCTGCGGAGATAAGACGCTGTCGTGTATTGATCTCAGCCCAAAGCAGAGGCTCCGCCAAGTGCCTGTGCCAGAGCCCAACACCTACAATGGCACCTTCACCATCTTGTAAGGATCACCTTTCCCCAATTATCCTCTGTGTCCTGCCTGACGTGGCAGCCTTTTCCTGGAGGCCTTCCTGGGCTTTCTTTGTCTCCCCAAGCCATCCTGACAACTGACTTTCTGCTTTCACCTTTGCTTGTCAATTCTCCTTTCTCCTCATTCTCCTTCATTCTCCTTTAATGTTAGACCCATTCTCCAGTCTTCTACTTTTACTCCAGTCTTTTGCTCCTACTCGTTTTCTTATCCATTTTTATTTAGCCCCATCACATCATTGCTTAACCGCTGCTCTGCTCCCATTTTTGCTTCACCCTCTTTACAGCAACCTTTCCCCCTCCCGATCTCAGTGATGAGGCTCTAAGTGGTTAAGAGTTGATTCTGGAGCCAGGCTTCCTGGGGTTGAACCCAGGTCTATTTTTAGCTTGGTGACCCAGAGCAAGTTATTCTGCTCTGTGACTCAGTTTCCTCACATTTCAACTGTGAGTTATGCTAGTTCCCATTTCATAGGATTGTTGTGAAATTTAGGTGAGTGAATATATGAAACACTTCATCAGTGCCTAGCATATATAGGAGTGTTGGCTGTTCACATGATTACTCAGTCCTTTAGTTATGTCCACAACTCATCGTTGTCCCTGACTTTCTATATGTAGCACTCGTTTTGTGTCAAACCCAGGGCCAAATATGCTACTGTCTCCAGAACATGAAAATGATAGGAGGGAAGAAAGATAATAGGCATAAAAAGGGAGGTTTATATAATTAATTACTAAAAGATAATGCATACAATAAGTGCTAGAATTTACCAGAATCTGTGATCCTTGAGGTGTGGAGATCAGGGAAAGCTACATGGATAAGCCAAAACTTTACTTGGGTCTTAAAGAGTAGCTATAATTTGTTAAATAGAAAAAAAATGGGAGTACAGTCTAGGCAAAGGCATTGCTACAGGTATGGTTGGAATTTAGTAGACCAATCTGGCTGCAAAGAATTAGGTGAGGGAGCAGTGAAGATATGATTATGTAAAACCTTGACTATCAGCTATAGGAGTTTGAAAGTTACACAGTGAGGTATGGAAAGCCATTGAAAGTTTCCAAGCAAGAGAGATTAAATGATCAAAACAGGAGGATTATTTTATTTTATTTTGTTTTTTGCTTTATGTTCAACTGTAGACATGCAAAGGATTATTTTAGAATCCATATGTCATGTGTCCAGAAGGAAAAGCTTAATTCAGGGAGACAGAATAGAAAAGTCTCGCAAAACGTAGGAGTAAAGTGTGAAGGGGCCAAATGAGGTCGGTTGTAATAAGAGTGGAAAGAAAAAGCCTAGGATGTTTCAGCAGAGGGCAAAGCTTTGGTGCTACCTGGCATAGGGTTTCTTTCTACTTATTTATTGATAGTGATAAGCTTTTGCCCATTTTTTCTGTTGAATTATTTACCATTTTTGTATTGATTTGTAGGAGTTTGTTTAGGCACATAAGTGCTTTTGGATAAAATACTTACATTCAAAGTAATTAACTGGCACTGTCTGTCCAAGAGATGTGATAGATCGGAGGTTAAGCTTCCAGGAGATGCCTTATCATTTGTGCCAGTGGCTCGGCATTGTTTCTTGATGAATTGTGCAAACTGGGAAGCTGATAGCTCTGGAAATGAGAAAGCAGGTGTTATTTTCTGTTTCTGAATATCCCCAACAAGATTGCCATGATTCCTTTATTTATCCTCATCATTCTTTTCCTACTGATTCAAGGATGTAAACTGTGTTTCTTCACAGAAATTTCCAAGGAAACTATATTTCGTACATTGATGGAAATGTATGGAAAGCATACAGTTGGACCGAGAAACTGTGAGTATATTCTCTCCAAATATGACAAAAAACTAACTGCATTGTAAGATCCTTCTCGGTCCAGAATTTTGAGGTCGGTACCTCTGAGAAAAAATATTTCCCCTCCATACCCCAAATCAACCTCTGTGGATTGCAATCCTTTGGTTATTTTAAAATTAAATTTGGTAGGCTCTCTAAAATAAGAGGCAATTTAAATTTATTTTTTATTATACCGATAGTACATGGTTATATTCTTTTTTTTCCTCTTTTTTTTTTTCAGAGACAGGGTCTTCTTACTTTGTCCCCCAGGCTGGAGTGCAGTGGCACAATCACATCTCACTGTAGCCTTCACCTCCCAGGTGCAAGTGATCCTCCCACCTCAGCCTCCCAGGTAGCTGGGACCACAGGTGCACGCCACCACGCCCACCTAATTTTGTATTTTTTGTAGAGACAGGGTCTTCCTATGCTGCTTAGGCTAGTCTTGAGCTCCTGGGCTCAAGTGATCCTCCCACCTTGGCCTCCTTAAGTGCTTATATTATAGGCATGAGCCACCACCCCCAGCCCGTGATTCTATTTTTAATGTATAAAAATGCAATAACAGGTATAACAGAAACCCTCCTTGTGCCCTACTCCCTCATCTCTGAGGTAATGCTACTCTGTATTTAGTATACATGCTTCCAGACTTTTCCCCATTTGCCTAAATTCATATTTACATAAAGCAAAATAGATTTGCATGTGGTTTTTAAAATCTTTTTTGCGCTTTTTTTTTTTTTTTTTTTTGAGACAGAGTCTCGCTCTGTCGCCCAGGCTGGAGTGCAGTGGCGCGATCTCGGCTCACTGCAAGCTCCGCCTCCCGGGTTCACGCCATTCTCCTGCCTCAGCCTCCCGAGTAGCTGGGACTACAGGCGCCCACAACCGCGCCCGGCTAATTTTTTGTATTTTTAGTAGAGACGGGGTTTCACCGTGGTCTCGATCTCCTGACCTTGTGATCCACCCGCCTCGGCCTCCCAAAGTGCTGGGATTACGGGCGTGAGCCACCGCGCCCGGCCTTTAAAATCTTTTTTGTTTACATAAATGGTAACATTTTGCAACTTGATTCTTTCACTTCATGGTATCACTTACATGATATCATATGATAAGTGTATCACTTATATGATATGATATTCTTTCACTTCATGATTTCTTTCCTTCCCAGTACTCAGACGGTCACCCCATTCATTTAAACTCCTGCATAATCCATAGTCTGGATGCATCGTAGTTTATTTAATAATTCCCCCATTGATGAATGTTTAGATTATGCTTAGTTTTCTTGTTACATACGTTGCTGCAATGAAATTCCTGTACATGCTTCTTTGTGAACATGGGCAAGTATTCCTGTAGAATAGGTATCTAGAAATGGAATTTTTGGGGTGAAGACTATGTAGATACAAAATTTTAATTGCCCTCAAAAATGTGCCAACTTATTGTCAGCAGAATATGACAGCATTCATTTCCCCCACACCTTTCACCGCTGGGTATTCTCCAACTTTTTGTTGAAGTTATGCATGAATAAAAGGGATTCCATCCAAATTTGAATTTTTCTGATTACTCATACATTTAATTAAATATTATATGTTTATTGAACATTTGTGTTTCTTCTCTGAGTTTTCTGTCCTTTGTTCATTTTCCTGTTGAATTGTTTTATCATTTTCTTACTGATTTATAGAAGGAATTGGTTTAGACACATAAATGATTTTGGAAAAAATGCTTACATTCGAAGTAACATTTTTCACAACAGTTTGTGTGTGACATCATTAGTTCAACGTAGATAGCCAAGTCATGTATGAGTTCTAAATTAAAAATAAAACACATGCTAGGTGCGGTGGCTCACGCCTGTAATCCCAGCACCTTGGGAGGTCGAGGCAGGTGGATCGCCTGAGGTCAGGAGTTTGAGACCAGCCTGGCCAATGTGACGAAACACCGTCTCTACTAAAAATACAAAAATTACCCAGGCCTGGTGGTGGGTGCCTATAATCCCATCTACTTGGGAAGCTGAGGCAGAATTGCTTTATTTATTTTTTGAGATGGAATTCTGTTCTTGTCGCCTGGGCTGGAGTGCAATGGCGCAATCTTGGCTCACTGCACGTTCCACCTCCCGGGTTCAAGGGATTCTCCTGCCGCCGCCTCCTGGGTGGCTGGAATTACAGGTGCCCGCCTCCACGCCCAGCTAATTTTTATATTTTTAGTAGAGACAAGGTTTCACCATCTTGGCCAGGCTGGTCTCAAACTCATGACCTCAGGTGATTCACCTGTCTTGGCTTTCCAGAATGCTGGGATTACAGGCGTGAGCCACCACGCCAGACCAGAAGTACATTTTAAAAGCAAGAAAATTATTGCAAAAGTCAGGATAGTGGTTACCTATTAGGGTTAGTGAGAGGGATATGATTGGAAAGGGGCACTCTGGGGCTTCTGGAATGCTAGCAATGATCTTTTGTAACAATGTTTACATGGGTATCTGCTTTATAATTATTAAACTGAATATTTGGCCAGGTGAGGTGGCTCATGTCTGCAATCGCAACACTTTGGGAGGCAGAGACAGGAGGATCACTTGAGCCAGGAGTTTGAGACCAGTCTGGGAACAGAGTGAGACCCTTTCTCAGAAATTAAATTAAATTAAATATAAAGAACATTGATGTCCTGTGCACTTTATGCACATTGTAGTTCTCAAATTTTTTTGATGGGGAAAAAGTCTGAATAGCTTCACTTGCAGCCCCGACATGGTTCCATGTGGGGCTTTCATAATAAGGTTTAGGAAAAGAGGAGGAAATGGAGGTTCTGCTGATCTTGGTGCCATCCAGAGGTGGATTCTGAAAGGGATTTTGTGATCTAGAGAGGAGGCATGAAATATACAATTTGGTGGGAAGAGTGGGTAGCAGTGTGCTTGTGTGTATGTGCTTGCATATGTGTGTGTGTGTGTGTGTGTGTCTGTGATGGTGGAGAGAGATGGACACAAAAGGGAAAATGTAAGGAAAGGTTTGAATGAAAGCAGAGCAGATACCAGCATCTTGAAATGACCATGACCCAGCTTTCCCCCACATGCAGGACATGGTCCTGTGCGGCAAATAGTTGTACTTTGCATTTTAATCTAGAAATAACTTTTTCATTTTCCAGAATTCTGAATGAAAATTATTTGACTGAATTACATAAAGATTCATTTGAAGGCCTGCTATCCCTCCAGTATTTGTAAGTTAGTTAATCACATTTATGAGTTTTTAGTCGTATTATCTGTAAAATGAATAAGGGGTTCAAATTAGATAATCTCTAAGATTTCTTCCAGCAGTAAAATTCTGCAATTCTGTAAGTTTGTATAGGGTCTCAGCCCACCTCTAGTATTAGCTACCTCCTATGCATTTTCAGTTTTTAAATTATATAGACAAAATATAGCCAGAAAAAAATTTCACATGGTAATAAGATCTGAGCAGTGACTGACACCCGTATGAACCTTGTTTTATAAGTGTTCACACACCATCTTCTTCTATTCAATCTGCAGTCAGTAGATCAAATCTAATCTAAAGTCTATTTTTTAATAACCCATTAAGTTAAGAATGATTTTTGCATTTTTAAAGGACTGAAAGAAAAAAGAAAGAGAAATATGCAAGAGACATCATATGTGGCCCACAAAGCCTAAAATATTTACTGTCTGTCCTTCACAAAAAAAGATTTGAAAAAGTTGGTTTACTAGGATGAAAGGAATTAAAGTTAACTTCAGATTGTTGCCTAAAGGAGAAGAAAATATAGACCACCTACATTCATTGGAACATCATTAATCCAGAATTTTTGGTAACTTAATTGGAATTAAATTAACATTTAAATATTTAAAATCAGCTGAATTATATAAATAATATTATCAAGAATATTGAGCTACCAAGAGAATAGACTGGTATTAAGGATTTCAGTTCAGGAATTGTTTTTTTTTGTTTTTTTTTTTTGTTTTGTTTTGTTTTGGAGACGGAGTCTTGCTCTGTCACCCAGGCTGGAGTGCAGTGGCCGGATCTCAGCTCACTGCAAGCTCCGCCTCCCGGGTTTACGCCATTCTCCTGCCTCAGCCTCCTGAGTAGCTGGGACTACAGGCGCCCGCCACCTCGCCCGGCTAGTTTTTTTTGTATTTTTTTTAGTAGAGACGGGGTTTCACTGTGTTAGCCAGGATGGTCTCGATCTCCTGACCTCGTGATCCGCCCGTCTCGGCCTCCCAAAGTGCTGGGATTACAGGCTTGAGCCACCGCGCCCGGCCCAGGAATTGTTATATTAAAACAGATGTTTAAAATCATGGTAAAGTGGTAGAGCTAGAAATGTTTACATGAAGTAAGCATGTCAGAAATGCCCCTGACTCTTCACTAATTACGAAATAACTATCTCCGAAGCCCTGTTACTAAGGGATACCTGCATAGTATTTCTGTCTGTTTAGAGACAAGAAGATACTATGTTCATTGCTATGAAAGCTTGATTCTTATCCTTTGTCCATAGAGGTGTGTATGTCATTAATCCTTATTAAGTTCATCAGTGATGCTCTTTTGAAAACAGATTCTTTCAAATGTAGAAGGCTTAAGGAAAGTGGGTATAAAGACCCTCAAGTGGATGCCAAAGTGCTACAGAGACCATGAAGTAATAAAACTACGTTTCCTTTAAAATAGTCATTTTCCTTCTACTCACTCCCCTAGCCATTCATTCATTCATTCATTCATTATTATTATTATTATTATTATCTTATTTTATTTATTTATTTTTTTGAGATGGAGTCTCACTCTGTCATCCAGCCTGGAGTGCAGTGGCGCAATTCGGCTCACTGCAAGCTCCACTTTCCGGGTTCACGCTATTCTCCTGCCTCGGCTTCCCAAGTAGCTGGTACTACAGGCGCATGCCGCCTCGCCTGGCTAATTTTTTGTATTTTTAGTACACTTGGGGTTTAGTACATTTGGGTTTCACTGTGTTAGCCAGGATGGTCTCCATCTCCTGACCTTATGATCCGCCCACCTCAGCCTCCCAAAGTGCTGGGATTACAGGCGTGAGCCACCGTGCTGGCCAGCTATTCATTTATTTTACAAATATTTGAATTTACTTTATTTCCATGTGTCAGTTTTAAACATGGTGTGCAATGCAGATGAGCAAAACCTAGTCCATGCTTTCAAGGAGCTCATGCTCAGAAAAAATGGGATGAAAAATAACTACATTAAGAAGAAATGGATGTGGGCACTAGGAGGGATAAATTGTTTCTGAAGCATAGAAGAGGGGAAAATGACTTCAGTTTGGACCAAGGAAGATGTTACTAGAACAATGCCATTTGAATTGGACTTTGAAGGGCCATCGTGTAATATCAGACAGACATCTTGGGGAATATATTCTAAACTTGCAAAAGGAAAATGGGAGAAGGGCAAAGCGCAGGAAAGTGTTCGAGGAATGCCATGAGTACCTGTAGAGTACAAGGAGGGAGAGTAGGAAATTGGAGCCAGATCTTCTAGGGCTTTGAATGCCCAGCTGAGGAGCCATCATGGGGAACCATGTTACCGCAGCAGTGCTATAGATAGATCTGCATCACAATCACTGAGTCGGCGCTTTAGATCTCAGTTCCGGACTCCGCCCTCGTGGTTACTGATTCAGTTGGTCTAGAGTGGAACCAAGAATTTGCATCTTCAATAATTTCCCAGGAAATGCTGGTCTTTGCAAACCACTTGTGGAGAGTTTATCTGATGACTGTGTGCAGGATAGTTTAGGAAGGGAGAGACTAGAGATGGAGACATCAGCCAGACAGCATTATTCCATCCAGGTAAAGAGGGAGGGAGGCCGGGCGCGGTGGCTCACGCCTGTAATCCCAGCACTTTGGGAGGCCAAGGCGGGTGGATCACGAAGTCAGGAGATCGAGACCATCGTGGCTAACACAGTGAAACCCTGTCTCTACTAAAAATGCAAAAAATTAGCCGGATGTGGCGGTGGGCGCCTGTAGTCCCAGCTACTTGGGAGGCTGAGGCAGGAGAATGGCGTGAACCTGGGAGGCAGAGCTTGCAGTGAGCCGAGATCGCGCCACTGCACTCCAGCCTGGGCGACTGAGTGAGACTCCGTCTGGGAAAAAAAAAAAAAAAAAAAAAGAGGGAGGGACAGGCCCCATCACTGTATAACTGACAAAATTGCTTTCATGAATTATTAAAGCAATATAAAACTGGGAGGCTGAGGCAGGAGAATGGCGTGAACCCGGGAGGCGGAGCTTGCAGTGAGCTGAGATCGGGCCACTGCACTCCAGCCTGGGCGACAGAGCGAGACTCCGTCTCAAAAAAAAAAAAATAAATAAATAAAGCAATATAAAACCAAAAATGAATTTCTGTTAATATGATAGAAATTAATATGATTTGAATTAGTTCAAAGTTATGTATTAAGTAAAGGGGTAACTTCCTTTCAAATGATGTGAAAGGATGTCTTTTATTTCTTCTGATACTGAACTGGCTTAGGAAAACAGACCTAAACTAGGAAGGTGTATAAATGTGAGGCTATTCATTTTAATATTAGAAACTGTATATAGAGATAAAAACTTTGAGCTTATAGTCTAGGATTTGATGAGATGACAAAAGGGCATCTAATCAAGTCTACTGCTCTCAGGAAAAATTCATTCCAAAGTCTATTAAGTTGTATATTTTATTTATTAAAACTATGAAGGTGAGACTCTAGGAGAGGTATGGGCAGGGTTAGGGGCTCTGGAAAGTTCAAATACAAGTCCAGACGTTTAGAGTTGAGATGAAAAATGTGTATTCAATGTTATTCTAAACTCTTGCTGTTATTCATACTAATCTACATCTAATAACTTACCAAGGCAATATTTTCCTTTTATTTTTCCTAGAGATTTATCCTGCAATAAAATACAGTCTATTGAAAGACGTACATTTGAACCACTACCATTTTTGCAGTTTATGTAAGTTACAAATGTAACTTTATTACATTTGGAATTTTTATAAAACTTAATTATAAACCTCTTTACTATTCATTTTGAAATATGATTAAAATTTGACCAGTAGAAAGGTACTAAAATTATAGAGCAAATCCTTTTTGTCTCTAGCAAGGATTCTTGTGAGAATTATTACACAGATCTTAGTGAATCATCAGAGAGCAGTGGTTCTCAGCTGATGTGATTTTGTACTCAGGTGGCATTTGGTAATGTCCAGAGACAGTTTTGGTTGACAAAACTGTGGGTGTGCTCCTGGCATCTGGTGGGCAGAGGTCAGAGATGCTGCTAAACATCCTCCAAAGTATAAGACTAAACATCCTCCAAAGTATAACACAGACCCCCATGGGAAAGTTATAGAGTCCAAAATGTTGATGGTACTGAAGTTGTGAAATCCTGTTCTAGAGAACTAAAGATCACTTCACACAGGTATTTACTGAGCATTCACTGTTTTGTAGCTAATGCACCACATGTGCAATGCTAAAGTATAAATCATAAGCCAGTATCTTCCACAGTGAGATTTCCTTAGTGCATACAGGAAGGATTGAGGTTATGTTCCATCCTATGTAAATTAGAATCACAGCAAATGATAAATGTTCTGAAATAATTTTTTTTTCCTTTGGCTTATGCCTTTTTTTGTAGAAATCTTGGTTGCAATTTACTCACAGAACTGAGCTTTGGAACATTTCAGGCCTGGCACGGAATGCAGTTTTTACACAAGTTGTAAGTGAAATAGAAGATGAATACAAGTAACCAACTATATTGTATAAAAACTCATACAATTATTGGTTAGCTGGGTATAAGCCCATTATGAACTCTGAAAAGTGTGTCTTAAGATCCATTTGTTTTTCTCAAATGGGGAAACTAAGATACAAAGAGGCCTAGAGACTTACATAGTTTATATATGACTTGCTCTGCTTCTCCTAGTTCTGACCTATGGCATGGTCAAGAAAAGGCATCAAAGAAGTGACCCTCAAATTAGCCTTGTTGCTGGGCGGGGTGGCTCAGGCCTGTAATCCCAGAGCTTTGGGAGCCGAGGCGGGCGGATCGCCTGAGGTCAGGAATTCAACACCAGCCTGGCCAACATAGTGAATCCCCATCCCTACTAAAAATACAAAAAAATTAGCTGGGCATAGTGGTGCAGTTTTTTGCTCCCTGGAGGGCTTTGTGTAAGCTTCCTTCCTTGCAGCTAAATGTTGCAGACATTTAAGCAGTTAAAAACTCTGCATATGAGCAGGAATCAAAGTTAAATCCAAAGTGTAGGGCCGGGTGTGGTGGCTTATGCCCTCCACCAGAGAACAGGCTCATTAGGTCCCTCCACCAAGAGTATTTAGGTAGCATCAATACAAATGGCTTAAACTCACCACCTTTACTAAGCACTTTATATACTGTGAGGCCCTCATAAGAATCTGGTGGCCGGGAGCGGTGACTGATGCCTGTAATTCCACCACTTCTGAAGGCTGAGGTGGGTGGATCACTTGAAGGCAAGAGTTCAAGACCAGCCTGACCATCATGGTGAAACCCCGTCTCTACTAAAAATACAAAAATTAACTGGGCATGGTGGCGGCCACATGTAATCCCAGTACTCAGGAGACTGAGGCAGGAGAATCACTTGAACCCAGGAGGTGGAGGTTGCAGTGAGCCAAGGTCATGCCATTGCACTTAAGCCTGGGTGACAGAGCAAGACTCTGGCAGAGATGGGATTTTACCATGTTGGTCAGGCTGGTCTGGAACTCCTGACCTCAGATGATCTGCCCACCTCGGCCTCCCAAAGTGCTGGGATTACAGGCATGAGCCACCAGGCCCAGACAGTAAATGGAAACTTTAACTCAAAAGAAAGAAGGAAGGGAGGACGGGAGGGAGGGAGGGAGGGAGGGAGGGGCGGAGGGAGGGAAGGGAAGGAGGGAGGGAAATGAAGAAAGAGAAAGACAGAAAAAGAGAGAGAGAAAGAAAGAAAGAAAAGAAAAGTTTTTAAAACCGTAAGGTTAAAGTAAACCCTTTTTCTTCATACAGATTAAGCACATGAGTTCAGATTACAGATTTGCTTCTTAATAGCTTAGTGACCTAGGACAAGTTGTGTAACCTCTCTGTGCCTCAGTTTCCTCATTTATAAAATAGGGCAATAATAATATCTACCACCTAAGATTATTGTGAGGATGAAATGTGAAATGCTGATCACAAGTACGTAGCAGCCTAATAGATACTCACTGTAATAATTACTATTTTTATAATTTCTGCAAAAGTACAGTGATGATTCTTGGGTTAACCTAAAGGGTGATTTTCTTTTATTTCTTCCTGTTTCTTTTCTTTTTCTTGCTCACTTTAAAGAATTAAAAAGAAAATAGATTCCCGCATTTTGCAATAAAAATTCATATCAAAATGAATTTATTCATTTTATTGACATGTAAACAAAATGTCATTTGTTTATTCAATAAACATTTATTAAATCCGTAGTAAATTTCAGACATCATGCCAGGCACAGGGATGACAATGACAATAAGATGTGGTCTCTGCCCACAAGGAGCTGATAGTCCAGGAGACTGACAAGTAGACAGGTGATTACATGCAGTGTAACAAAGGCTGTGATGTCATACAAGAAGACAAGTGGGAGTATGTGATGGGAGTATGGTTTTGACCCGTTCCTTCTCTTAGATTTATCCCTTTTTCTTTGGCTATAAAGCAAAAGAATTGGTCTTATTTTTTTTCCTTAACTGTGCAAATTAAACCATAAATTTGAAAAACTTTATAAAGATAAAAGGCAAGCAGTCAGGTACAGTGGCTCATGCCTGTAATCCTAACACATTGGTAGGCCGAGGAGGGTGGATCACCTGAGGTTAGGAGTCAAGACCATTCTGTCCAACATGATGAAACCCCGTCTTTACTAAAAATACAAAAATTAGTTGAGTGTGGTGGCGGGCACCTGTAATCCCAGCTACTCAGGAGGCTGAGGCAGGAGAATTGCTTGAACCTAGGAGGTGGAGGTTGCAGTGAGCTGAGATGGAGCCATTGCTGTCCAGCCTGGGCTACAGAGCAATACTCCATCTCAAAAAAAAAACAAAAACAAAAAACAAGAAAAAAAAATAAAGAGCAAGTTGAATTATGGACGAGCAACTTGAATTATGGAGGACACTAGAAATAGTATTTCCTACAGAGTCAGGGCTTCCTACCAACATAGTCACTTCTAGGGTTTTTGACCTGAAAAGTTCTGTGGCATATTTTTTCTTTGCTATCCACTTTTCGTGTGTGTGTGTGTGTGTTTTTTTTTTTTTTTCTATTTCTTCACCTCTTTCTCTCCTCTACTTTATCTTCTAGAGACCTAGGTAGTTCCCAAAGGAATAGTGCTTTACGAAGTCTAATGGTGATTTATTAGGTAAAAACAGAATTTTTTTTTTTTTTTACCTATAAGTTCCATACCAAAATATGAATGTAAACTTTTTATCCAGTTTCACACATTGAAAATGCAGGCAATTTTAATTTCATTGCATTTTTCAGAATTCTCAATCGCAATCCTCTGACAGCTGTTGAAGATCCATATCTCTTTGAACTGCCGGCATTAAAATATTTGTAAGTACTATAGTACTCTCGAGTCATGAGATGATTTATGCTTTTTAAATTTGTCATCAAAGATTAAGTATTTTGCATTTAGGCGAAAATGTCGTAATTTAAATTTTAACTGAGTTATTGAAAAAAGTTATTGGCAAAGAAAAAGATTAAGAAAGGATGTGTAATGGTCAAGACAGCCAGCAGGGAAAGAGAACAGTGTTGAAGAGCCCGTATAGATTTGGAACATGTAGACACATGGAGGAATATTACTTAACCAAGAAAGCAAAGAGGAATAGGTGTTCATTATTCTAAAAATGAAAGTGAATGCAATATGAAAATGAGAAGATAATGGTAAAAAAAAAAAGGTGTAAGTTCTACTCTTGAATATCATTAATTTGATGACGCAAATCAACTTAAATTTCTTTAATAAGAGCTCCCTGGAATTCAACAGCAAAGAAACTCTTGAGGTGGCTTGTTGTATAGAGAAGCCAAAATTGAAGTAATCACATGTCCTTGAAATACCTTTTTAAGTACAGAATTTTTTATTGGAGTTCATATCATGAATGTTTCGGCTTTCTTCTTCAGAGACATGGGAACAACGCAAGTTCCACTTGCAACACTTAAGAACATTCTCACGATGACTGTTGAATTGGAAAAACTGTAAGTTATTTTTTTCTTAGATTTATATTTACTTAGTTGGTTTTTTAGGTTTGTTTTATTTTCTTAAGTCAGGTTTATTGAGATATAATTTTCACATAATATTCACCCTTTATAAGTGTATAGTGTATATACATTTGAAAATGTATAGTTACATAAGCACCACCACGTTCCCAGTACAAAGCATTTCTGTCACCTCAAAAAGGCCCCTCCTGTCCCTTTGTAGGCAATCCCCTCCTCCCACCATCAGCCCCCGGTAACTACTAATCTGATTTCTGTTCCTATACTTTTGCCTTTTTCAGAATGTCTTATAAATGAAATCAGGTAGCATGTAGCCTCTTGGGTTTGACTTCTTAAGATTAACCTTGAGAATTTATTCCAGTTACAGAGATTGTTTATATTTCTCTGAAACTGCCCCCAATAAGCCATAACAACAAATTAATCAATTGTCTTGGTTATCTCTTTTGCCCAAATTTACATTTTGAAAAAAATTCAAACATGCCAGAAAGATGAAAGAATAGTACAGAATCCAATTGAAGATCAGGCAGTGCATGTCATGTCTTCGTTTCCTTTCATCTAAAACATTCCTCTACTTTTTTTGATCTTTCATGACATTGGCATTTTTTGAGTCAAAGATAGTTGTCTTGTAAATTGTCCCACAATCTGGATTTGTCTGTTTTTGCATGAGATTCAAGTTAAGTATTTTTGGGAAGAATACTGCATAGGTGATGTATCCTTCCTGCCTCGTGACTGCAGATGGCTCATAATGCTAAGTCTGATCACTTGTTTAAGATGATCTTCCAGATCTCTCCATTGTAGTTATTTTGCTGGGTGTGGTGGCTCACACTTGTAATCCCAGCACTTTGGAAGGCCGAGACAGGCAGATCACTTGAGTCCAGTTTTAGACCAGCCTGAACAACAAGGTGAAACCCTGTCTCTACTAAAAATAAAAAAAATGAATAAAAATAAAAATTAAAAATTAATTAGCTGGGGTGGTGGTGCAAGCCTATAGTCCCATCTGCTTGGGGGGCTGAATTTGGAGGGTCAGTTGAGTCCAGGGGGGTCAAGGCTGCAGTGAGCTATGATTTTGCCACTGTACTTCAGCCTAGGTGACAGAATGAGACCTTGTCTCATAAAAAAATAAAAAATAATTTTTCCCTTTGGTAATTAATAAAAAATGTGTGGGGTGGTACTTTGAGATCAGTGAAGATCCTGTTCTCAGATGTCTTTTCACCCAAATGTGCATCAGTGATAATCCTTGTCTGAATCAATTTTTATTACATTGGTGGTTGCAAGGTGACACTTTTAAAAATTCTGTCATTCCTTCTACATTTATTAGCTAGCATTATTTCATTAAAGAACAACTCCTCCTCGTTTTTAATATCAGTCTTCATGGATTTTTTATATATTATGTTGTAACTTATTGTTGTTACTCTTTTGAATCCTCAAATTGTGCAGATTTGGCCAGTGCTATCTCCATTATTTTTTTAACCCCATAATCGAGGTTAAACTGAGCTATTTTTAATGCCCAGAGTAATTTATAATATTTCTCACTCCCAACAGGAATTGAGAAAGGGCCTCCAGAATTGGGGGCTTATTCAGACTCTTCTTAGAAGTCTACCTTCTTCCTGTGTACGTTCAGCCCAAAGTGAGACTTTGGAGTTGGGAAGAAATACTTCTGAATTAAACTACTGATCAGTGTCACCCAATTCTAATCCCAACCACCTTTATTCTAGGCATACCATACTCACTGCCATGCTTACCCTTTGGTTGGGCACCTCTGTCCTCCTTCCTATTGGCCTTCTAGTTCCTACCCAACTGTTCAGTCCACAGGCCTCAATAACACCTTTTTGCCCAGCCCTGTGGTAGTGTTGGCCTGCCTCTTTACCTTCTCAAGTAACTGCTTTACCACTAATTTATTGTTTTGTGTTTTCATCTGTAGGATCTTACCTAGCCGTATGGCCTGCTGCCTCTGCCAATTTAAAAACAGCATTGAGGCTGTGTGCAAGACAGTCAAGCTGCATTGCAACAGTGCATGTCTGACAAACACCATACATTGTCGTGAGTCCAAATTGCCTGGTGATCGTTATATTATTTTAAGTATTTGTTTTTAAATTTTTTATTTTTAATTGATGATAAAAATTTAAGCTAATGATATAATTGATTTACTCATTCAGATTTAAAGTCCCTCAACTTGTGAACTCCTCCCTTGCTGGGAGTTAGGTTCTCAGTTATTATTACAAAATTTAATAATGGAACTGTTCCCTTTGCATAAAGGACCAAGAGAAAGGAATGGGAAGACTAGGGAATAACATTAACATCCACACACTGTGTACTGTGCTCTCTGCTTGGTGCTTTGCCCCCAGTGATAATTTCTTCATATAGTGCAATGTACTGTGTAAGCTGGTTTTATATGCATGAGGTCTCAAGTACTCTTTGCATTTTAGGACAGATGTAGATCTGGTTTTGTTTTTGTTTATGCAATTTTATAAGAGTACAGGTGATGCTGTTTTATTTGAAGCCGGAGAGCTTCTGGTTCCATAACCAGAAATTGCTACCTGGCTCTTCTAATGAAATGGAGGGCTTTTCCATGCTTAGACCATCGAACGCTGAACTTGCTCTGAATTCAAACCTTTCCATTCACAGAACAAATACGCAAGTGCTTCAAGAGTTTTTCTGTAGATTAGGTTTATTAGCACCAACTTCATGACTTCTAAAATGTGACTTCCCTCATGTACAGATAGCTTGAAAACTGGTATCTACCAGTAATATGGGGTGGATAATTAATAATGCTTGGCTACTTATATGAAGACAATGTTGCTTATTTTTCAGAATTTTTTTTTAAACCAATTAAACTATTCCCTTCTCCCCAGGAGGTGGGCAGAAAAGCATTGGTAATCTCCTTTTACGATGAGGAAAAACAAGATCAGAGGTGCTAAGTGCTGTACCTTGTGCCAGGTCTTCTGTCCCAATTCTGGGTTCTCCCCAAGCCCGTGTTTCTCCTTTCTCACAATCTTTACTTCTTCCTCTGACCCTCAGCACCACCCAAAATACTTTTAATTCTGGAAAAGAAAGCCAGCTGCACACGGACACACTTGACCTTCATGCATTCAGAAGCTTTGGATGGTTCCCCATCCAGAATATTAGAGATGAAATGAAAGCAAAGTAGGCATCTGACAAAAGTTGCTTTTTCCCTTCTGCATTTTGGGACCTCAAGTAATGTTTATCCAGAAACTGCTGTCATACCATAGATTCATTGTATATTTAACAACATAGGCATACCATCTGGCAAATTAAAAATCTCTTAACCTACACCCTGGATCATTGCCCACATTTAAGAAAAGAACTAGGGTGGACACAGTGTTTTTTCCATGTCGCGTCTTCTGTGATGGGGCTGCGATATGTGGGAGCAGAGAATGGGGTGGGTGGGTGGAGCGTGTGCCAGATGAGAATCTATCAGCAATAGGAGGGGCTCTCCAAGTTAGCATCTCCACCCTGCTCCTCTCAGAGGACCGCCTTCCATTGCATTCAGCTGTGATGGTAGCAAGAACACGGGTACACTGAGGACAAGGAGAAAGGGAGCCTTGTGCTCTCTCTCTGCATGTGAGGCAGGACAGCACAGGGTACGGAGCAGTCTGCAGAGAAGCCAGCTCATCAGGGAAGCACTTGTCTTCCACTTTGGGCTTTGACTGAGCACTGGGCAACTGGCCCCTGGGGATCAACGGAATAATCCTAAGCAGAGTTACTCTGTGTCACACTATGGAATGTTCCAAGTAGGTGACCATGTTTTCAAAAGATGTCTTTTCCTCCTCTTGTTGTTGCCGTTTCATAGGTTTAGGATTGGGTGTGTGTTTCTCCTCTCTGAATGGCACTCGAATGTTTGCTGATTCCTACTCCGTGTGACTGGGGAGTACAGCTGTGGACTGATGCATGCCGTCCCATCATCTTTCATGATCAAAACAGTCTCTTCTTTTTTCACAGCTGAAGAACTGTCTGTAGGGAATCCAGAAGGAGCGTTCATGAAGGTGTTACAAGCCCGGAAGAAGCACACGAGCACTGAGCTGACTATTGAGCCGGAGGTGCCCTCAGACAGGAGTGGCATCAACTTCTCTGGCTTTGGGAGTGAGCAGCTAGACACCAATGACGAGAATGAAGTTATCAGTGCACTAAGTTACATCTTGCCTTATTTCTCAGCAGGAAATCTAGATGCGGAATCAATATTGTTACCGTTCACTAAACTGCTTTTTGCAAATATGCAAGATCGCGATAGGCCCCTGAGTATTTTGAAAAACAATACAAACAGCCCTTCTCTTCAACCTGCATCCAACAACTCAACTTATGAAAATAAATTGAGAAAGCTATATTTGCTAGAAAAGATACTAGATGCGGAAAAACAAGAAAAAATCAATGAAGTTAAAAGGGACGAAAAAACTGCCATGCTTATGCAGTCCAGCCTTCTAGGTAACAAATTTAAACGCCAATTATTTGAAAAGAAATTAGAAACTGTCCAACCACAGGAAAACAGCCTGGCAAAGATTCCAAGTGTAGGCAACAACCTGCAGAGAGTGAACAGAGTCCTCACGGGCCCAAGGAGCATCCAGAAAAGGCACTTCAAAGAGGTGGGAAAGCAGAGCACCAGGAGGGAAGAGGGTGCGCAGGCATTTGTGGAGAGCGCTGCCCAAGAAAAAAGGCTCGGGAGCCCGGTCTCAAGGGAGCTGGAACAGCCTCATATAGAGCAGGGGCGTGAGAAGTTAGTGGGAAACACCGTCTACACCAAGCCTTCATTCACCCAAGAGCGTAAGGCGGCAGTCTCCTCTGTGCTGAAACCCTTCTCCATGGGCGAGCCTTCTGCCTCCACCCCTGCAAAAGCCCTACCTGAGGTCAGAGACAGATCGAAAGACTTAACCCACGCCATTTTCATTTTAGAAAATGCAAAGGCTAGAGTTAAAACAATGAAAGCTGCTAAACCTTCCAGAAAAAACTACCGCTTTCATAAAACTGGCTCCCGTGTGGCCCACAGAACACCCAAGGCCAAAATGATTAGGAAGTTGAGAAAGGAAGGTTATCTCGATAGACTGATGCTCGCAAACAGGCCGCTGTTGTCTGCAGCGAAGAGCCTCATAAATTCACAAGGGGCTTTTTCATCCTTAGGAGACCTGAGTCTTCAACAAAACCCTTTTCTGGAAGTATTTGCTCCTTCAGAACGTTTTATAGAAAACACTAATGTAAAAGACACAGCTGCAAGAAATGCCTTTGAAGAAAACGTTTTTATGGAAAACACTACTATGCCAGAAGGTACCATCTCTGAAAACACAACCTACAATCCTCCTCCTGAGGCAGATTCCGCTGGGACTGCATTCAACTTAGGGCCAACTGGTAAACAAACTGAGACAAAATGGGAATACAACAACGTGGGCACTGACCTGTCCCCCGAGCCCAAAAGCTTCAATTACCCGTTGTCCTCATCCCCAGGTGATCAGTTTGAAATTCAGCTAACCGAGCAGCTACGGTCCCTCATCCCCAGCGAGGATGTGAGAAGGTTCATTTCTCATGTTATCTGGACCTTGAAGACGGACTGCTCTGACACCCGTGTGCAACTGACCTGTGCCAAGCTCATCTCCAGGACAGGCCTCCTGATGAAGCTTCTCAGTGAGCAGCAGGAAGTAAAGGCGTCCAAGGCAGAATGGGATACGGAACAGTGGAAAACTGAGAACTATATTAATGAGAGCATGGAAGCCCAGAGTGAACAGAAAGAGCAGAGGTTGAGTGAGGTGAGGACCACACAGAAACATGAGACCCAGATTTCCCATCATCTAGCATATGCCAGGAAAGTGCCCACACAGGAGAACCCGGGACGCCCAGGCCATAGCTTGTCTTGGTCATGTAACTTTGGCCATGACAGTGATCTCCCACTTGACTTATTTGGAGAGTGAAATAGATTAGTGCACAAGATGAACTGTAGGCCGGGGGTGGTAGCTCACATCTGTAATCCCAGCACTTTGGTAGGCCAAGGTGGGTGGATCACTTGAGGTCAGGAGTTTCAGACCAGCTTGGCCAACATAATGAAACCCTGTTGCCATAAAAAATACAAAAATTAGCTGGGTATGGTGACACATGCCTGTCCCAGCTACTTGGGAGGCTAAGGTCGGAGGATCACCTCAGCCTAGGGAGGTCAAGTCTGTAGTAAACTGTGATCACAACAGTGTACTATAACCTGGGTGACAGTGAGATCTTGTCTTTATTTTGTTGAGACAAAAATAAATAAGAACCTGTAAGCTACTCACCTGGAATACTGGGGTTTTGAAAAGTTAGTTTTCATTCTGGTTTTTTTTTTTTAATTAATCTTTCCTTTTTTTTTCAGCTCACAAAAGAAGTTCCAGGATATGGCTATAACAACAAACTCATCTTGGCAATATGTGTGACTGTAACACTGATTATTTTGATTACAATTTTCTGCCTCATTGAGGTAAGGACAATAATTAATTCAGGTTTTCAGAATGCAGTCCTGTCTTTGTGTGGATTCAGAGCTCACAAACTCAAAACCAAAGCTGCTTTCCCACCTGCTGCTACTTGACATTCTTCTTCAGTTGTTTAAGGTTGAGATATGCTTTGTTCTTTTACTGTAGTGTATATTCCAGGGTTTTTAAAGGATCCTCACTTCCAGGAGAGCTCTGTGAATTGAAAACAAGTGAATCCCGCTAGATTATTTTAAGAAGTTAAGTTGATATAATAGCAAAATTTCTCCCTCCCAAAATGATGTCAACAACTAGATGTACTCACCAAGTCACCCTTACTCTGCCACTAATTTATTTCCTTGTTGCTGAAATGATGAGAGACATATAATCTCCACCTCACGGAGTTGTCGTCACCCTGGAGAGGAAGGAGACAGCCAATAGAGAGAAGTATTGTCTTGTAGACTTACTAGGTTCACACAGTATCATCCTTCTCCAGTGTGTAAGGCATTGTCTAAATAGGTCCAGTTAAAGCGCTACAGGGTAGCCATCTTTTAAAAAAATTGTTGGCCACATTTTTAAGTTCTCAGGGGAGGGGGAATGTCTCATACTCGAGCCCTCCTGAGCCTAGGCCCTCTGTGAGATGTGTCACCATTTCTTGGAGACCATGTGAGACATTCCCCCTCGGATCAGAGATGCTCAACCTGCATCAACATATCTAAAGCCTACATCTGGCTACTCTGGGGCAAGTCCTGTTCACAGTGCCCATTCCTGGAGCTTGCCTCTATTTGCCTTTTGTTCGATTACATGATGTATTACTTTTCCCAACAGGCCAGTGCTAGCATATTGGAAGTGATTTAATAAGCTGGCACCCTTGACGCTATGCTACCAGTCCAACCTTATTTGTCTCATTTACCATTTCCATTATTGTGGCAGCCCTCCATTCCAGCCAGAGCAGCCCCTTACCATACCCCAGTCACACCATCCGCATTTCTGCTTTTGTCTGTGCGTTTGTCCATCTAAAATGCCCTTATTTCACTCTGCCTGTGGGAGTCCCATGAATCTCTCCAAAGCCACTCAAGTTCATCTTCATGCTTGAAACCTTCCCTGACTATTCTGGCCCTCCTGAGCCTAGTCCCTTTGTGAGATTTGTCACCATATCTTGGACACCATATGAGAGGCTGAAGTGGGAGGATTGCTTGAGTCCGGAAGGTCGAGGATGCAGTGAGCTCTGGTCATACCACTGCACTCTAGCCTGGGCAACAGAGCGAGATCCTGTCTCAAAAACAGCCACCACCAAAAACTATCTTGGGATTTTAATAGGATTACATTAAATTTGTAGATTAATTTGAGAATTGATATCTGTACAACATTCTAGGAATGAGCTATCTCATGTCATGTGTTCATTTCTTGTTAATGTCTTTCAAAAGAGTTTTAGGGTTTCCATCATGTAGATCTTACACATCTTTTGTTACATAAAAGATCTTTGTATTTCTGTTCCTAAATACTTCATACATTTGCATTGCCATTGTAAATGGGATCTTTCTTCCATTTTCTAATTGGTGGTACATCTGAAAATATTTGAGATTTGTGTGCTGCTCTCTTGATTTTGTTTCTAGCCATCGTACTGAATCCTCATATTACTTCCACTAAAATCTTAGTTGATTCTCTTAGGCTTCTTTGGCTGTCTAACATTTATCATTTCATATACAAATAATGATAGTTTTGTCTCTTCCTTTTCAATACTTATATTCTTTCCTTTCCGTTTTCCTTTCCTTTCTTTTTTTTTTCTTTCTCAGGGCCTTGTTGTCACCCAGGCTGGAGAGCAATGGTGTGATCTAGCTAACTGTAACCTCAAACTCCTGGGCTTAAGGGATCCTCCTGCCTCAGCTTCCAGAGTTGCTGGGACTACAGGCAGGCAGCTAATTTAAAAAAAAAATTGTTTTTAATGTTGCCCCAGGCTGGTTTTCCAGCCACTTTAGAGGAAGGACTCGGGTTTCCTTTTTTTTTCTCCTACTTTTAAGAGTTTTTTTTTATGAGGAATTGTCCGTTGAATGTTAGCTAAAACAGTCAATAGAATGTATTAAGTGCCAGCTACACGCAAGACCCTAAGTTAGATACAGTCAGCCCTCTTCATCAGCAGGTCGACATCTTCAGATTCAACTGGATGAGGCTGAATACTTGAAAAAAGAAACGAAAATACAAATAGAAAGTATAACAACTCTCACCATTGTACAATATCGATACATTTTATTAGTGATGACTTAAAGTACATGGGACCAGGCATGGCGATTCACACTTGTAATCCCAACACTTTGGGAGCCCAACCTGGGCAGCATAGTGAGACCTTGTCTTTACTAAAAATAAAAATAAAAATAAAAAATTGGCCAGGTGTGGTGGTATGCACCTGTAGTCCCAGCTACTCAAGAGGCTGAGGTGGGCACATCACTGGAGCGCAGGAGGTTGAGGCTGCAGTGAGCTGTGATTGTGACACTGCACTCCAGCCTGAGCGACAGAGGGTGATCCTATCTCTAAGTAAGTGAATAAAGGATTTGGGGGGATGTGTGTTAGTTATATGCAAATACTGCATCATTATATATAAGGGATTGAGCATCCACAGATTCTGGTATGGTGTGGGGGCGGTATCCTAGAACCAGTCCCCCGCAAGATAGCAAGGATGACTGAACTGTGGAAGAATCAAGGCTCTGTTGAACAGCATACAATTCCTGTCTTCAAAAAAGTTATCTCATCAGGTAGATGAGACTTATAATGAATAAAAGGAATGAATACAGATTTGGAGATAGTGGTTGTTGTGATGGATAATCTTAATTGTGTTTTCTTCCAAAACAGATTCATTCGAAGAAGAGAAGGGCATCAAAGGAAGATAACTTGAGCCCAAGCTAAGTCGTCTGGATGGCCTGGAGCCATGTTTGAAAAATTTTATTGTTAAGTATTGTTTTTTACTGATTAAATCAATGATAACATTCTTTACTTTGTGGTTGTGTTACTCAAAACAAGGATTTTTAACAATGATAAAAATAAAGCTTGTTAGATCATTTTTAATGTAATAAATTGCTTCCTGAAGATTTGATTAAAGAGAAAACTAGGCCAATCTAAGCAGAGTCCAAATGAAGTAGAAGGTCCATAGAGAACAGGGGAAAAAAGGAAGTTGTGGAACCACAGATACAGTAAAAGGAAAAAATTGGCCGGGTACAATGGCTCACACCTATAATCCCAGCACGTTGGGAGGCTGAGGTGGGTGGATCGCTGGAGCCCAGGAGTTAGGGCAACATGACAAAACTCCCATCTCTACAAAAAAAAAAAAAAAAAAGGGCAACATGACAAAACCCTCATCTCTACAAAAAATACACAAACAAAAAACATTAGCCAGGCATGGTGGTGGGCACCTGTAGTCCTAGCTACTTGGTAGGCTGAGTTGGGAGTATCGCTTGAACTTGGGAGGTGGAGGATGCAGTGAGCTGAGATTGAGCCGTTGCACCCCAACCTGGGTGACAGGGTGAAAGAGTGAGACCCTGTCTTTAATAAAAAAGAAGAAGAAAGAAAATAAAAGAAATTTACTTAATTAATCTATTTTTGTGACAAGGTCTGTTTCTGTCTCCCAAGCTGAAGTACAATGGCATAATTACAGCTCACTGCAGCCTCAAACTTCTGGGCTCAAGGCATCCTCCTGCCTTAAAGGACTCCCAAAGTGTAGAGATTACAGGAATAAGCCACTGTGAAACTATATATATATATATATATATATATAAATATATATATATTTTTTAAACAAAGTTTGGCTCTGTCACCCAGGCTGGAGTGCCGTGGTACAATCTCAGCTCACTGCAACCTCTGCCTTCTGGGCTCAAGTGATCCTCCTGCCTCAGCTTCTCAAGTAGCTGAACTACAGGCACATGCCAACGTGCCTGGCTAATTTTTGTATTTTTTGTAATGAAAGGGTCTTGATATGTTGCCCAGGCTGGTCTTGAACTCCTGGACTCAAGTGATCCTCCTACCTCAGCCTCCCAAAGTGCTGGGATTGCAGGCATCAGCTACCACACCTGGTTGTCTCTAACCACTTTTAAGTGTACAATTCAGTGGTGTTAAGAACATTCATATTGTTGTACAACAAATCTCCAGAACTTTTTCATCTTCCCAAATTGAAACTCTGGACCTATTTAAACACTAACTCCCCATTCTCTCCTCCCAGCCCACGGTAACTGCCCTTCTACTTTCTGTTTCTATGAATCTGACCACTCTGAGTACCTCACGTGAGTGGAATCACACAGTATTTCTCCTTTGGTGACGGGCTTATTTCTCTTGGCATAACGCCCTCAAGGGTTCTCCATGTTGTAACGCGTCAGAATTTCCTTCCTTTCAAGGCTGAAGAATACATCCGTTGTATGGATCAATCACATTTGCGTTCTCCATTCATCAGTTAATGCACATGTAGGTTGTTTGCACCTTTTGATCATTGAGAATAATGCTGCTGTATACATATGTGCATGTGTTTCTGTATGACCATTTGTTTGCAATTCTTCTGACTATATATGTATGAAGAGAATTACTGGGTCATGTAGTAGCTCTAAGTTTAACTTTTTGAGTAACTGCCAAAGCATTTTCCATAGTGCTACATGGTTTTACATTCTCGCTAACAATATATAATGGTTCCAGTTTCCCCAAATCCTCCCCAACACTTTTTATTTTTTTTAAACAAATACAGCCATGCTGGTGAATGAGAAGTGACATCTCTTTGTAGTTTGGGTTTTAATTTTACAATATTTTAATTTTTAAAATCAAAAGAATATACTTGGCCTGAGGTGGTGGCTCACGCCTGTAATCCCAGCATTTTGGGGGGCCAAGTTCAAGACCAGCCTGCCCAACATGGTGAAACCCCATCTCTACTAAAAATATGAAAATTAGCCAGGTATGGTGACAGGTGCCTGTAATCCCGGCTACTCAGGAGGCTGAAACAGGAGAATCACTTGACCCGGGAGGTGGAGGTTGCCATGAGTTGGAATCGAGCCATTGAACTCCATCCTGAGAGGAGACGCTGGCTAAAAAAAAAAAATATATATATATATATAAAAATACATACACACTAATTATTTTCTTGTATAATAAAATTATTTTACAAAAGAAGTCCATTAGTAACACACACTTGCACGCAAAGCACAAGACACATCTAAGGGCCAGGAGTAGTGGCTCACGCCTGTAATCCTAGCACATTGGGAGGCCGAGGCAGTCAGGTCACTTGGGGTCAGGAGTTCGGGACCAGTCTGGTCAACGTAGTGAAACCCCGTCTCTACTAAAAATACAAAAATTAGCCAGGCATGCTGGTGGGCGCTTGTAATCCCAGCTGCTCGGGAGGGTGAGGCAGGAGAATCACTTGAGCTTGGGAGGTGGAGGTTGCAGTGAGTAGAGATTGCACCACTGCACTCCAGCCTGGGCGACAGAGTGAGACTCTTATCGTGAAAAAAAAAAAAAGGGGGGGGCATTCCCATTGCCCACGGTCCTCATCTTGCCATCTTTGTTGACTTTCCTTACCTGGTCCGTGGAGGCATATACACATATTCACATTTGCCACCCTTGGTGCTCAACCAAAGTATATTGAATACATTTATTTGACAATTAGTGCTTGTATTTTTTCATTTCACATATGTGTTCTGTTTTCCTAACTAGATTGAAGTAAGCCGCCGTGCACGGTGGCTCACGCCTGTAATCCCAGCACTTTGGGAGGCAGAGGCAGGCGAATCACCTGAGGTCAGGAGTTCGAGACCAGCCTGGCCAACATGGTGAAACCCCATCTCTACTAAAAATACAAAAAAATTAGCCAGGCGTGGTGGTGCACGTCTGTAATCTCAGCTACTCAGGAGGCTGAGGCACAAGAATCACTTGACCACAGGAGGTGGAGATTGCAGTGAGCCAAGATCATGCCACTGAACTCCAGTCTAGGCAATAGACTGGGATGCCATCTCAAAAAAAAAAAAAAAATTCCTTGGCAGTTTAATATTAGATAAATTCCTTGGCAGTTTAATACTAGAAATGCAACTTGGCAACGTGAGCTAAGCTTTTACCTGAGAGTCATAATGTAAAAGAGAAAACTTTGTATTTTTGAAAAGGAAATTCAGGGCCGGGTGCGGTGGCTCACGCCTGTAATCCCAGCACTTTGGGAGGCTGAGGTGGGCGGGTCACTTGAGGTCAGGAGTTCGAGACCAGCCTGGCCAACATGGCAAAACCCCATCTCTACTAAAACTACAAGAATTCGCCAGGCATGCTGGTGGGAGCCTGTAATCCCAGCTACTCAGGAGGCTGAGGCATGAGAATTGCTTGAACTCAGGAGGTGAAGGTGGCAGTGAGCCGAGATTGCGCCACTGCACTCCAGCCTGGGTGACAGAGCAAGACTCAGTCTCAAAAGTATAAAATAAAATGAAAATAAAATAAATGATTGAATGAATTAAATGGATAAGCAGAGGAATCTCTGAACTAAATCTTGAAGAATGTCAAGTATAGTTCATGGAACTTACTGTATAACGACATTTGGATGCAAGACAATTTTTGGAAACTGCAAAGAGTTGCTTTTGAAGTAACTGAAAGCAAATAGTCTAAGTAGCTGAATGCCCCTCTCCCCACTCTTTTAAGTGAGAAAAAAATTTGCCATCTTGTGCAGTGTTTTGTTTTCCCTATTTCCCCCGTCTTGAGCAGGACTGGCACTAGGCATAAAATACCAAATTCTTCTCATTAGCTGCACCTACTTGTATTTTTTGAGAACTAATTGCTTAACTCATTGGATCACAAAGTTTTGTGTTTACATTATGACTCTCAGGTAAAAGCTTAGCTCACGTTGCCAAGTTGCATTTCTAGTATTAAACTGCCAAGGAATTTATCTAATATTAAACTGCCAAGGAATTTTTTTTTTTTTTTTTTGAGATGGAGTCCCAGTCTATTGCCTAGACTGGAGTGAAGTGGTGTGATCTCAGCTCACTGCAACCTTTGCCCCCAGGGTTCAAGCAATTCTCATGCCTCAGCCTCCCAAGTAGCTGGGATTACAGGCACCCGCCACCATGCCCGGCTAATTTTTGTATTTTTAGTAGAGATGGGGTTTCACTATGTTGGCCAGGCTGGTCCAAACTCCTGACCTCAAGTGATCCACCCGCCTCTGTCTCCCAAACTATTGGGATTACAGGTGTGAGCCACTGCACCCGACCATGTTAATTTAAGAATGAACTCTTGATTATTTTTTATTTTGGAAGATCTGCAAAAGTAGACGGGAAGCTCCTTAAAGAGACAAACTGTCTTCTTCCCTTTTGTGATGTGTTGTCAAAGGACTGGGTGACTTTTTTAGATTGGGAGGTGTGAAGAACCTCTTAGGAGGAAACAATAAGCTGATGTGAATGACAAAAAAGAGCCAGGCCTAGAGAGAGTAGGAGAAAAGAATATGCCAGGTGGAAGGAAGAGCAACTGCTCATTCAGGTGGAATAACCTCAGCAAGTTGAAGGAACAGGAAGAATATGAGTGTGGCAGAAGCAGAGTGGGAGAGAGAATGGTGGGAAGTCAGGTCTGAGAGAATATAGCTAGATCAGGCAGTGTTTTGTAAGCCAGTACTCACATCCACAGATATATGTGGATTTTATATCAAATGTCATTAAAGTCATTTAAATACATAGTCGATGACGTGCTTTTCATTTGTGTTTCTTTGGTGCTTAGAGACTTCAGGTTTGCTTTTACTCAGAGTTCTTGAAGTCACTATACTTGTATTAGTCATTCTGTTTTCAGATATGATAAGTGATTGTTACTACAGTACATACATTGTCTAGAGAACTTTACTTTTGATATCTAAATTGAAAAGGTCTTTTCCTTGTTAATTTTCAATAGACTGGCATCCGAATATTCTAGCCCTGGCAGACAGACCTCTTAGCTGCTTTGTTGATGAGAACACTCCAGTTAGTGGAACAAACGGTGCAACATGTGGACAGTCTTCAGATCCCAGGCTGGCAGAGAGGAGAGTCAGGTCACAACGACATAGACATTACATGAGCAGGACAAGTTTACATATTCTTCCATACCTACCAGAAGGCTATGGTATGACAACCGGCAAAGAAAAAATAAAACATGGTTTACTGATTTCAGCTTGCTGAGGAAATAATAACTTTGAAAAAAGTTATTAATCTGGGCTTAGGGATTCTGCATGAAAATAAATATAAAACCTCCCAACTTTAAAAAGTCTTTGAAGTGGTAGATAACTACCCAGCCAACAGTTTGACCTTGTGCTAGTCATTCAGCCTCAGCATTTGTATTCTTTTATCATGAAGTGAGATGACTAGTTTATAACAAAGGTAGTGTGAGAAGCATACGTACGAGATGAAGTGAGACTATTTTGTAAATAGGCACTGTCTAGAAAGGTAAGGTGGTATTGTCACTGATAACAGTAATCTGAAGTACAACTTACGATGTAATTTTTTAGACATATATTTAGAAATAATTTCAAAGGCATATTTCTGCTGATGCTCATATATTTGTACTGTCTATAATTTTGGATTATGTGAGTGGACTGTTGTAAATGATTGAGTCACTTCTGTGTTTGTATAAAATGATTACAATCTTATATAAATTCCTAGATTATAGAGTTTCATGTGGAAGATAACATGAGTCTTCTACTAATAGAATACAGAAGTTTCTAAATTAATACCAACTTGTGACTACTTGTATGTACTGTGAACTTGACTTCCTCTCCTTGCTTGCCAAAAGCTCACCAAGGTTACTTACATCCTTGTCCTCTTAACAGACTGTAGATAAACCACTTTAGATTGATGTTGACACCTAATGACCAACATCGGGAATTGCCACATGTAAGTTTTATTTTACTGAAGAATACTTTTAAAAACACTTCCGCAAATGCATGATTCTAATTTTATTTTTAAATGTATTTTAACTCTTTAATTTGAAAAAATTTGTCCATTAACTGTGCTGTGACTCAAAGGTTAACTTTTAGCACTATGATTAAATTATAGGCTTGAGATACAGAGAGACCTAGGTTCATATCCTGGCTTTGCCATGTAACACTGAGCACATTCTTTAACCTCTTTGAGCCTCAGTTTTATCCTCTATAGGGGAAAATAATAGCATCAACCATCTACGTTTGTTGCAAGAAATCAGGGATATTTAATCTCATGTGAAATGCTGGCACATTGTCTGGCACAGTAAATTTTAACTGTGATTATCAATGTTCAGACCTGAGAAGAAACTGTCTCCTGCCATTTCTCTTGGAGATTATAAGGCAAGCTCTTTAGAGTGGGAGTGGTTATACTTTTATAATATTTCTGTGATTTGAATTTAAAAAATTATACAACCAAAACATAAAAATAAAGTGGATACCAAGGCTGAAATTATTATAGCTGTCCTCTATAATAATATGATTTTATGTTTATCATTTTTAAAAGTTTAAAGTTTAAATTTATTGACTTTATAGGTTTATAAACAAATTAGATTTATACTAATAAATATTAGTAATAGTCTTATTTTATGTATTGAAGTTTCTCATTAGATTTAAAGAAAAGTGGTTCTGTCGTTTTTTATAAAAGACAAAACAAAACCCACCATAAAGAAACACTTGTATAGATTGTTCTCTTCACTCTGGCCTTTCCTCTGCCTTCCCAAGGGCTTTGAGTTCATTTTGTCCTTGACTGTTTTCTCCCCAGTGTGCACGCTTGCTCTTTACAGTGTGCACGCTTGCCCTTTAGTCGTCTTCTTTCTAACTTGGCTATTTTTCCGTCTCTATCTGTTTATGACATAGAATGTCTCCTCAGTATCTTATCTGCTTTGCCTCTCTTTGAGCTCACATGCAACCTTGAGAATTCACCTTTGTCTAGCAAAGAGAAAACATAAGTTTTGATGTAAAATTAGGCATAAGAAGCATTATCAATCTCCAAACTCTGAAAGTTTCTGGAATTTCCTCCTCAAATCTTCCAAATGTTGACCAGCCTCTTTCTCAGAGCCCTTTATACATCATTTAAAATCTTTTAATTATTAGTATTGTGACAATCTTGATTTGTTTTCCATTGCAACATATTCAGTATTTGAGCCACATGATAAGTTGAGTTTGCCTTTAGATAGCTGGCCCATAGCCCTCATCATTTATAAAATTGTTTCCAAGAGACAGAACAAATGATGTGTAAAGCCCTTTCTGATAATAAATAAAATAGATTTGTAATTTGGATTTTTTCCCTATTAGTGTATCATCTTAAGGTATACAACTGTCTTTGATCCGGACATTCTGAATGTTTTTGTTATCAGTGTTTCTTAATTTTACAGAACAGAGGACAACGCAACAAGACCAGCTATATTTCTTACAAACGCAGACTAGTGTGAGCACATGGCATGATCCAAGAGTGCCCAGGTAAGAACGCATTTTAAGCACTCTAGACCATCAAAGAGCCGTCTCACCTAGGATTTCTTTGATTTTTAAGAAATTTTTACCTTTGAAAAATAGTTTATGTAAAAGTTTGACTCTTCTGATAGTTATTTTGGTTTTGACATTTAGTAAAAAGTCCTACCCACTTCTCTGCAATCTCACCTCAGTTCTCCCCTCCCTCACCAGTCCCTAGCCACCCTCTCCTGCTTCTCCTTAAAAAAAAGTAGAATAAAAACATGGGTCTTTTAGGAGTTTGAAATTTGTCCTAGGGTACCAAGCAGGGTAGCTGTCACCTGTGTTCCCAACACTTTGGGAGGCTGAGGCAGGAGGATCACTTGAGCCCAGGAATTTGAGACCAGTCTGAGCAACATAGAGAGACCCCGTCTCTACCAAGCATTAAAACTCAGCCGTTTGTGGTGGAGCACATCTGTGGTCCCAGTTGCTTTGGAGGCTGAGGCAAGAGGATTGCTTGAGCCAGGGAGGTTGAAGCTACAGTGAGCCTCGGTTGCACTACTACACTCCAGCCTAGGAGACAAAGCAAGACCCCATTTCAAAAAATGAGAGAGAAAATTCGTGTAGTCCCAGCTGCTCTCGAGGCTAAGGTGGGAGGCAGAGGTTTCAGTGAGTCAAGGTCACACCAGGGCACTCTATCCTGGGCAACAGAGTGAGATTCCATCTCAAAAAAAATAGAAGAAAAAAGGCCGGGCGCGGTGGCTCATGCCTGTAATCCCAGCACTTTGGGAGGCCGAGATGGGCGGATCACGAGGTCAGGAGATCGAGACCATCCTGGCTAACACGGTGAAATCCCATCTCTACTAAAACTACAAAAATTAGTCGGGCGTGGTGGTGGGCGCCTGTAGTCCCCCACTGCTGGGGAGGCTGAGAGGGGAGAAGGGCGTGAACCTGGGAGGTGGAGCTTGCAGTGAGCTGAGATTGCATCACTGCACTCCAACCTGAGTGACAGAGCAAGACTCCGTCTAAAAAAAAAAAAAAAGGAAAAAAAAAAAGGCTAAAAAAGGAAAATTGACCTGGGGAAAAACAGAAAGCATACCCTTTAAAAAAGGATCATAGGTTGATATTCTTAATTATGGTTCAGCTTTAAAAAATCTTTAAAAAAAATTAACCTCCTAAATGTATTCAATGTTCTTTTATGTGTTCCTTAGTAAAATTGGATTTTAATGTAGAAAACAACCTAATTAATTCATTAATTAATCTTTTTGAGACGGAATCTTTTTCTGTTGCCCAGGCTGGAGTGCAGTGGTGCAATGTCGGCTGACTGCAACCTCCGCCTCCCTAGTTCAGGCGATTCTCCTGTCTCAGCCCCGAGTAGCTAGGATTATAGGTGCTTGCCACCACCATACGCAGCTGATTTTTGTATTTTTAGTAGAGATGGGGTTTCGCCATGTTGTCTGGTCTTGAATGCCTGACCTCAGGGGATTCGCCTGCCTTGACCTACCAAAGTGCTGGGATTATGAGCCACTGTGCCTGGCCTTTTTTTTTTTTTTTTTTGAGACGGAGTCTCGCTCTGTCGCCCGGGCTGGAGTGCAGTGGCGCGATCTCGGCTCACTGCAAGCTCCGCCTCCCGGGTTCACGCCATTCTCCTGCCTCAGCCTCCCGAGTAGCTGGGACTACAGGCGCCCGCCGCCTCGCCCGGCTAATTTTTTGCATTTTTAGTAGAGACGGGGTTTCACTGTGTTAGCCAGGATGGTCTCGATCTCCTGACCTCGTGATCCACCCGCCTCGGCCTCCCAAAGTGCTGGGATTACAGGCGTGAGCCACTGCGCCCGGCCTGTGCCTGGCCTTAATTTAAATATCCAAACTTGTATATTTCAGCTGCAGACATTGCATTTACTAACCAAAATGTCAATTACTTTTAACTTCAAAAAGATGAAATGACACACAAATGAATTTAGTTACTTCCCATAATTTTTGGAATATTCTTTTCTTCCTTCCTCCCTCCCTCCCCTTTTGTTTGAGACAGGATCTGGCTCTGCTGTCCAGGCTGGAGAGCAGTAGTGCAGTCCTGGCTCACTACAACCTCTGCCTCCTGGGCTTAAGCCATCCTCCCACTTCAGCCTCCTGAGTAACTGGGACTACAGGCATGTGCCACTGTACCCCGATAATTTTTGTATTTTTAGTAGGGATGGGGTTACACAGTGTTGCCCAGGCTAGTCTGGAATTCCTGAGCTCAAACAGTCTGCCCACCTCGGCCTCCCAAAGTGCTGGGATTAAAAGCATGAGCCATCGTGCTTGGTCCTATTTTGAGTTTTTTTTTAATGAATAGATGCAAGGTACCAAGTAGTCCAGTTGAAACTGGAAAAAAGCTTGAATTCTAAATTAAATTAGAAATCAGCTCTGTACGTTTCACATACAAAGGATTTGCTGGATGTGGATATTTTATGTTAAGCACAGCAGCCCCCCTCCTCCAAAACAAAACAAACCCCCCAAAACAATCCACAGAGGGTTGTTTTTTCAGGACTTTATTGTGTATTTGAATCAAATAGAGATGTGCCTAACTTGTCGTGGGTTACTTTGATATTCTGTATAAGTAAAAGTATGATAATGAAAATGTCTTACTTTGTGTTATAGAGCTCAGAATCCTTTGAGGGTGGCAACCAAGGGAATGTACTATTACTTATTACTTTATCAAGGTTGCCATTTCTATGTCTTGACAATATAAGCTGTTACTTTTTTAAAAGTAGTAGGGGCCGGGCACGGTGGCTCACACCTGTAATCCCAGCACTTTGGGAGGCTGAGGCGGGAGGATCACTTGAGGTCAGGAGTTCGAGACCAGCCTGGCCAACATGGTGAAAACCCATCTCTACTAAAAATACAAAATTAGCCAGGCGTGGTGGCCTGTGCCTGTAAGCCGAGCTACTCGGGAGGCTAAGCCAGAAGAATCGCTTGAACCTGGGAGGCGGAGGTTGTGGTAAGCTGAGATCACACCTTTGAACTCCAGCCTGGGCAACAGAGCAAGGCTCCATCTCTAAATAAATAAATGATAGATAGATAGATAGTAGTGGGGAGGAAATTTTACATTTTTTTTAAAGCTTACTAAAAAAAATCCAAGGGCCTAACTTCAAAATCAGTTTTACTATATAAATTATAAAAAAGAATTTTTTTGATTCTGTTTATCCAAATGTTCCTTTTGTATGGAGGATCTTTTATGAAAGTATACTATAAATAATTAGATTCTAATAGAATATTACTATTCAAAGATATTTATAAAATCTCAAAGTCAGACTCTTTAAAACAAACTTTATTTAAAGATATCCAGGATACCTAGATTTATCCAAGAAATCCCATTCGTCGTGTTTTGCATTTCTCTTTAAAACAATGATTAATGCCTTGTTATTTGTTATGTTGCATACTGAGTGACTGTAGTCTTGAAATACAGATCTGTATTACTTTGTATAGACTGTATAACATTCCATTTTTCTTTAACCAGCTCCCAATGAGACATAAAGATTATTTCTAGTTTTTTGCTTTTAATCAGTGCTTTAGCGCTCTCCCAGGTATGACTGAAGATTTATAAAATTCTAAATAAAATGACATGAAATGAAATTCTACATTTTATCAGTAGGATTGTTCATGTACTGATTTAATTATTATTATTTTTTTAGCTTTAAGTTCAGGGGTGCATGTGCAGGTTTGTTATAGGTAAACTTGTGTCATGGAGGTTTGTTGTACAGATGATTTTGTCACCCAGATACTAAGCCTAGCCTAGTACCCATTAGTTATTTTTGCTGATCCTCTCCCTCCTCCCACCCTCCACCCTCCTATAGGCCACAGTATCTGTTGTTCCTCTCTATGTGTCCGTGTGTTCTCATCATTTAGCTCCCACTTATGAGAACATGCAGTATTTGGTTTTCTGTTCCTGCTTTAGTTTGCTAAGGATAATGGCCTCCAGCTCCTGTTTTTCATTTCTAAACTATTAAAAAATCTATTTGGGGCCTGCACAGTGGCTCATGCCTGTAATCCCAGCCTTTTGGGAGGCCGAATTGGATGGATCACTTGAATCCAGAAGTTTAAGATCAGCCTGGGCAACATGACCAAACTACATCTCTACAAAAAGTTTAAAAACTAGCCAGGTGGCGTGGTGCATGCCTGTAGTCCCAGCTACTCAAGAGGCTGAGTTGGGAGGATCATCTGAGCCTGGGAAGGTTGAGGCTGCGGTAAGCCGTAATCACACCACTGCATTCCAGCCTGGGCAACAGAGTAAGACTCTGTCTCAAAAAAACAAACAAACAAACAAACAAAAAAATACATATATTTGTTCATTCCTAATAATCTGTCTTTGATAGTTCATCTTTGTGATTGTACTTTTTTATTTTTGAAAACATTACATATCATAACTGCTCTCTTTTTGGTTTCTAACAGTCTTTGGGGACCTAATTCTGGGAGTTTATTGTTGACTGTGCTGCTGGCTGTCTGTTGAGTCTGTTGTGGACTCTGTCACTCTGTCATGGTGGCTTTTCTTCTGAAGGGTTTGGTGATCTTAGATGCTGAATTTATTGTTTGAACTGAATTAGTTGGAAGTTCTGTATACATACAGTGGGAATTTAGTATGTTTTCCTGGAATCACTTCATTCCCTCTTTGAGTTCTCAGCTTGGGGAGGAAGCTTCAGGTTTCCTATCCCAGCCTTGCTGCTGGCCTGCCCCTCTGCCTACCTCTCACTCAGGTACCAGCTTCACTCAGTCCCCCACTTCACTCAGTCTCCCCAAATCTCCCCCTCCGCTTTTTTTTTTTTTTTTTCTTGACAGAGTCTCGCTCTGTGACCCAGGCTGGAGTACAGTGGCATGATCTCAGCTCACTGTAATCTCTGCCTCCTACGTTCAAGTGATGCTTGTACCTCAGCTTCCCGAGTAGCTGAGATTACAGACGTGCACCACACACCCGGCTAATTTTTTTGTATTTTTAATAGAGATGGGGTTTCACCATGTTGGCCAGGCTGGTCTCGAACTCCTGACCTCAGGTGATCCGCCTGCCTCCCAAAGTGCTGGGATTACAGGCCTGAGCCATCACACCTGGCCACCCTCTTCAAACAAAATATGGGCATTTCCACTGGCCTAGGTCTTCACCTTGCCTACTTTATTGACTTACATTACTTACCTGGTCCCTGGAGACATAGACACATTTGTCACCCTTAGAGCTCAACCAAATTGTATTGAATGCATTTATTTGGCAATTTGTGCCTGTATTTTAATCTTCATCTCACATATGTGTTCTATTTTCCTAACTAGGTTGAAATAAGTTATCTGATGTACAGAATCCTGTTAAGTATTTTTCTTTCTTTCTTTTTTAAAAATTTTGAGACAGGGTCTTGCTCTGTCACTGAGGCTGGAGTGCAGCGGTGCAATCACAGTTCAGTGCAACATCCACCTCCCAGGCTCAAGGGATCCTCCCACCTCAGCCTCTTGCCTAGCTGGAACCACAGGTGTGCACCACCATGCCCAGCTAATTTTTCAATTTTTTTCTAGAGACAAGGTCCTGCTATGTTGCCCAGGCTGGTCTCGAACTCCTGATCTCAATCTATTGTCTGGCCTTGGTCTCTCAACGGGCTGGGATTGCAGGTGTGAGCTATTGCGCCCGGTCAACTATTTTTCTTTAAATTACTTTTTGGTTGAGGCCGGGCACGGTGGCTCACGCCTGTAAACCCAGCACTTTGGGAGGCCGAGATGGGCCTCCCCATAATGAGGTCAGATCGAGACCATCCTGGCTAACACGGTGAAACCCTGTCTCTACTAAAAATACAAAAAATTAGCCGGGCATGGTGGCGGGCACCTGTAGTCCCAGGTACTCGGGAGGCTGAGGCAGGAGAATGGCGTGAACCCGGGAGGCGCAGCTTGCAGTGAGCCGAGATCGCGCCACTGAACTCCAGCCTGGGCGACAGAGTGAGACTCGGTCTCAAAGAAAAAAAAAATTACTTTTGGTTGTCACTTATCTCCATAAATATTAATATATGTTTATAAAATCTTTCTCTTATCTGAAGAGCTGACCTCAACCACTCAGGGTTGAGTCCCTGTGATAAGGTTTCAGGGTGCCTGAAATGTCTTCATGATTCGTCCCCTGGGCTAAGCTGAAAGCTAGTGACATGTCAGGTCAATAAATTAAGGTTATTTCCCGATAATACAAACATGTAACACCGTGAAGTAGGTTTTAGACAAGATTCCCTCTTTTCCACGGCAAACGAGGTCCTAGCTAAGGCATTGGGAAGGTGGCGGGAGATTGGAAGTGCAGTAGTTGCGTTCTGGAGTTTACTGAGGCTTTCCCAGTGGGGATTCCACGCAACAGGTCTTAGGACGCCCTTCCCTCAGGGCGTGGCTCCTGGCACAGATCCACAGCGGTTGTCATCGGAGTCAATTTCAGGACTCCAGCTCCAAGCTTCGGAGTTCCCTAAATTCTGGGGGCTTGTCTGCTTGTCTCCCCCAACTAATTTCCCTCCGTCGCTGGCGCTGCCCGGTGCCTTCGGTCGCTCCGGCGGCCCCTCTCCGCGACTTTTTTTTTCTTTCTCTCTCTGGCTCTTTCAGCATCAGTTTCCCGATGGGGCGAGAGGGCAATAATACCTGGGGGCTCCCCTGCCTTCCTCTCCCAGCCGCAGAAGGGGAGATGCGGGGAGGAGGTCTGGCCGGCTTTGGGCTCCAGACGGAGGCTGTGGTCTCCGAAGGCCTTTGACAAGGGGCATTTCGCGAACTGCATGCCCCTCTCAGCTGCGCCACCGGCGCCCGGAGTCCAGCCGCGCCGCGCTGCGCGGAGTGCGGGCGCTCCGGGCTCCCGCCCGGGACTCTACACTCCCGCGCTTACCGCAGCGCCGCCGCGTAGCGTCGCTGCGTCCCAGGCTCTCCCGCGGTGCAGCTCACGTGACCCCGCTCTGGTAGAGGGAAGAAACAAGATAGCGGCAGAAGGCGATCCGGCGTGGGGCCGCAGCAATTCTGATTGAGCCTTCTCCCTCCAGCCGCTTCCGCCGGCCGGGCCCCTCCCGCCCGGCACCGCAGGCCTCCCCACCCGCCCCAGCGCTGCCCACCGCCCCCACTGCGCCCGCCCCTTCCCCTCCGCTTTACCTTCTCCCTCCTGCCTAGGCTCCAATCGGAGGGGCAGGTGGACAGGCCGCCCAAGCAGCCCGCGGCTCCCGCTGCGGAGCCCTGCCACCGCCGCCACGGCCCACGTCTGGACCCATCGAGGGTCTTCGCTCGCGGCACCGCGGTAGCCTCCGGGGCAGATGGGCCGCAGGCCAGGCTGAGATGGACCCCAAGACGCGGCTGAGCTCGCCCAGCAGGGGCAGCAGTAGCCGGAGGAAGCCGCCGCCGCCGGTCCCCCGCCCCCACGACTCTCCCATCCCTCCGCGGCAGCACCAGCGCCCCCGGGCGGCGGCCGGGGAGGGACGGGGGGCGAGGAGGCGGGGGCGGCCACCTGGCCGGGACCATCGTGGCCCTGAGGGCCGTCACCAAGGTGGTGCACAATGACCACGACAGCGAGAAGGAGGAAGAGGACGGCCACACCGAGGAGACCCACGAGTCTGAGGACAATGAGGAGGATGAGATGGAGGAAGACGATGATGACTCCGATTACTCGGAGGAGCTGGAAGACGACGCCGACGACGACGCCAGTTACTATATGGAAAGCAGCTTCAGGAGCCATAGTACCCACAGCAGCACTCCAGGTACCCACTCAGCGCAGTTGCCGCAGACTCCTTCCCCACCTCCTCTGCCCTCCCCCCTTGCTCAGTCCTGTACTGTGCATCCTGCTCCGGTCTCCCCCCAACCCCGCCGACCCCCCAAACAGAGAAAAACTGGATTTACAAGAGGAAAGAGGTGCATTGTTCAAAATGGAGATTGAATTGTTGCAGTTTGAGGCCGCACTTGCTCGATCTCTCTCACACCCCCTCAACTCCCTCTTTTCCTCTTCAAAATGTGTGCAGTGCAGTGTCTCCGCGGGCAGGATAGAAACTTTGGCAAACACATATCCATTGCATTCATTTTTCTCCCCTTGTTTTGGTGTGGTTTTCTGGAATGAAAGCCTCTTGTTTTACAAACCTCTTTGCATTTCTAATGAGGTTTCTTTCGAATTTTTATTATATATCTCTTCCTTAAAAGGGAATTAAGGATTTGGACCGATCGTGGCACACAAATACACACAAAAACATGCCTGTTTTCACACTCCTAACTGTGGTTTTTAAATTGTGTTAAGGAAACGGATCATTTGGGTTAGTAGGGGAACCTTACCTGGTCTTGTGTGTTTGTTTTTATTCTTCGAGTGCTAATGGGCACGTGCAACAGTTGCTGGTAAGTGGCTGATTAAAAAGCAAAGCAGAAAGCCAAACAAGACCCAACCAAATTTGGTAATTCATCCGATTCAAAATTGTTTTTGACTGTTAAATCAAAAATAAAAGTATAAGACCGCAGGAACGCGTGTCATAACTCATTTGATCGCTTTGCCTTGCTTGGGAAATGCGGTTTCGTGTCACCTGTTTTAGATGTGTAGTTGATCATCTAGACATAATTGCCGAAGATAAACTTTTGGACCAACTTCTGCGTCAGTTTCAGATTTCTTACACAGCGACTTTTTCTTTTCATTCTATTTCTGAGGAAAAAGCCCTCCCGAAATCCATAATGAATCTCTCCATGGCAATCCCTCTTCTGTTTTCACATGGAAAAGTTTCTGTGGGCTGGTAATGAGATGCATTTTGTTAAACAACCCCCCCCCCCCCCGCCCCCACCAAAGGCTGCTTTGTATTAAGTACTTAGTTGCAATTTACTAAATTGTGAAATTAACCAAAGCAACAACCGGCAAGACTTTTCCTTTATAATTTTGCAAATCTAGATAATTAAATTAGAATCTGGTTTTAAAAGCATTTCAAAAATAAGGTTTATGAGGAAATACTTGTGAGCAAAAAGGACCCTTTTTTCCTTGAAGTGAGGTATGTCACCTCTTTCTCAGATCGTCTAGGGTAGAAGAAATGGTTAAATTGAAAAGTTTCCATTTTTCTATAAATGCTTAAATACTTATTGGAGAAGTAGGGTAGTATTATATTAAGCCAAATGTAAACCCACGTAGGCTGTCCTAACATAAGCTGTAAAAAGGTAATTTCTGTTGCCGGATGGTCAGAATCGTTGCCAGACTTGTCCTGGGAGGCTGGCTGAAGAATGAAGGGAATGAATCAAGTATCAGGTGTTTATGTCTTATATGTAGAAAGGACTACATGTAAATTCTTGCCAACTTAGTTTTAGTACTTTTTTTTTTTTTTTTTTTTTTTTAGAGGAATCCTTGCTCTGTCACCTAGACTGGAGTGCAGTGGCACAATCTTGGCTCACTGCAACCTCCACCTCCCGGGCTCAAGTGATTCTCCTGACTCACCCTCCCGAGCTGCTAGGATTACAGGCACCCACCAGCACGCCTGACTAATTTTTGTATTTTTAGTAGAGATGGGGTTTTACTATGTTGGCCAGGCTGGTCTCGAACTCCTGACCTCAAGTGCTCTGCCTGCCTTGGCCTCCCTCCCAGAGTGCTGGGATTACAGGCGTGAGCCACTATACCTGGCCCTTAGATGTGTCTTTGTGCTTTGCATGCAAGTGTGTGTTAGTAATGGACTTCTTTTGTAAAATAATTTTATTATACAAGAAAATAATTTAGTGTATATTTATTTATTTATTTATTTATTTATTTTTGGACAGCGTCTCCTCTCAGGCTGGAGTTTGGTGGCGTGATTCCAACTCACCTCCTGGGTCAAATGATTCTCCTGCTTCAGCCTCCAGAGTAACTGGGATTACAGGTGCGTGCCACCATACGCAGCAAATTTTTGTATTTTTAGTAGAGACGGGGTTTCACCATGTTGGCCAGGCTGGTCTTGAACTTCTAAACTCAGGTGATCCACCCACCTTGGCCCCCCAAAATGCTGGGATTACAGGCGTGAGCCACCACCTCAGGCCAAGTATATTCTTCTGATATTAAAAATTAAAGTATTATAAAATTGAAAACCCAAACCACAATGAGATGCCACTTCACATTCACTAGCATGGCTGTAATTATTATTATTATTATTATTATTTTTTTTTTTTTTTGAGACGGAGTCTCGCTCTGTTGCCCAGGCTGGAGTGCAGTGGCCGGATCTCAGCTCACTGCAAGCTCCGCCTCCCGGGTTCCCGCCATTCTCCTGCCTCAGCCTCCCGAGTAGCTGGGACCACAGGCGCCGCCACCTCGCCCGGCTAATTTTTTGTGTTTTTAGTAGAGACGGGGTTTCGCCGTGTTAGCCAGGATGGTCTCAATCTCCTGACCTTGTGATCCGCCCGTCTCGGCCTCCCAAAGTGCTGGGATTACAGGCTTGAGCCACCGCGCCCGGCCGCATGGCTGTAATTATTTTAAAAAAATAAAAAGTATTGGGGAGGATTTGGGGAAACTGGAACCATTATATATTGTTAGCGAGAATGTAAAACCATGTAGCACTATGAAAGATACTTTGGCAGTTACTCAAAAAGTTAAACTTAGAGCTACTATATGACCTAGTAATTCTATTCATACATATATAGTCAAAAGAATTGCAAACAAATGGTCATGCAGAAACACATGCACATATGTATACAGCAGCATTATTCTCAATGACCAAAAGGTGCAAACAACCTACATGTGCATTAACTGATGAATGGGTAATGCAAATGTGATTGATCCATATAACAGATGTATTCTTCAGCCTTGAAAGGAAGGAAATTCTGATGCGTTACAACATGGAGAACCCTTGAGGGCGTTATGCTAAGCGAAATAAGCCAGTCACCAAAGGAGAAATACTGTGTGATTCCACTCACATGAGGTACTCAGAGTGGTCAGATTCATAGAGACAGAAAGTAGAAGGGTGGTTACCGTAGGCTGGGAGAAGGAGAGAATGGGGTTAGTGTTTAATAGGTACAGAGTTTCAATTTGGGAAGATGAAAAAGTTCTGGAGATTTGTTGTACAACAATGTGAATGTTCTTTTTTTTTTTTTTTTTTGAGATGGAGTCTCGCTCTGTCGCCCTGGCTGAAGTGCAGTGGCCAGATCTCAGCTCACTGCAAGCTCCGCCTCCTGGGTTTACGCCATTCTCCTGCCTCAGCCTCCCAAGTAGCTGGGACTACAGGCACCCGCCACCTCGCCCGGCTAGTTTTTTGTATTTTTTTAGTAGAGACGGGGTTTCACCGTGTTAGCCAGGATGGTCTCGCTCTCCTGACCTCGTGATCCGCCCGTCTCGGCCTCCCAAAGTGCTGGGATTACAGGCTTGAGCCACTGCGCCCGGCCGTGAATGTTCTTAACACTACTGAATTGTACACCTAAAAGTGGTTACAGACAACCAGGTGTGGTAGTGGACGCCTGCAATCCCAGCACTTTGGGAGGCTGAAATGGGAGGATCACTGGAGTCCAGGAGTTCAAGACCAGCCTGGGCAACATAGCGAAATCCTGTCTCAACAAACAATGCAAAAATTAGCTAGGTGTGGTGGTATGTGCCTGTGGTCCCATTTACTTGTGAGACTGAGATGGGAGGATCACTTGAGCCCAGGGAGGTTGAGGCTGTAGTCAGCCATGATCACACCACTGCACTCCAGCTGGGACGACAGAGTGAGACCCTGTCTCAAGAAAAGAGGGGGGCAGTGATTAGAGTATAAATTTTATGTTATGCCTACTTTACCACAATTTTAAAAAATTGTTTGAAAGAAGCCACACACAAAAGTCTTATTTAGTGAAATTGTGTGTTGTATGATTTCATTTATATGAAATGTCCCAAATGGGCAAATTACAGGAAGTCAGTAAATACTTGCCAGGAAATGGGAGAGGAAATGGGGAGTAGGGCCAGTGATTCTCGGGTGATGAAAATGTTCTGGAATTAAATAGTGGTGACGGTTGTACAACCTTGTGAATACTATACTAAAACCCACTAAATTCTGCACTTATTTAAAAGGGTGAATTTATGGTATATAAATTAATTATATCAATAAAAATTAATAAAAAGGTATGGTATGAGGAATTGGGAAAACATTATATGTATATATATGCCTTAAGTCTTTAATCAGTTCCCTTTGTCCTTTCTGCAACAAAGTTATACCCAACCGATACTATTTTATCATAAGGTGTGCAGTCCAGAACTATCTGTATATCTTTATCTCTCTCCGTATATGTATATCTCTGTATCTATCTCTCTCCAGAAAAATCTGCAAAATAGCTTGGTGAATTTTCTTTTTGATTTTAACACTTAACATTTTTTTGGCCAGTCGTGGTGACTCACACCTGCAATCCCAGCACTTTGGGAGGCCAAGGTGGGTGGATCACTTTAACCCAGGAATTCAAGACCAGCCTGGGCAACATATCAAGACCCCTTCTTTACAAAAAATACAAAAATGAGCCAGGCGCACGTGCCTGTAGTTCAGCTACTTGAGAAGCTGAGGCAGGAGGATCATTTAGGCCCAGGAGGCAGAGGTTGCAGCGAGCCGAGATGGTACCACTGCACTCCAACCTGGGTGACAGAGCCAAACTTTGTTTCAGAAAAAATCTAGCCTCCCAGTGGCTTATTCCTGTAATCCCAACACTTTGGGAGGCCTTTAAGGCAGGAGAATGCCTTGAGCCGAGGAGTTTGAGGCTGCAGTGAGCTGTGATTCTGCCATTGTACTCCAGCTTGGGAGACAGAAATAGACCTTGTCACAAAAATAGATTAATTAATTTAATTAAGTAAATTTCTTTTCTTTCCTTTCTTCCTTTTTTTTTTTTTTTTTTTTTTGACAGGGTCTCACTCTTTCACCCTGTCACCCAGGTTGGGGTGCAACAGCTCAATCTCAGCTCACTGCAACCTCCACCTCCCAAGTTCAAGCGATACTCCCAACTCAGCCTACCAAGTAGCTAGGACTACAGGTGCACACCACCATGCCTGGCTAATGTTTTTTGTTTGTGTATTTTTTGTAGAGATGGGAGTTTTGTCATGTTGCCCATATATTTGTAGAGATGGGGGTTTTGTCATGTTGCCCAAACTCCTGGGCTCCACCCACCGATCCACCCACCTCAGCCTCCCAAAGTGCTGGGATTACAGGTGTGAGCCGTTGTGCCTGGCCAATTTTTTCCTTTTACTGTGTGCGTCTGTGGTTCCACAACTTCCTTTTTTCCCCTGTTCTCTATGGACCTTCTACTTCATTTGGACTCTGCTTAGATTGGCCTAGTTTTCTCTTTAATCAAATCTTCAGGAAGCAATTTATTACATTAAAAATGATCTAACAAGCTTTATTTTTATCATTGTTAAAAATCCTGTTTTGAATAACACAACCACAAAGTAAAGAATGTTATCACTGATTTAATCAGTAAAAAACAATACTTAACAATAAAATTTTTCAAACACGGCTCCAGGTCATCCAGACGACTTAGCTTGGGCTCAAGTTATCTTCCTTTGATGCCCTTCTCTTCTTCCAACGAATCTGTTTTGGAAGAAAACACAATTAAGATTATCCATCACAACAACCACTATCTCCAAATCTGTATTCATTCCTTTTATTCATTATAAGTCTCATCTACCTGATGAGATAACTTTTTTGAAGACAGGAATTGTATGCTGTTCAACAGAGCTTTGATTCTTCCACAGTTCAGTCATCCTTGCTATCTTGCGGGGGACTGGTTCTAGGATACCGCCCCCACACCATACCAGAATCTGTGGATGCTCAATCCCTTACATATAATGGTGCAGTATTTGCATATAACCAACACACATCCCCCATATACTTTATTTACTTAATTAGAGACAGGATCACCCTCTGTCACTCAGGCTGGAGTGCAGTGTCACAATCACAGCTCACTGCAGCCTCAACCTCCTGGGCTCCAGTGATCTGCCCACCTCAGCCTCTTGAGTAGCTGGGACTACAGGTGCATACCACCACAACTGGATTTTTTTTTTTTTTTTTTTTTTTTTTTAAATAAAGACAAGGTTTCACTATGCACCAAGGTTGACCTCCCAAAGTGTTGGGATTACAAGTGTGAACAACCGTGCCTGGTCCCAGGTACTTTAAGTCATCACTAATAAAATGTATCAATATTGTACAATGGTGACAGTTGTTATACTTTTTATTTGTATTTTTGTTTCTTTTTTCAAGTATTCAGCCTCATCCAGTTGAATCTGAAGATGTGGACCTGCTGATGAAGAGGGCTAACTGTATCTAACTTAGGATCTTGCATGCAGCTAGCACTTAATACATTTTATTGACTGTTTTAGCTAACATTCAACAGACGATTCCTAACAAAAAACTCTTAAAAGTAGGACAAAAAGGAAATCTGAGTCCTTCCTCTAAAGTGGCTGGAAAACCAGCCTGGGCAACATAGCGAGACCTTGTCTGTACAAAAAAAATTTTTTTAATTAGCTGCCTGCCTGTAGTCCCAGCCACTCAGGAAGCTGAGGCAAGAGGATTCCTTCAGCCCAGGAGTTTGAGGTTACAGTGAGCTAGATTACACCATTGCTGTCCAGCCTGGGTGACAACAAGGCCCTGAAAAAGAAGAAAAAAAAGGAAAGGAAAAAGGAAAGGAAGGAAAGGATGTAAGTATTGAAAAGGAAGAGACAAAACTATCATTATTTGCATATGAAATGATAAATGTTTGACAGTCAAAGAAGCCCAAGAGAATCAACTAAGATTTTAGTGGAAGCAATATGAGAATTCAGTACGGTGGCTAGGAGCAAAATCAAGAGAGCAGCACACAATTCTCAAATACTTTTCATATGTACCACCATTAACTAATTAGAAAATGGAAGAAAGATCCCATTTACAATGGCAATGCAAATGTATGAAGTATTTAGGAACAAAAATACAAAGATCTTTTATCTGACAAAAGATGTGTAAGATCTATATGATGGAAATCCTAAAATTCTTCTGAAAGACATTAACAAGAAATGAATACATGACATGAAATACCACGTTCCTAGAATGTTGTACAGATGTCAGTTCTCAAATTAATCTACAAATTTAATGTAATCCTATTAAAATCCCAAGATAGTTTTTGGTGGTGGCTGCTTTTGAGACAGAGCCTCGCTCTGTTGCCCAGGCTAGAGTGCAGTGGTATGACCACAGATCACTGCATTCTAGACCTCCCTGGCTCAAGCAATCCTCCCACTTCAGCCTCTAAAGACTCTCATATGGTGTCTAAGAAATGGGGACAAATCTCACGAAGGGATTAGGCTCAGGAGGGCTGGATATTCAGGGAAGGTTTCAAGCAGAAAGATGAACTTGACTTGACTTTGGAGAGATTCATGGGACTCCCACAGGCAGAGTGAAGGGCATTTTAGATGGACAGATGCACAGACCAGAGCAGAAATGCGGATGGTGTGACTGGGGTATGGTGAGGGGCTGCTCTGGCTGGAATGGAGGGCTGCCACAATAATGGAAATGGTAAATGAGGCAAGTAAGGTTGGACCGGTAGCATAGCGTCAAGGGTGCCAGCTTATTAAATCACTTCCAATATGCTAGCAGTGGCCTCTTGGGAAAAGTAATACATTATGTAATTGAACAAAAGGCAAACAGAGGCAAGCTCCAGGAATGGGCACTGTGAACAGGACTCGCCCCAGAGTAGCCAGATGTAGGCTTTAGATATGTTGATGCAGGTTGAGCATCTCTAATCCAAGGGGGATTGTCCCATATGGTGTCCAAGAAACGGTGACACATCTCACAGAGGGCCTAGGCTCAGGAGGGCTGGAGTATGAGATGCTCCCCTCCCCTGTGAACTTAAAAATGTGGCCAACAATTTTTTTTTTAAAATGGCTACTCTGTAGTGCTTTAACTGGAGCTATTTAGACAACACCTTACACACTGGAGAAGGACGATACTGTGTGAACCTAATAAGTCTACAAGACAATACTTCTCTCTATTGGCTGTCTCCTTCCTTTCCAGGGTGATGACAACTCCGTGAGGTGGAGATTATACGTCTCTCATCATTTCAGCAACAAGGAAATAAATTAGTGGCAGAGTAAGGGTGACTTGGTGAGTACATCCAATTGTTGACATCGTTTTGGGTGGGACAAATTTTGCTATTATATCAACTTAACTTCTTAAAATAATCTAGCGGGATTCACTTGGTTTCAATTCATAGAAATCTCCTGGAAGTGAGGTTTCTTTAAAATCCTGGAATATACACTGCAGTAAAAGAACAAAGCGTACCTCAGCCTTAAACGACTGAAGAAGAATGTCAAGTGGCAGCAGGTGGGAAAGTGGCTTTGGTTTTCAGTTTGTGGGCTCTGAATCCACGCAAAGACAGGACTGCATTCTGAAAACCTGAATTAATTATTGTCCTTACCTCAATGAGGCAGCAAATTATAATTAAAGTCGTTAGAATTTCGGTCACAAATAATGCCAAGATGAGTTTGTTGTTATAGCCATATCCTGGAACTTCTTTCGTGAGCTTAACAAAAAAAAAAAAAAAAAGGAAAGAATAATTAAAAAAAAACAAAAACAAAGAGAATGAAAGCTAACTTTTCAAAACCCCAGTGTTCCAGGTGAGTAGCTTACTGATTCTTTTTTATTTTTGTTGAGATGGGATCTCACTGTCACCCAGGCTGGAGTACAGTGGTGCGAACACAGTTCACTACAGACTCGACTTCCCTGGGTTCAGGTGATCCTCCAACCTTAGCCTCCCCAGTAGCTGGGATTACAGGCATGTGTCACCATAACCAGCTAATTTCTGTATTTTTTGTGGCGACAGGGTTTCAGTATGTTGGCCAAGCTGTTCTCAAACTCCTGACCTCAAGTGATCCACCCACCTTGGCCTACCAAAGTGCTGGGATTACAGGCGTGAGCTACCACCCCTGGTCTACAGTTCACCTTGTGCACTAATCTATTTCACCCTCTACATGAGCAAAGTGGGAGATCACCGTCATGGCCGAAGTTACATGACCAGGACGAGCTATGGCCTAGGAGTCCCAGGTTCTCCTGTGTGGGCACTTTCCTGGAATACACTAAATGATGGGAAATCTGGGTCTCATGTTTCTGTGGGGTCCTCACCTCACTCAACTTCTGCTCTTTCTGTTCACTCTGGGCTTCCATGCTCTCATTAATATAGTTCTCAGTTTTCCACTGTTTCGTATCCCATTCTGCCTTGGACGCCTTTACTTCCTGCTGCTCACGGAGAAGCTTCATCAGGAGGCCTGTCCTGGAGATGAGCTTGGCACAGGTCAGTTGCACACGGGTGTCAGAGCAGTCCATCTTTAAGGTCCGGATTACATGAGAAATGAGCTTTCTCACATTGTTGTTGGGGATGAGGGACCGTAGCTGCTCGGTTAGCTGATTTTCAAACTGATCACCTGCAAACGAGAGCAACAGGTAATTGAAGCTTTTGGGCTCGGGGGACAGGTCAGTGCCCACATTGTTGTATTCCCATTGTGTCTGATTAGTTCGTTTAACAGCTGGCCCTAAGTTGAACGCAGTCCCAGCGGAATCTGCCTCAGGAGGAGGATTGTAGGTTGTGTTTTCAGAGATGGTGCCTTCCGGCATAGTAGTGTTTTCCATAAAAATGTTTTCTTCAGAGGCATTTCTTGCAGTTGTGTTCTTTACATTAGTGTCCTCTGTAACACGTTCTGAAGGATCAAATAGTTTAGGAAAAGGATTTTCCTGAGGACTCCAGTCTCCTAAAGATGAAAAAGTCCCTTGTGAAAGGGAATTTATGAGGCTCTTCGCTGCAGAGAACAGCGGCCTCTTTGCAAGCATCAGTCTATCGAGATAACTTTCCTTTCTCAACTTTCTAATCTTTTTGACCTTGGGTGTTGTGTGGGCCACGCGGGAGCGAGTTTTATGAAAGTGGTAGTTTTTTCTGGAATGTATGATTGGTTTAGCAGCCTTCATACTTTTAACTCTAGCCTTTGCATTTTCTAAAATGAAAACGGCGTGGGTTAAGTCTTTCGCTCTGTCTCTGACCTCAGGTAGGGGTTTTGCAGGGGTGGAGGCAGAAGGCTCGCCCATGGAGAAGGGTTTCAGCACAGAGGAGACTGCTGCGTTAAGCTCTTGGGTGAACGAAGGCTTGGTGTAGACGGTGTTTCCCACTAACTTCTCACGCCCCTGCTCTGTGTGAGGCTGTTCCAGCTCCCTTGAGACCGGGCTCCCGAGCCTTTTTTCTTGGGCAGCGCTCTCCACAAATGCCTGCGCACCCTCTTCCCTCCTGGTGCTCTGCTTTCCCACCTCTTTGAAGTGCCTTTTCTGGATGCTCCTTGGGCCCGTGAGGACTCTGTTCACTCTCTGCAGGTTGTTGCCTACACTTTGAATCTTTGCCAGGCTGTTTTCCTGTGGTTGGACAGTTTCTAATTTCTTTTCAAATATTTGGTGTTTAAATTTGTTACCTAGAAGGCTGGACTGCATAAGCATGGCAGTTTTTTCTTCCCTTTTAACTTCATCGATTTTTTCTTGTATTTCTGTATCTAACATATTTTCCAGCAAGTACAGCTTTCTCAATTTACTTTCGTAAGTTGAGTTGTTGGATGCAGGTTGAAGAGAGGGGCCCTTTGTATTGTTTTTCAAAATACTCAGGGGCCTGTCTCCATCTTGTGCATTAGAAAAGAGCCGTTTCATGAACGGTAACAACATTGATTCCGCATCTAGATTTCCTGCTGAGAAATACGGCAAGATGTAACTTAGTGCACTGATAACCTCACTCTCCTCATTGGTGTCTAGCTGCTCACTCCCAAAGCCTGACAAGTTGATGTCACTGCTGTCTGAGGGCGCTTCCGGCTCAATAGTCAGCTCAGTGCTCGTGTGCTTCTTCCGGGCTTGTAACACCTTCATGAACGCTCCTTCTGGATTCCCTACAGACAGTTCTTCAGCTGTGAAAAAAGAAGAGACTGTTTTGATCATGAAAGATGATGGGACGGCATGCATCAGTCCACAGCTGTACGCCCCAGTCACACAGAGTAGGAGTCAGCAAACATTCGAGTGCCATTCAGAGAGGAGAAACACACACCCAATCCTAAACCTACGAAATGGCAACAACGAAAGGAGAAAAAGACATCTTTTGAAAACATGGCCACCTACTTGGAACATTCCATAGTGTGACACAGAGTAACTCTGCTTAGGATTATTCCATTGATCCCCAGGGGCCAGTTGCCCAGTGCTCAGTCAAAGCCCAAGGTGGAAGACAAGTGCTTCCCTGATGAGCTGGCCTCTCTGCAGACTGCTCCGTACCCTGTGCTGTCCTGCCTCACATGCAGAGAGAGTACAAGGCTCCCTCTCTCCTTGTCCTCAGTGTACCCGTGTTCTTGCTACCATCACAGCTGAATGCAATGGAAGGCGGTCCTCTGAGAGGAGCAGGGTGGAGATGCTAACGTGGAGAGCCCCTCCCATTGCTGATAGATCCTCATCTGGCACACGCTCCACCCACCCACCCCATTCTCTGCTCCCACATGCCGTAGCCCCATCACAGAAGACATGACATGGAAAAAACACCGTGTCCACCTTAATTCTTTTCTTAAATTTGGACAGGGATCCAGGGTGTAGGTTAAGGGATTTTTAATTTGCCAGATTGTATGCTATGCTTACGTTGTTGAATGTAGAATGAATCTATGGTATGACAGCAGTTTCTGGATAAACATTACTTGAGGACCTAAAATGCAGAAGGGAAAAAGCAACTTTTATCAGTTGCCTACTTTGCTTTCATTTTATCTCTAATATTCTGGATGGGGAACCATCCAAAGCTTCTGACTGCATGAAGGTCAAGTGTGCCCGTGTGCAGCTGGCTTTCTTTTCCAGAATTAAAAGTATTTTGGGTGGTGCTGAGGGTCAGAGGAAGAAGTAAAGATTGTAAGAAAGGAGAAACATGGGCTTGGGGAGAACCCAGAATTGAGGACAGAAGACCTGGCACAAGGTACAGCACTTAGCACCTCTGATCTTGTTTTTCCTCATCTGTAAAAGGAGATTACCAATGCTTTTCTGCCCACCTCTTGGGGAGAAGGGAAGAATATAATTGGTAAAAAAAAAAAAAAAAAAAAAAAAGTTTTGAAAAATAAGCAACACTGTCTTTATATAAGTAGCCAAGCATTATTAATTATCCACCCCATATCACTCATAGATACCTGTATTTAAGCTATCTGGACATGAAAGCAGTCACATTTTAGAAGTCATGAAGTTGGTGCTAATAAACCTAATCTACAGAAACACTCCTGAAAGCACTTGTGCCTTTGTTCTGTGAATGGAAAGGTTTGAATTCAGAGCAAGTTCAGCGTTGGATGGTCTAAGCTTGGAAAAGCCCTCCATTCCATTAGAAGAGCCAGACAGCAATTTCTGGTTATGGAACCAGAAACTCTCAGGCTTCAAATAAAACAGCATCACTTGTACTCTTATAAACCTGTAAAAACAAAAAAATCAAAACCAGATCTACATCTGTCCTGTAAGGCAGAGAGTACTTGAGACCCCATGGATATAAAACCAGTTTACAAACTACATTGCACTATATGAATAAATTGTCACTGGAGGCAAAGCACCAAGCAGAGAGCACAGTACACAGTGTGTGGATGTTAATGTTATTCCCTAGTCTTCCTATTCCTTTGTCTTGGTCCTTTGTGCATATGGAACCGTTCTATTATTAAATTTTGTAATAATAACTGAGAACCTGACTCTCAGCAAGGGAATAGTTCAGAAATTGAGGGAGTTTAACTCTGAATGAGTAAATAAAATAAAGCAATTATATCATTAACTTACAATTTTATCATCATTAAAAATAAAACGTTTAAAAACAAATACTTAAAATAATGTAACAATTGATCACCAGGCAATTTGGACTCACGACAATGTATGGTGTTTGTCAGACATGCACTGTTGCAATGCAGCTTGACTGTCTTGCAGACAACCTCAATGCTGTTTTTAAATTGGCAGAGGCAGCAGGCCATACGGCTAGGTAAGATCCTATAGATGAAAACACAAAACATTAGTGGTAAAGCGGTTGAGTAGGTAAAGGAGGCAGGCCAACGCTACCACAGGGGTGGGCAAAAAGGTGTTTCTGAGGCCCGTGGACTGGACAGTTGGGTAGGAACTAGAAGGCCAATAGGAAGGAGGGCAAAGGTACCCAACCAAACAGTAAGCATGGCAGTGAGTACGGTATGCCTAGAATAAAGGTGGTTGGGATTAGAATTGGGTGACACTGATCAGTAGTTTAATTCAGAAGTATTTCTTCCCAACTCAAAAGTCTCACTTTGGGCTGAAAGTACACAGGAAGAAGGTAGACTTCTAAGAAGAGTCACAGGGTTTCACCATGTTGCTCAGGCTGGTGTAGAACTCCTGGACTCAAGCAATCCTCCCACCTTGGCCTTCTGAAGTGCTGGGATTACAAGTGTGAGCCACTGCAGCCAGCAAAATAATTACAATGGAGAGATCTGGAAGATCACCTTAATCAAGTGATCAAATTTAGTATTATAGGCGATCTGCTGTTACGAGGCAGGAAGGATACATTACCTATGCAGTATTTTTCCCAAAAATGAGGAAACTGACAAATCCAGATTGTGGGACATTTACAAGACAACTATCTTTGACTCTTAAAAAATGCCAATGTCATGAAAGATCAAAGAAAGTAGAGGAATGTTTTAGATTAAAGGAAATGAAGACATGACATGCAGTGCCTGATTTTCAATTGGATTCTATACTATTCTTTTCATCTTTCTGGTATGTTTAAATTTTTTTCAAAATGTAAATTTGGGCAGAAGAGATAACCAAGACAATTGATTAATTTATTGCTATGGCTTATTGGCAGTTTCAGAGAGATAAAGACAATCCCTGTAACTGGAGTAAAAGGTTAATCTTAGGCAGTATAGCATGGTCATTAAGAATACAGATTCCACAGCCAGACTGGGCTTAAATCCCTGCTCCGCTAATAATATGAATTTGGGCAAATTGCTTAATCTCTGTTCCTCGACCTAGTCATTATAATAGTACCTACCACTAATGAGTTTTGAGGATTAAATGAATCAATACCTGAAAAATGCCTGGCACACAGTGAGTGCTCAATAGCAGTTAACTACTATAATTATTATGTTGCAGAGGTTGTGGGGGGCCTTTTCTGAGTCCTCCAAGAGGGTGGCTTTATTAGGGCCACATTAAGACTGTGGAGACAGAAGAGTGTTTCATGGATACATGAAGCCTATGAGTTGGGGGTACAATGTATAGAAGTTTTAGATTAAAACTGCATTAAGTTGGCCTGATACATCTTTCAAACCTTATAGAGGAATAATCACAAGTGACTAGTATTATTCCTTTGGGTCCAGTGGAAGCCTCTGATCTTCATGTGGACTGGACCCAGAACCGTACCCCAGCATTTTATTATACAGCAACCTTAACTCTGACACAAAGATGTTTCTTTTGTTTGTTTTGAGGCCGGGTCTCGCTCTGTTACACAGGCTGAGTGCAGCGGTGCAATCTCGGCTCACTGCAGCCCCTGCCTCCTGTGCTCAAGTGATCCTCCCACCTCAGCCTCCTGAGTAGCTAGAACTACAGGTGTGTGCCACCATGCCTGGCTAATGTTTGCATATTTTGTAGAGATGGGGTTTCACCATGTACTCCAGCCTGATCTCGAACTCCTGAGCTCAAGCAACCCTCTCTCTTTGGCCTCCCAAAGTGCTGGGATTACAGGCACAAGTCCAAAGGTTTTGTTACTCTTTTTCTGCCCCCAACTTTTTATTTTAAAGGTTTTATTTTTTTTCCTTTAAGCCTTAGGGTGGCTGGAAAGCATTTTCAAATGGTATAATGAACACCTGTATAACTTTCATCTAGAATCAACAATTGTTATGCTTTGCCACATTTGCTTTCCGTGTGTGTGTCTAATACATTTTCTGGACAAGCCATTTGAGAGTCAGTTGCAGACATAATGACCCTTCACCATTAAATACTTCAGTGTGCAGCCCCTAAGAACCAAGGCATTCTCCTACATAACCAGAATACTATCATCACCCAATGGAACTTAATATTATCATTGTTTACTATGTAGTCCATATACACATTTTCACAATGTCCCAGTCATAACATGGCTTAAACAAATTCAGAATCCAGTCAAACATCAGACATTGCACTTAGTGTTTATGATTCTTTAGTCTCCTTCAATCTAGAACTGTTCCCAGGATTGTTTTAAAGTATACTGACAAACCTTTGAGACTGTAAATGACCTGAGGTGTATGTTATCCTTACTTGAGAATAATTTTTCAATATGCATTAAAGATCATTACACATGAGCCAAGACTCAAATGCACTGGCCTACTTACTTTGTATATCAATGTGTAAACTCCTGAAGACTTCCAATAACGAACTCCCATAAGGCAGTTAGTTCAATGTCTTTATGGCCTTGGTGACAAATGGTTACAGAGAATGAGAGCTTTTTTCTATCCACTAATGGTCAAGAAAAAAGCAGACAGATCCTCACTGTCTTAGAGAATAAGTGAGAAAGCTGGTCGATGAAGAGGACTTCATCCAGAGAGGAAGGGATCTAGCTGACAGGGAAGATGCTGCAGGAGGCTGAGGGAAGTGAGGCTAGAGCAGTAAAACAGATCTGACAATGTGGTGAAGATAAGAGAGTGACCTGACAAAAATGAATGGAGCAGAGTGCGAAATGAAGGGCCCTTTCCATGCTAATCTTCTATAATGCCCTCAAGGAGCCTTAGCATAAATGAGTTTCTATTTAGCTTGCCATATGGTGGGGTGGTGGCACCCATTTAAGTGGCAGGAAATTGTGTAACAAACTCACACACATATGGTGTTTTTGTTTTTGTTTTTGTTTTTTTAGACATGGTATTGCTCTGTCACCCAGGCTGGAGTGCAGTGGTGCCATCTTGGCTCACTGCAACCTCCACCTCCTGGGTTCAAGTGATCCTCCTGACTCAGGTTCCCTAGTAGCTGGGACTACAGGCGTGTGCCACCACACCTGGCTGACATATATATATATATATAACCTGCAGAGAAGGCCAGGCACAGTGCCTCATGCCTATAATCTCAGCACTCTGGGAGGGTGAGCAGGAGGATCACTTGAGACTAGGAGTTTGAGACCAGCCTGGGCAACATAGTGAGACTTCGTTTCTACAAAAAAATTAAAAATAAAAATAAAATTGAAAAAAAAAAGATACCTCACATAATATATGCAAATTAACTCAAAATGGATCATAGACCTAAACATACAATTTCTGGGAGAAGTTGTATATGTTTGAGGAGTTGTATATGTTTGAGGAGTTGTATATGTAATGAGGAGAAAATCTTTTTGACATTGGATTAGACAACAGGTTCTTAAAGATTTCTTAGGTAAGAAACGAAATATCACAAGCCATTTAAGAAAAAATTGCTTATTTAAAGCTGATCAAAATTAAAAACTTCTGCTCTTCAGAAAACAGTTTTATTTTTTACTTTTTTTTTTTGAGATAGAGTCTCGCTCTGTCGCCTAGGCTGGAGTGCAGTGGTGCAATCTCGGCTCACTGCAACCTCCACCTCCCAGGTTCAAGCACTTCTCATGCCTCAGCCTCCAGAGTAGCTGGGATTACGGGCGTGGGCCACCACACCTGGCAAATTTGCGTATTTTTAGTAGAGATGGGGTTTCCACACAACTGGAACACTACTCAGCAATAAAAAGGAGTGAACAGCTGTCCCTCGGTGTCTGCAGGGGACTGGCTCCAGGACCCCCTGCAGATACCAAAGTCCACAGCTGAAGTCTTTTATATGAAATGACATAATGTTTGTGTATAGCCTCAGGTATATTTTAAATACCTAATACAGGGTAAATGGTATGTAAATAATTATACTGTATTTTAAATTTTCTACTGTTTTTATTGTTGTTTTATATATTTTATTTTTTCCAAATATTCTCCATCCATGGTTAATTGAATCCATGGATGAGGAACCTGCAGATGTGGAGGGCCAGCTGTTGTAATAGGTGCAACAACATGGATGGTAGCATATCTCAAAAAATCTTATGCTGAGTGAGGCCAGGCGAGGTGGATCACATCTGTAATCCTAGCACTTTGGGAGGCCGAGGCGGGCGGATCACTTGAGGTCAGGAGTTCAAAACCAGCCCGGCCAACGTTGTGAAATCTAGTCTCTACTAAAAATACAAAAATTAGCCAGGAGTGGTGGCATGCGCCTGTAATCCCAGCTACTCGGGAGGCTGAGGCAGGAATCGCTTGAACCTGGGAGGCAGAGGTTGCAGTGAGTCTAGGTCATGCCGCTGCACTGCAGTCTGGGTGACAGAGTGAGACTCTGTGTCTCAAAAAAAAGCTATGTGAAAGAAGCCAAACACATGCTATATGAGTTCATTTATAAGACATTCTGGAAAAGGCAAAAGTAAAAAGTATAGGAACAGAAATCAGATTAGTAGCTAACAGGGGCTGATGGTGGCAGGAGGGGATTGACTACAAAGGGACATGGAGGGCCTTTTTGAGGTGTCAGAAATGCTTTATATTGGGAATGTGGTGGTGGTTATGTAACTATACATTTGTCAGACTCATCAAACTGTACCCTTGAAAAGGGTGAATGTTAGTATATGAAAATTACACCTCAATAAACCTGACTTAAGAAAATAAGAAAACAAACCTAAAGAACCAACTAAGTGAAAATAAATCTAAGAAAAAAATAACTTACAGTTTTTCCAGTTCAACAGTCATCGTGAGAATGTTCTTAAGTGTTGTAAGTGGGACTTGCGTTGTTCCCATGTCTCTGAAGAAGAAAGCCAAAACACTCATGATATGAACCCCAGTAAAAAATTCTGTACTTAAAAAGACATTTCAAGGACATGTGATTACTTCAATTTTGGCTTCTCTATAAAACAAGCCAGCTCAAGAGTTGATTTGCTGTAGAATTCCAGGGAGCTCTTACTAAAGAAATTTAAGTTGATTTGCATCATCAAATTAATGATATTCAAGAGCAGAGCTTACACCATTTTTATGATTATCTTCTCATTTTCATATTGCATTCACCATCGTATTTACTCTTTTCTTCATTTTTAAAATAATGAACACCTTTTCCCCTTTGTTTTCTTGGTTAAATAATATTTCTCCATGTGTCTACATGTTCCAAATCTATATGGGTTCTTCAACACTGTTCTCTTCCCTTGCTGTCTTGACAATTATACATTCTCTTTAATTTTTTTCTTTGCCAATAACTTTTTTTCAATAACCCAGTTAAAATTTAAATTATGACATTTTAGCCTAAATGCAAAATACTTAAGCTTTGATAAAAATTTAAAAAGCATAAATCATCTCATGACTTATGAGAGTACTATAGTACTTACAGATATTTTAATGCTGGCAATTTAAAGAGATACGGATCTTCAACAGTGGTGAGAGGATTGCGATAGAGAATTCTGAAAAATGGAATGGAATTCAAATAACCTGCATTTTCAATGTGTGAAACTGCATGAAAAGTTTATATTCATTTTTTGCTATGGAACTTGTAGGTAAAAAAGAAAAAGGTGTTTTCTGTTTTTATCTAATCAATCACCATTAGACTCCATAAAGCACTATTCCTCTGGGAACTACCCAGGTCTCTAGAAGATAAAGTAGAGGAGAGAACAAGGGGAAGAACTACAAGGTAAAAAAAGTGGATAGCAAAGAAAAAATACGCCACAGAACTTTTCAGGTCAAAAACCCTACAAGTGACTATGTTGGTAGGAAGTCCTGACTGTGTAGCAAACGCTATTTCTAGCGTCCTCCATAATTCAAGTTGCTCATCACAATTCAAGTTGTTCATTTTTTATTTATTTATTTATTTATTTATTTATTTATTTATTTATTTATTTTTTGTTTGTTTGAGATGGAGTCTTGCTCTTGTTGCCCAGGCTGGAGTGCAATGACTCAATCTCGGCTCACTGCAACCTCCACCTCCCAGGTTCAAGCGATTCTCCTGTCCTGCCTCAGCCTTCCAAGTAGCTGGGATTACAGGCGCCCGCCACCATGCCCAGCTAATTTTTGTATTTTTAATAGAGACGGGGTTTCACCATGTTGGCCAGGCTGGTTTTGAACTCCTGACCTCAGGTGATCTACTTGCCTCAGCCTCCCAAACTGTTAGGATTACAGGCGTGAGCCACTGCAGCTGGCTGCTTGTCTTTTATCTTTATGAAGTTTTTAAAATTTATGGTTTAATTTGCACAGTTAAAAAAAATAGGACCAATTCTTTTGCTTTATAGCCAAAGAAAAAGGAATAAATCTAACAGGAGGAACTGGTCAAAACCATACTCCCACTCACAGTCTTTCTTACATTGCATGTAATCACCTGCCACTTGTCAGTCTCCCGGACTATGAGCTCCTTGAGGGCACAGACCACAATTTTTTTTTTTTTTTTTTTTTGAGATGAAGTCTCACTCTGTCACCCAGGCTGGAGTGCAGTGGCGCAATCTCGGCTTACTGCAATCTCCACCTCCCAGGTTCAAGCAATTCTCCTGCCTCAGCCTCCCGAGTAGCTGGGATTACAGGTGCCCACCACCATGCCCTGTCATCCCTGTGCCTGGCATGATGTCTGAAATGTATTAGGCATTTAACAAATGTTTATTGAATAAACAAATGACATTCTGTTTATATGTCAATAAAATGAATACATTGATTTTGATGCAAATTTTTATTCCAAAATGCTGGAATCGATTTTCTTTTTAATTCTTTAAAGTGAACAAGAAAAAAGAAACAGGAAGAAATAGAAAATTTGCCTTTAGGTTAACCAAAGAATCATCATTGTACTTCTGCAGAAATTATTCAAATAATAATTATTACGGTGAGTATCTACTGGGTTGCCAGGTATTTGTGATTAGCATTTCACATTTAATCCTCACGATAACCTTATGTGGTAGATATTATTGCCCTATTTTTAAATGAGGAAACTGAGGCACAGAGAGGTTATATAACTTGTCCTAGGTCACCAAGCTATTAAGCAGCAAAGCTGTGATTTGAACTCGTGTGTTCAATCTGTATGAAGAAAAAGGGTTTACTTTAACCTTACTTTTTAAAAAATTTTTATTTTCGTTCTTCATTTTTTCTCTTTCTTTCTCTTTTTCCTTCCTTCCTTCCCTCCCCCTTCCTTCTTTCTCTCTATTTTATTTCTTTCCTTTCTCCTCTCCCCTCCCCACCAAAACAGGGTCTCGCTCCATTGACCAGGCTGGAGTGCAGTGGCATGATCTTGGCTCACTGCAACCTCCACTTCCCCAGCTCAAGTAATCCTCCTTCCTCAGTCTCCCAAATAGCTGGGACGGTAGGCACGCACCACCACGCCTGGCTAATTTTTGTGTTTTTAGTAGAGATGGGAGTTCCACCATGTTGGCCAGGCTGGTCTTGAACTCCTGATCTCAAGTGATCCGCCTGCTTTGACCTCCCAAAGTGCTGGTGAGAGCCACTGGGCCCAGCCTTAATTTTGAGAAGACTAAATACAGAAATGCCTTTCAACCTTCTTCTCCTCTGGGAGGGCCTCTGTGAGAATTACAGTTTCTCATTAGCACTTCACAGCCACGCTTGCCTGTAGTTCCAACTGTTCAGGAGGCTGAGGCAGGAGAATTGCTTGAACCCGGGAGGCGGAGGTTGCAGTGAGCGGAGATCAAGCCACTGCACTCCAGCCTGGGTGATAGAGCAAAAAAAGATTTTATGTCTTTCCCCTAATCATTTCCCATGAGTAAATAGTTAATTAGTCTATGGGCAATTAGACTTTTTTTTTAAGGGACACATTCTCACTCACTGTGTTGGCCAGGCTGGAGAGCAGTGGCTATTCACAGGCACGATCCCACTAGTGATCAGCATGGGAGTTCTGACCTGCTCCATTCCCGAATGGGGCTGGTACACCCCTTTTTAGGCAACCCGGTGGTCTGTTCCCGGGAGGTCACCATACTGATGCTGAACTTAGTGAGGACACCCAATCGGCATAGCATGCTACAGCCCAGAATTCCTGGACTCAAAGGATCCTTCTTCCTTTGCCTCCTGAGTATCTGGGAATACAGGCATGTGCCTGGTGAGCCTTTAGAGATTTAAAACCATGTTGTAAATGACATCAGTGAAAATGGTGGAATAAAGACATCCAGAAATTCATCCCATCATAAAAGCAACAGCAACCAAAAAAATGGCACACACACACACAAAAAAAATTGACCAGAATAAACTTTTTCAGAACTCTAGAAATTTAACCAAAGTCTGGGCACGGTGGCTCACACCTGTAATCCCAGCACTTTGGGAGGCTGAGGCAGGCAGATCATGAGGTCAGGAGATCGAGACCATCCTGGCTAACACGGCGAAACCCCATCTCTACTAAAAATACAAAAATTAGCTGAGTGTGGTGGCAGGCGCCAGCTACTCGGGAAGCTGAGGCAAGAGAATCACTTGAACCCGGAAGGCAGAGGTTGCAGTAAGCTGAGATCACGCCACTGCACTCCAGCTTGGGCGACAGAGCGAGGCTCCATCTCAAATAAATAAATAAATAAATAAATAAATAAATAAATAAATACTAACGTGAATCTGCACCAATAAATAAGCACTGGCCAGGCGCAGTGGTTTAGGCCTGTAATCCCAGCACTTTGGGAGGCTGAGGCTGGAGGCTCACTTGAGGTCAAGAGTTTGAGACCAGCCTGGCAAACATGGTGAAACCCTGTCTCTACTAAAAATACAAAAATTAGCTGGGTGTGGTGTTGCGTGCCTGCAGTCCCAGCTACTCAGGAGGCTGAGGCACTAGAATTGCTTGAACCTGGGAGGCAGACGTTGCAGCGGGTCAAGTTTGTGCCACTGCACTTCCAGCCTGGGCAACAGAGCGAGACTCTGTCCCAAAAGAAAGAAAAAATAAGAAAAAAAGATACTTGCATAATTATAAATAATTGCAATAATTAAAAATCTAGTTGCATGCAATAGTTATAAACTTGCAATAATTATAAATCTAGTTGATGAACATAAAGTGTATAAAGATGTAATGTGTGACAATAACAGGATAAAGGAGGGGGTGAGAGTGGAACTTTAGAGAAGCAAAGTTTTTATATACAATTGAAACAAAGTTGGTATTAATCTGAACTACAACCTTATATAATTAAGATGAGGCTGAGACCACAAGTGTGCACCAACATACTCGACTAACTGTAAAAAAATTTCTAGAGATGGGGTCTCACTATCTTCCCCAGGCTGGTCTCCAACTCCTGGCCTCAAGCAATCCTCCTTCCTTGGTCTCCCAAAGTACTGGGATTATAGGTACGCACCATTGCATCTGGCCACAAACATTTTGTTTTTTTATTTTTCATTTTCCAAGACAGGGTTTCACTCTCTTTCCCAGGCTGGAGTGCAGTGGCAAAATCATGGCACACTGCAGCCCCGACCTCCCGGGCTCAAGAGATCCTCCTGCCTTAGCCACCTGAGTAGCTGTGACTACAGGCATGTGCCACCATGCACAGCTAATTTTTAAATTTTTTTGTAGAGATGAGGTCTCAATATGTTGCCCCACCTGGCCTTGAACTCCCGGGCTCAAGTAATCCTCCCACCGCAGCCTCCCAAAGTGCTAGGATTACAGGCATGAGCCACTGCACTCAGCACACAAATATTAAAAAAATCTCAAGTCAAGCAGCTAAACTTCCACTGGAAGAAACTAGGGAAAAAAGCTCTCAGCAACCTGAACCCAAAGAAAGGAAATAATAAATATTAGAGAAGAAATAAGTGAAATAGAGAATAGAAAAACAGTAGATAAAATCGACATACTTAAAGGTTGGTTTTTTGAAAATATCAACAAAACTGACAAACCTTTAGCTAGACTGACCAAGAAAAAAATACAGAAGACCAAATTATTAAAATAAGGAATGAAAGAGGGGACATTACTATATATATATATGTGTGTGTGTGTATATATATATATACACACATATATATATATATATAAAACAGTATGTGCTAATAATTAGATAACCTGGATGAAATAGACACATTACCAGAAAAATATAAACTACTGAAACTGACTCAGAAAAAACAGAAAATCTGAATAGATAGACCTATGTCAAGTAAAGAGATTGAGGTAATAATCAAAAAACCTTCCACAAAGAAAAGCTAAAGACTAGACAACTTCACTGGTGACTCTACAAAATACTTAAAGAAGAATTAACACGGATCCTTCATAAAGTCTTTCAAAATACAGATGAGGAGAGAACATTTCCTAACTTACTCTATGAGGGTGATATTATCCTGATATCCAAACTAAAGACATCACACACAAAAAATTACAGACCAGTATCTCTTATGAATGTAGATGGGAAAATGCTTGACAAAATCTGGCAAACCAAATTTCAACAGAGTATTCTGTAAACATGGATCAGATAATAATAGCAGGATTCTTCAAACTGATTTATGGTTTCATTACTTTTTTTTTTTTTTTTTTTGAGTTAAAGTTTTCATTTATTGGCTGGGCACAGTGGCTCATGCCTGTAATCCCAGCACTTTGGGAGCCTGAGGCAGGCGGATCATCTGAGGTCAGGAGTTCGAGACCAAAGGTCAGGAGTTCGAGACCAACCTGATCAACATGCTGAAACCCCATCTCCCTTGGAGTCTTGCTTTGTTGCTCAGGCTTGAGTGCAATGGCGTGACCTCGGTTTACTGCAACCTCCACCTCCCGGGTTCAAGCAATGTTCCTGCCTCAGCCTCCTGAGTAGCTGGTATTACAGGCGCCCGCCACCATGCCCCACTAATTTTTGTACTTTTAGTAGTGACGGGGTTTCACCATGTTGGTCAGGTTGGTCTCTAACTCCTGATCTCAGGCAATCTGCCCGCCTCGGCCTCCCAAAGTACTGGGATTATAGGCATGAGTCACTGTGCCTGGCTAATATATACTCTTTCAAAAAACCGTATATGTTGCAAAGTATTGGAATAAGTATTGGAAAAGTATTGGAATAACATAACATTTAGGTTGGACATTTAGGCTGATTACATGTCTTTGCTATTGTCAGTACAATTCTTATCAAAATCCCAGCTGGCTTCTTTCCAGAAAGTGACAAGCTAGTTCTAAAATTCTATGGCAATTTAAGGCACCCAAAGTAGCAAAATAATCTTGCAAAATAACAAAGTGGGAAGACTCAAATGTCCCAATTTCAAAACCCAAATCTAATCTACAGTAATCACAGTGTGATACTGGAATGTGGACAGACAAATAAATTAACAGAATAGAATTGACAACCCAGAAATAAGCCCTCGTATTTATGGCAAATTGATTTTTGACAAGGGTGCTAAAACAATTCAGTGTGGAAATAATGGTGGCTTTTTTTTGTTTTGTTTTGTTTTTTTAATGGTGATGGAACAACTGAACATCTATGTGGCAAAATAATGAAGGTGGACCCCCTGCAAAATATGTCAAATACCTAAATGTAAGAGTCAAATGATAAGACTCTTACATGAAAACATGGGAGTAAGGGAGTAAATCTCATGACCCTAAATTAGACAACAGTTTTTTCTTCTCCAAACTGATTTTTTTTTCTTTTAAAACAATTTTGTCTTTTGAATTTAATGAACTATTACTAGCTGAAGGCAGCCTGACATGGTGAAAGGAATGTCAGACTGATGAAAGGTACACAGCCTGATTTAAAACTAAACCCTGAACCTTCTTAAAGAAGAATAAGACATTTTATACACAAACATGACCCCAAAAGTACAAACAACCAAAGGAAAAAAGATAAATTAGATTTTATGAAAATTAAAAACTTTTGTGCATCAAAGGACACTGTCAAGAAAGTCACAGAACTCACAGGATGAGAGAAAATACAGGCAAATTATCTGTTAAGGTCTAATATCCAGAGTGTCCCGAAGATATACCAAATTCTTATAATTCAATAAAAAGACAAATCAATTTTTTAAATGGGGAGAGGATTTGAATAAATATTTCTTCAAATAAGATATATAATGGCCCATATACACATAAAAAATGCTCAATGTCTTAAATCATTAGGGAAATGTCCATCAAAAACCACAGCGAGATACTAGATACTACTTTACACTACCTGGAATGGCTACAATGAGAAGAGGCAGACAACGACAGTGTTGACAAAGACATGGAGAAATTGAAACCCTCAAACGTTGCAGGTGGAAGTGTAAAATGGAGCAGCCACTGTGGAAAACAGTTTGACAGGTCCTCAAAAAGTTAAACGTAAGAGTTGCCCTATGATCTAGCAATTCTGCTAGGGATGCACCCTAGAATTAAAAACATGTCCACACAAAAACGAGTACATGCATGTCCACAGCAGCATTATTCATAAATGCCAGAATAAAGTAGAAACAACCCAAATGTCCACTAAGTGATGAATGGATGAACTGATACAGTGATGGCTCCATACAATGGAATATCACTCAGCCTTGCAAAGGAATGATACATGCTGCAGCATGGGAGGACCTTAGAAACAACATGCTTTGTGAAAAGAAACCAGACACAGAAGGCCACATACTGTATGATTCATTTATATGAAAGATCTAGAATAGGCAAATCCACAGGGACTCAAAGTAGATTAGTACTTACCTGGACCTGAGGGAAGACAGCAATGGGGAGTGATGGCTAATGGGTACCATGTTTCTTTTCCGGATGATGAAAATGTTCTGGGGTTAGATAATGGTGGTTGTTTGCCATACAACCTTGTGAATATACTAACCACCACTGAATTGTCCACTTTCTAATACTGCGTTGATGGTATGTGGATCATGTCTCAATTTAACACAAAGAAGCATGTTGTATCGTATAGAACACCAGGTGCCAGGAGAACAAACATGCTGGCAGATGAAAAAAGAGGAGTGAAGACTCACTCTCCCTTGACCACGGTCAGAGTGAGTCAGTGGCGAGGCCGGGAGCCACACAGTCGTCCTGCCTTATGATCCCCCTCCTCTTCCTATTCCAGATGGTTTTTCAGTGCCATTAACTTGTTCTGTAACACTAATATTCAATAAGATGATGTTACAAAGAGAAAGCAACAATGTGAGTGCCACATGACTGGTTAAGTATGGATTCTGAAACTAGGGCTTTAAATACCCTTCGTACTTTTTTTGGGCATGAAAACCTGTAAGACCACTGGTGGGCTTTGTGCAAGTCGGCTACCCCCTCTTTCTCTATCTTCCCCTGCCCACTTTCCTCCCAGCTATTAAAAATGAATGTAGGCTGGGCACAGCAACTCAAGCCTGTAATCTCAGCACTTTGGGAGGCCAAAGCAGAAAAAAAAAGCTTGAGTCCAGGAGTTTGAGACCAACCTGGGTAACATAGTGAGTCCCTGTTTCTTTTTTTTTTAAAAAAACAACCAAAAATAAGGACTGTAAAGCAATATGTAGCCAAAACAACTTAGCAAAGTTTGTTATCTTTCCTCCTAAATTATCTCACTCTCCAACCTTCCATCTTTCTTGACAGCTCATCCATAGCCTTAAGCTCAGCATTACCTCTGAACTAGGAAGCTCTTCTCCAACTGACATTGGGATCTTTGCATTTGTCCCTGATGAAATAAAAATATAGGGCCACTCGATATTCTCCTATATTTCTCCTGTTCTAAGGCATTCTTTTCTTGACTAAGGTGGTGCCTGGGCCATGGAGAGACTGAGTGGGAACTGGCTCAACGGCTGAAGTTTGAGGACTCTACAGCAACTCTTTTCCACAAACCAAATGATATGAATGTTTTTATTTATTTATATTTATGTTTCCACTTTTAAAAAGTCTTTTAGTAGAGATCGGGGTCTCACTTTGTTGCCCAGGCTGATCTTGAACTCCTGGGGCTCAAGCAATCCGCCCATCTTGGCCTCCTAAAGTGCTGGGATTATGGGCATGAGCCACAGCGCCTGGCCTCAAGTGTTTTTAGATTCACTGTAGACGATCATTTCCATTTCTGGTTCAAGTCTTTCATTTTATACATTAAACTAAGGTGCACTGACTCCCAGTCCATCACCTTTTTGGTATCTTTATGGGAGTAAAATGTGGCAAGTTGTTTTTAGCCTCAAAGACAGTCTCAGAGTCAAAGTTTAAGAAGTATTGCTCTAAGTAATTTTTTAAAATATGCCTTATTAGATGAAGAAAGCTGAAATATTGTTGTACAAGCCTTTTGCTGTAGAACAATGGGACAGAATAAAGGTAGCTCACAAAATAAGAGAACATTTCTTGCCTTTTTTTTTTCCTCCAAATTCTTCTGTTCAGGTCCAGACAGATGGGCTACGTTTCCTTTCTATTAACTGAGGAGACAGAGATGAAAGAACTGAAGCATGTCATCACTGTCTTAAATGTACTGAAATCCTAACAGCGTTAGCTGAAAAAATGTCCAAAGCGGCCATGAAACCAAATTTAAATGACAAACTCCAAAATGATCTATGCTAGAATCCCAAGGCAGTCAGGGAAAACTGGTTCCATGGAGGAAGGTAGTCAAAGAAATAAGCAGATGACCTAGACCCTCATCCAATATGTGTGATGTACTTGGGGAGAAAGTAACCTCTTTACTCATCTATATAGGTTCATGGGTCATGAAAACACATGTCCCCACACCAAGCTGGTCAATACAAGACCTCGAACTGCATCACATAAACCCTTTCTCAGGAGCAAAGTCTAGAGAATCTGAAATGGTGAGCCTATATTTTTTTCTTTTTTCTTTCTTTCTTTTTTTTGTTTTTGAGATGAAGTCTTACTCTGTTGCCCAGGCTGGAGTGCAGTGGTGTGATCTTGGCTTACTGCAACCTTCACCTCCTGGGTTCAAGTGATTCTCCTGCCTCAGCCTTCAGAGTAGCTGGGATTATAGTTGCCCGTCCCCATGCCCGGTTAGTTTTTGTATTTTTAGTAGAGACGGGGTTTCACCATGTTGGCCAGCCTGGTCTCAAACTCCTGAGCTCAAGTGATCCGCCCACCTTGGCCTCCCAAAGTGCTGGGATTACAGGCATTAGCCACCATGCCGAGCTTTGAGCCTATATCTTAATCAAAGTCCTGAGAATAACCTTGAAGAAGACTCCCTGAAAATGAGGAACAACAGGAGAAGCAAGGGACCTGGAATCTGCAGACCTGGGTTGGAATTCTGGCTCTGTCACTTTCTGGTGAAGTGACTCGAGTAATGAACATGAGCCTTTCTGGGTAGCATTTACAGCACAAGGCAGTTTGAGGAAGCAATGAAAGAGCATGTGTATAGTGCCTAGCAGTGCGCTGGACACAGTGCCGGTGCTCAGCCGTCATGTCACACCAGCACTGACCAGTGAGCATGAAACCTGGGGATGCCCAGAGCTGGTACGGCCAGGAGCTCCGGAAGCATGGGATTCTCAGAGGGAAACGGAGCTCACTGCTCTAAAAGTCCTATTCAAGTTCGAAAGTAAGATACAATGCACACAAAGCCAAATTGTCATAATTCAGCTCCTATTACAGGGGAACTAAGAGCTGTGTCGAAAATTACTTGCAAAGCTGGTAAGTGGTTCTGCCACTTATTAGCCATGTGAACCTCAGCAGATTACCTAGCGTCTCTGAGTTTCAACTTCCTCATCTGCAAAATAGAAATGATAATAATAACCGCATCGCAAGAGTTGTTGGAAAAATGAAAATGAGGTATCATAGGAGGTAACATGTACAGAGCATTTACCATATGCCAAGCACTGTTCTAAGAACTTCGGACATGTTATCTCACTTGTATAAGTACTTAGGTGCCTACAACCTAAACAGGACCTAGTAAATGTAAGTACTGAAAAAATGCTATGGGGCAGAGGAAGAAATGCTGAGCTTCTGTGAGAAGAGAAGACAGCTTGTTACACAGGTGAGAAGAATAAGCTGCAGCTGAGAAGAAAAGTATAAGTTGCTACGTGTGACAATCTCAAGACTTTTCAACTATTACAAATTTAAACAGCCACCCTAAATCACCCCAAGGACAGACCCCAGTTGTTCTTTTCATCTGTAATGTTTATGCCTCTCTGAATCCGAGAAGCAGCTGCCAGGGTTCCAATACATACCAAAGCATGATGACAATACCCTCAACTGCGCACACTTCTGTGCATCTACCGCCGTGTAAAGGAAGCTGATGTCAGTAGACTGGGGGGCACAACAAGGCATGTTTGTGAACGAAGCTCAATTTGCCATCACAGGGTGGCCACACCTACCTCACTAATATTCTAATAGTGGGATAAATAATTCAATAGGGATAAAGCCTGGATTTTGCTCTGATTCTCTCTTAGGGCTTACATTCTTGGCATGATATTGATGCGCCACAGAGAAGCCAATATGTGAGTGTGCTCTATCGGAATAAAGTATAGCCTTTCTACACTGCAAAGTCATCCAGTTTCTAAAATTATTGTTAGAACCAATGAAGTGACTAAGAGAATTTTAAAAAATAAGCCATCAGTCTGGACCTGTGTATGGGAATGAAGGAGAAGCACTTTAAAGTCAGGGAAAAAATATAAACTTACTTAACATTTAGGATTATCAACCATTGCTGCTTTTCCATAAACCATTTCATTCATCATTTCCTCTGTAAGAGGTAAGATTACTGCCCCCATTTAGAGGGGGACTTTGATAGTTAGCTGCCTGGTCCTTCTTGCTTGGATGCCCTGCAAATAAATGTCCTCCTTTCCCCAATGCAAAACCTCGATATGGGTGTTTGGCTTTGCTGCGCTTGGGCCAGCAGAACCCAGTTAAGTCCACTAATAAGCTCTTGGTTTGTCTTTGAGATGGATTTCAGATTCAAAATGGACTGACCCTATCACACTGCTAACTTGGCCAGTCAGTATTTGTCAATAACATAGAGGCTTTATTCAAGAGATGCACTGGGTTGTGAACTATTGGAACCCAGGGGTGATTTCAGGATTTTGTGGGGCCTGAACCTTATCTAGTAAAAACATTTTTAAAAAAGTATGAATACAAAAATTTCCAGGGGCCCTCCCAGGACCTTGGAAGGGCCTGTGCAAGTGAGAAGCCCTGAAGCTTAGGCTCTATTCAATTCATCATCCAGCAACCACAGCTGGGGCCTCTTTTTTTGTTCGTTTTTTACAAACTTACATAATGCCGGGAAATATATTGTTTCAACTTACAAACACCACAAAATGGTGTCATACTGGTCATAAAATTACCGGCACCTTCCCTTGGCAACTTGCCTTTGGAAAGAAATGCAATGGGCCTATAGGTCACATGTGCCAAATATGACTCTGCAGTGTAGCTTTGTTTACCAGAAAGATTTGACCCAAACAAAGGAGCCCAGCCCCTAACACACTTGGTGTGTTGAGACCCTCGTGCCAATCTCTGAAAGTAACTGTGACTTAGTTTGAAGGGTTCAGCTCTATTCTGTTTATATGAAATGAGTATTAATTTCCAGTATCAGCTGGCTCTGATTTTTTCATCACCATGAAGCAAATGCCCTTTTCTGTTAAGACGAACACAGAAACTCGAGATAAGCAAGTTAGTGTCTCCTCAAGTCTTTCTTACCCACCACCCATTCCTGCTTTGTCCTCTCCTGGTCACCCTGCTGTACAGATCCCCACATGGCTCTCGTATGTTTCCCTTCAGCAGCCGCTTCCTCCTTGAGGAATGAAAGTCCCTTGGGGATAAAGTCCTCATCTTGGTGTGTCTTTGAGATGGATTTTTTACCCCCGGCACTTAGTAGAGTACCTGGCACAAATGGACATGGCACTCAGTGAATGTTTTTGAGTGAATTCATTACTTTTTATCAACTGTGATTCCAGCATTTTCCCGGCATTTCCTACATAATTGTAGTGAAGCTGGCTAGATGATGATGATGATGATGATGACGATGATGATGATGATGATGATGATTTGAGACAGAGTCTCACTCTGTCGCCCCGGCTGCAGTGCAATAGTGCGATCTCGGCTCACTGCAATCTCCGTCTCCTGGTTTCAAGTGATTCTCCTGCCTCAGCCTCCTGAGTAACTAGAATTACAGGTACCTGCCACCATGCACAGCTAATTTTTGTATTTTTAGTAGAGACAGGATTTCACCATGTTGGTCAGGCTGGTCTTGAATCCCTGACCTCAGGTGATCCACCCACCTCAGCCTTCCAAAGTGCTGGAATTACAGGCATGAGCCACCGCTCCTGGCCACCAGATTCTTATGAGGGACTCCCAGTGTTATAAAGTGCTTAGTAAAGGTGGTGAGTTTAAGACGTTTGTATTGATGCTCCCTAAACCTGTTGGTGGAGGGACCTAATGAGCCTGTTCTCTGGTGTGAGGGCAAAAGAAAAACAGACCCTCAGTGTCCTTTTCCTAAGTTAGGCATCAGCAAATTAATGAGGACAGAGAGGAGCACCTGCAGAAACTGCTGCTCTAGTTCAGACACATCCTGAATGCCTCCCTCTACCTCAAAATGAACTGTGTGAAACTAGATTTCTGAACCACAAGAGAGGTGGAAAGTCTTTTCTAAAGTCAGATGTCAAGGAGAATCTTCACCTTGAGTCTAAAGTCCCCTTCAGGCCATTGAATATACCCACTCCGATTTGCTGGGTATGTTCTACAGAGAAATCACAGAATTTTTGCACTTATAGTGGAAGAGTAGTCAGGAAAGTTTATGGAATTCAGATACAGTGATGTATTTTCTTTACAAATTTTTTTTTTGCATGATAGCTTAACATAAACATGATCTTGGCCAGGCATGGTGGCTCACACCTGTAACCCCAGCACTTTGGGAGGCTGAGGTGGGCGGATCACCTGAGGTCACAGGAGTTCGAGACCAGCCTGGTGGGGAGGTTGGAGTGCAGTGGCACAATCTCGGCTCACTGCAACTTCCACCTCCCAGGTTCAAGTCATTCTTGTGCCTCAGCCTCCCGATAGCTGGGATCACAGGCACCTGCCACCAAGACCTGCTAATTTTTGTATTTTTAGTAGAGATGGGGTTTTACCATGTTGGCCAGGCTGGTTTCAAACTCCTGACCTCAAGTGATCCTCCCACTTCGGCCTCCCAAGGTACTGGGATTATAGGTGTGAGCTGCCATGCCCGGCCCTACACTTTGGATCTAACGTTGATTCCTGCTCATATGCAGAGTTTCTAACTGCTTAAATGTCTGCAACATTTAGCTGCAAGGAAGGAAGCTTACACAAAGTCCTCCAGGAAGCAAAAAGCTGCACCACCACGTCCAGCTAATTTTTTTGTATTTTTAGTAGGGATGGGGATTCACTATGTTGGCCAGGCCAGGTGTTGGCCTCAGGTGATCTGCCTGCCTCGGCTCCCAAAGTTCTGGGATTACAGGCCTGAGCCACCCCACCCAGCAACATGGCTAATTTGAGAGTCACTTCTTTGATGCCTTTTCTTGACCATGCCATAGGTCAGAACTAGGAGAAGCAGAGCAGGTCATATATAAGCTATGTATGTCTCTTGGCCTCTTTGTACCTTAATTTCCCCATTTGAGAAAAATGAATGGATCTTAAGACATACTTTTCAAAGTTCATAATAGGCTTATACCCAGCTAACCAATAATTGTATGAGTTTTTATGCATAAATAGTTGTTTACATGTATTTATCTTCTATTTCACTTACAACTTGTGTAAAAACTGCATTCCGTGCCAGGCCTGAAATGTTCCAAAGCTCAGTTCTGTGAGTAAATTGCAACCAAGATTTCTACAAAAAAAGACACAAGCCAAAGAAAAAAAAATTATTTCAGAACATTTATCATTTGCCATGATTCTAATTTATATAGGATGGAACATAACCTCAATCCTTCCTGTATGCACTAAGGAAATCTCACGGTGGAAGATACTGGCTTATGATTTATACTTCAACATTGCACATGTGGTGTATTAGCTACAAAACAGTGAACGCTCAGTAAACACCTGTGTGAAGTGTGAAATGATCTTTATTTCTCTAGAACAGGATTTCACAACTTCAGTGCCATCGACATTTTGGACTCTATAACTTTGCCATGGGGGTTTGTTTTATACCTTGGAGGATGTTGAGCAGCATCTCTGGCCTTTGCCCACCAGATGCCAGGAGCACACCCACAGTTTTGTCAACCAAAACTGTCTCTGGACATTACCAAATGCCACCTGAGTAGAAAATCACACCAGCTGAGAACCACTGCTCTCTGATGATTCACTAAGATCTGTGTAATAATTCTCACAAGAATCCTTGCTAGAGACAAAAAGGATTTGCTCTATAATTTTAGTAGCTTTCTACTGGTAAAACTTTAATCATATTTCAAAATGAATAGCAAAGAGGTTTATAATTTTTATAAAAATTCCAAATTTAATAAAGTCATGTGTAACTTACGTAAACTGCAAAAATGGTAGTGGTTCAAATGTACGTCTTTCAATAGACTGTATCTTATTGCAGGATAAATCTCTAGAAAAAGCAAAAGGAAAATATTGCCTTGGTTAGTTATTAAATGTCAATTAGTATGAATAATAGCAATAGTGCAGAATAATATTGAATACACATTTTTCATCTCAACTCTAAAGGTTTGGGCTTGGATTTGAACTTTCCAGAGCCCCTAACCCTGCCCATACCTCTCCTAGAGTCTCACATTCATGGTTTTAATAAATAAAATATACAACTTAACAAACTTTGGAATGAATTTTTCCTGAGAGCAGTAGACTTGATTAGATGCCCTTTAGTAGTCTCATCAAATCCTAGATTATGAGCTCAAAGTTTTTATCTCTATATATAATTTCTAATATTAGAAAAAATAGTCGGGCCGGGTGCGGTGGCTCATGCCTGTAATCCCAGCACTTTGGGAGGCCGAGGTGGGAGGATCCTGAGGTCAGGAGATCAAGACCAACCTGGCTAACACGGTGAAACCCCGTCTCTACTAAAAGATACAAAAAATTAGCCGAGCGTGATGGCAGGCGCCTATAGTTCCAGCTGCTGAGGAGGCTGAGGCAGGAGAATGGCGTGAACCCAGGAGGCGGAGCTTGCAGTGAGCCGAGATTGCACAGCTGCACTCCAGCCTGGGTGACAGAGCAAAGACTCTGTCTCAAAAAAAAAAAAAAAAAAAAATCCTTTCACATCATTTGAAAGAAAGTTACCCCTTTACCTAATATATAACTTTGAACTAATTCAAATCATATTCATAGAATCAGTTTCTATCATATTAATAGAAATTCATCTTTGGTTTTATATTGTTTTAATATTTCATGAAAGCAATTTTTTCAGTTACACAGTGATGGGACTGGTCCCTCCCTCTTTACCTGGATGGTGTAACGCTGTCCGGCTGATGTCTCCATCTCTAGTCTCTCCCTTCCTAAACTATCCTGCACACAGTCATCAGATAAACTCTCCATAAGTGGTTTGCAAAGACCAGCATTTCCTGGGAAATTATTGAAGATGCAAATTCTTGGTTCCACTCTAGACCAACTGAATCAGTAACCACGAGGGCGGATCCGGAACTGAGTTCTAACGCGCCCTCTCAGTGATTGTGATGCAGATCTATCTATAGCACTGCTGCGGTAACATGGTTCCCCATGATGGCTCCTCAGCTGGGCATTCAAAGCCCTAGAAGATCTGTCTCCAATTTCCTACTCTCCCTCCTTGTACTCTACAGGTACTCATGGCATTCCTCGAACACTTTCCTGCGCTTTGCCCTTCTCCCATTTTCCTTTTGCAAGTTTAGAATATATTCCCCAAGATGTCTGTCCGATGTTACACGATGGCCCTTCAAAGTCCTATTCAAATGGCATTGTTCTAGTAACATCTTCCTGGGTCCAAATTGAAGGCATTTTCTCCTCTTCTGTGCTCCAGAAATAATTTATCCCTCCTATGCTGCAGAAACAATGTATCCCTCCTAGTGCCCATATCCATTTCTTCCTTTTAATGTAGTTATTTTTTATCCCATTTCTTCTGAGCATAAACTCCTTGCAAGCATGGACTAGGTCTTCTCATCCGCATTGCCCACCATATTTAAAACTGACACGTGGAAATAAAGCAAACTCAAATATTTGTAAAATATATGAATAGCTGGGGGAGTGAGTAGAAGGAAAATGACTATTTTAAAGGAAATGTAGTTTTATTACTTCATGGCCTCTGTAGCACTTTGGCATCCACTTGAGGGTCTTTACACCCACTTTCCTTAAGCCTTCTACATTTGAAAGAATCTGTTTGCAAAAGAGCATCGCTGATGAGCTTAATAAGGATTAATGACATACACACCTCTATGGACAAAGGATAAGAATCAAGCTTGCTTTTTTTTTTTTTTTTTTTTTTTTTTTTGAGACGGAGTCTTGCTGTGTCTCCCAGGCTGGAGTGCAGTGGCCTGATCTCGGCTCACTGCAAGCTCCGTCTCCTGGGTTCACGCCATTTTCCCGCCTCAGCCTCCCAAGTAGCTGGGACTACAGGCGCCCGCCACCACGCCCTGCTAGTTTTTTGTATTTTTAGTAGACACGGGGTTTCACCATGTTAGCCAGGATAGTCTCGATCTCCTGACCTCGTGATCCACCCGCCTCGGCCTCCCAAAGTGCTGGGATTACAGGCTTGAGCCACCGCGCCCGGCCAAGAATCAAGCTTTCATAGCAATGAACATAGTATCTTCTTGTCTCTAAACAGACAGAAATACTATGCGGGTATCCCTTTCTTGGTAACAGGGCTGAGGAGATAGTTATTTTGTAATTAGTGAAAAGTCAGGGGCATTTCTGGTATGCTTCTGAGTGTAAACATTTCTAGCTCTACCACTTAACCATCATTTTAAACATCTGTTTTCATATAACAATTCCTGAACTGAAATCCTTAATACCAGTCTATTCTCTTGGTAGCTCAATATTCTTGATAATATTATTTACATAATTCAGCTGATTTTTAATATTTAAATGTTAATTTAATTCCAATTAAATTACCAAAAAACTCTGGATTAATGATGTTCAAATGAATGTAGGTGGTCTATATTTTCTTCTCTGAAGTTAACTTTAATTCCTTTCGTCCTACTAAACCAACTTTTTCAAATCTCTTTTTTGTGAAGGTCAGACAGTAAATATTTTAGACTTTTTGGGCCACATGTGATCTCTGTCACATATTTCTCTTTGTTTCTTTTCTTTTTCTTTCACAGTCCTTTAAAAATGCAGAAAGCATTCTTAACTTAATGGACTATTTAAAAATAGACCATAGATTAGATTTGATTTATTGGTTGTAGACTGAATAGAAGATGATGGTGTGTGAACACTTATAAAACAAGGTTCATATGAGTGTCAGTCACTGCTCAGATCTTATTACTATGTGAAATTTTTTTCTGTCTGTATTGTGTCTTGATAATTTAAAAACTGAAAATGCATAGGATGTAGCTAATGCTAGAGATGGGCTAAGACCCTACAGAAACTTACAGAATTGCAGAATTTTGTTGCTGGAAGAAATATTAGAGATTATCTAATTTGAACCCCTTATTCATTTTACAGATAATACGACTAAAAACTCATAAATGTGATTAACTAACTTACAAATACTGGAGGGATAGCAGGCCTTCAAATGAATCCTTATGTAATTCAGTCAAATAATTTTCATTGAGAATTCTGGAAAATGAAAAAGTTATTTCTAGATTAAAATGCAAAGTACAACTATTTGCCGCACAGGACTATGTCCTGCATGTGGGGGAAAGCTGGGTCATGGTCATTTTAAGACGGTGGTATCTGCTCTGCTTTCATTCAAACCTTTTCTTACATTTTCCTTTTTGTGTCCATCTCTCCACCACCACCACCACCACCACCACCACCACACACACACACACACACACAAGCACACCTCTACCCACTCTTTTCACCAAACTGTATATTTCATGCCTCCTCTCTAGATCACAAAATCCCTTTCAGAATCCACCTGTGGGTGGCACCAAGATCAGCAGAACCTCCATTTCCTCCTCTTTCTCTAAACCTTAGTATGAAAGCCCCACATGGAACCATGTCAGGGCTGCAAGTGAAGCCATTCAACCTTTTTCCCCCATTAAAAAAAAAATATGAGAACTACAATGTGCATAAAGTGCACAGGACATCAATGTTCTTTATATTTAATTTAATTTAATTTCTGAGACAGGGTCTCACTCTGTTCCCAGACTGGTCTCAAACTCCTGGCTCAAGTGATCCTCCTGTCTCTGCCTCCCAAAGTGTTGCGATTGCAGACATGAGCCACCTCACCTGGCCAAATATTCAGTTTAATAATTATAAAGCAGATACCCATGTAAACATTGTTACAAAAGATCATTGCTAGCATTCCAGAACCCCAGCATGCCCCATCCCATCATATCCCTCTCTCTAACCCTAATAGGTAACCACTATCCTGACCTTCGTAATAATTTTCTTGTTTTTAAAATGTAGTTCTGGCCTGGCGTGGTGGCTCACGCCTGTAATCCCAGCACTCTGGAAAGCCAAGACAGGTGAATCACCTGAGGTCATGAGTTTGAGACCAGCCTGGCCAACATGGTGAAACCCTGTCTCTACTAAAAATATAAAAATTAGCTGGGCATGATGGCGGGCACCTGTAATTCCAGCTACCCGGGAAGCTGAGGCAGGAGAATCGCCTGAACCTGGGAGGAGGAGGTTGCAGTGAGCCAAGATCGCGCCATTGCACTCCATCCTGGGCAACAAGAACAAAATTCCATCGAAAAAATAAAGCAATTCTCCTGCCTCAGCTTCCCAAGTAGATGGGATTACAGGCACCCACCACCACACCTGGTTAAGTTTTGTATTTTTAGTAGAGACGGGGTTTCGCCCTATTGGCCAGGCTGGTCTCAAACTCCTGACCTCAGGTGATCCGCCCACCTTGGCCTCCCAAGGTGCTGGGATTACAGGCGTGAGTCACTGTGCCTAGCACGTGTTTTATTTTTAATTTAGAACTCATGCATGACTTGTCTATATACGTTGAACTAATCATATGACACACAAACTGTTGTGAAAAATGCCAGTTACTTCGAATGTAAGCATTTTTTCCAAAATCATTTATGTGTCTAAACCAATTCTTTCTATAAATCAGTAAGAAAATGATAAAACGATTCAACAGGAAAATGAACAAAGGCCAGAAAACTCAGAGAAGAAACACAAATGTTCAATAAACATATAAAGACATTTAATTAAATTCATGAGTAATCAGAAAAATTCAAATTTAGATGGACTCCCTTTTATTCATGCATAACATCAACAAAAAGTTGGAGAATACCCAGTGGTGAAAGGTGTGGGGATATGAATGCTGTCATCTTCTGCTGACAATAGAGTAAGTTGGGACAACATTTTTAAGAGCAATTAAAATTTTATATCTACATAGTCTTCACCCCAACAATTCCATTTCTAGATATCTATTCTACAGGAATACTTGCCCATGTTCACAAAGAAGCATGTACAGGGATTTCATTGCAGCAATGTATGTAACAAGAAAACTAAACTAAACATTCATCAATGGGGGAATAATTAAATAAACTATGATGCATCCAGACTATGAATGATGCAGGGGTTTAAATGAATGGGGTGACCCTCTGAGTACTGGGAAGGAAACAAATCTAAGGCATGTCATGAAGTGAAAGAATCAAGGTGCAAGATGTTACCATTTATGTAAAGAAAAAATTTTTAAAACCACACAGCAAATCTATTTTGCTTTATGTAAATATGTATGTAGGCAAATGGGAAAAAGTCTGGAAGCATGTACACTAAATGCAGAGTAGCATTACCTCAGGGATGCGGGAGTAGGGCACAAGGGGGGTTATTGTTATACCTGTTACTACATTTTTATACATTAAAAATAGAATCATGGGCTGGGGGTGGTGGCTCATGCCTGCAATATGAGCACTTTAAGAGGCCAAGGTGGGAGGATCACTTGAGTCCATGAGTTCAAGACCGGCCTAAGCAACATAGGAAGACCCTGTCTCTACAAAATATACAGAATTAGGTGGGCGTGGTGGCATGCACCTGTGGTCCCAGCTACTTTGGAGGCTGAGGTGGAAGGATTGCTTGTGCCTGGGAAGTGAAGGCTGCAGTGAGATGTGATTGTGCCACTGCACTCCAGCCTGGGGGACAAATTAAGACCCCGTCTCTGAAAAAAAAAAAAAAAAAAGTCAAGAAGGAATATAACTGTGTATTATTTGTATGATAAAAAATAAATTTAAATTACCTCTTATTTTAAAGAGAGCCTACCAAATTTAATTTTTAAATAACCATAGGATTGCCATCAACAGAGGTTGATTTGGGGTGTGGAGGAGAAATATCTTTTCTCAGCGGTACCAACCTCGAAATTCTGGACCAAGAAGGCTCTTACAGTGCAGTTAGTTTTTTGTCATATTTGGAGAGAATATACTCACAGTTTCTCGGTCCAAATGTATGCTTTCCATACATTTCCATCAATGTACGAAATATAGTTTCCTTGGAAATTTCTGTGAAGAAACACAGTTTATATCCTTGAATAGGTAGGAAAAGAATGAACAGGATAAGAAATGGCAACCTTGTTGGGGATATTCAGAAACAGAAAATAATACCTGCTTTCTCATTTCCACAGCTATCAGCTTCCCAGTTTACAAAATTAATCAAGAAATAATGCGGGGCCACTTGCACAAATGAGGCATCTGCTGGAAGCTTAACTTCCTGTCCATCCCATCTCTTGGACAGATGATGCCAGTTAATTACTTTGAATGTAAGTATTTTATCCAAAAGCACTTATGTGTCTAAACAGATTCCTACAAATCAACACAAAAATGGTAAATAATTCAACAGAAAAATGGGCAAAAGCTTACCATTATGAACAAATAAGAAGAAGGAAACCCAATGCCAGGTAGCAACAAAGCTTTGGTCCGGTGCCCTCTGTTGAAACATCCTAGGCTTTTTATTTCCACTCCTATTACAACTGACCTGATTTGGCCCCTTCACATTTTACTCACAGATTTTGCTAGACCTTTCTATTTTGTCTCCCTGAATTAAGCTTTTCCTTTTGGACACATTACATATGGATTCTAAAATAATCCTTTGCATGTCTACACTTGAACATAAAGCAAAAAACAAAATAAAATAAAATAATCCTCCTGTTTTAATCATTTCATCTCTTGCTTGGAAACTTTCAATGGCTTTCCATATCTCACTGTGTAACTTTCAAAATCCTATAGCTGATAGTCAAGGTTTTACATAATCATATCTGCATTGCTCCCTCACCTAATTCTTTGCAGCCAGATTGGTCTACTAAATTCCAAGCATACCAGTAGCCATGCCTTTGCCTAGACTGTACTCCCATTTTTTTCTATTTAACAAATTATAGCTACTCTTTAAGACCCAAGTAAAATTTTAGCTTATCCATGTAGCTTTCCCTGATCTTTACACCTCAAGGATCACAGATTCTGGCAAATTCTAGCACCAATAGTCTGCATTATCTTTTAGTACTTAATTATATATACCTCCCTTTTTATGCCTATTCTCTTTCGTCCATCCTATCATTTTCATGTTTTGGAGACAGTACATGTGCTACGTATAGCACATGTACTATATGTGCTACAACAAGTGCTACATATAGAAAGCCAGGGACAAAGATGAGTTGTGGACATAACTGAAGTACTGAGTAATCATGTTAACAGCCAACACTCCTATATATGCTAGGCACTGATGAAGTGTTTCATATATTCAGTCACCTAAATTTCACAACAATCCTATGAAATGGGAACTAGCATAACCCCCAGTTGAAATGTGAGGAAATTGAGTCACAGAGTGGAATAACTTGCTCTGGCTCACCAACCTAATAAACAGACCTGGGTTCAACCCCAGGCAGCCTGGTTCCGGAATCAACTCTTAACCACTTAGAGCCTCATCACTGAGATCGGGAGAGGGACAGGCTGCTGTAAAGAGGGTGAAGCAAAAACGGGAGGAGAGCAGTGGTTAAGCAATGATGTGATGGGGCTAAATAAAAATGGATAAGAAAACGAGTAAAAGGCTAGAGTAAAAGTAAAAGACTGGAGAAGGGGGCTAACATTAAAGGAGAATGAGGAGAAGGAAGAGCTGACAAGCAAAGGTGAAAGCAGAAAGTCAGTTGTCAGGATGGCTTGGGGAGATAAAGAAAGCCCAGGAAGGCCTCCAGGAAAAGGCTGCCAAGTCAAGCAGGAGACAGAGGACAATTGGGGAAAGGTGATTCTTACAAGATGGTGAAGGTGCCATTGTAGGTGTTGGGCTCTGGCACAGGCACTTGGTGGAGCCTCTGCTTTGGGCTGAGATTAATACACGACAGCGTCTCATCTCCGCAGGTACAGAGCTCACATATGTTGGTGCTTGTGGAGGCCTTCTGTTCCTCTGATGCAGTTAAAGTCTTATTTTGGGCGTAACTTACAGACTGTACCAATGAATTTTGAGTAGGTTCTAGTTCAGTACGTGGACCTGTGACTTCAGTCAGTTTTCGATGCAGAGTCTGAACCTGGTCTGGACGAGGAGCTGTAGTCGTCTCCAGGGCTGTAGAATGTCCAGTCTCTGTAGTGGGCTCTGGAGTTACAGCAAGCCCTGGGTCTGGAGGCTGAGTTGAGGTCTCCTCTGTGGTTGGAGATGGTTTAACCTCTGTAGTAGGTTCTGTAGTTATGGTAAGCTCCAGGGCTAGAGGTTGAACTGTGACTTGAGTCAGGTGTGAATGCTGAGCCTGACCCTTGTCTGAAGGTGGAAGTGTCACCTCAGGGTGTTCTGGAGGAGGAGCTGTAGTCGTCAGGGCTGTTGAGGGTTCAACCTCTGTCGTGGATTCTGGAGTGCTGGTAAACCCTAGGTCCAAAGGTTGAACTGTGGCTTCAGTCA